>NC_051847.1:242349661-242363834 GCF_002237135.1 Teleopsis dalmanni | reverse complement strand
AACTTAGTATTAAACATTAGTATTATATAATAAAATATTGTACTTTTCCTTATATTTACATATATATAAATATATATATATATATATATATTTACACACACATTTATCCTTTTGTTTACCATTATGTATTATAAGTGGTTTAGTATTTGAATATAATGTTTTAGTTTCCTAAAGTCGAAATATCGAAGAAAAATTAAAATTATTGAAAAATCAAATTGTGAATTCTTAATTTTTGTTTTTATTTTTAACAACAACAATAAAAAAGTTTTGACCAATTAGCCTATAAAAAAAAATAAATAATAAATTTAAAAACAGTTTTTAATAGGGCTATATAGTTTGCGAAAACAAAACTTGTGTTTGATTTTTTAAAAAAAGCCTTCATAGAAGATAGTAACATCATTTACTAACAATTTTACCGTTAAAATTTTTTTTATTGTAGAATTATTCCTTTATCCTATGTATTTAACTTGTTGCTATATTCTTAAAAATATTTCTCACATGAGTACCATACAACCAAAAAATCGGTAATAATAAAATATATTAAAAACTAATCGAATCTAAATTTAAACTAAACTGATCTAACAATAAAATTACTAATATTTCTTTGTGTAGCTGTAGCCATCTAGTTATAAAAATAGTAGAGCACAAAATGTTTGTATAATAAAATGCTGTTAATGTATGAAAAATGAACAACGAATACTTTTAATAGTATCTGCTAAAAACAATCTGCATAAATAGTGTAATACAATTCGTATGATTTTGTGTGTAATTAATGTTTTAAACCATTATAACTCTATAACAATGCTTTTTGGGTGTAGAATATAGTATCGTGCCTATATTTTCTGAGTTTAACATCAAATAATCCTTTATAAAATAAAACAACCTTAAAATAATTTTTATATTTTTGTTAACAGTAAATAAGCGTCCTGCCGGAAATATAACACATACTGATGCCACCATCATTCATTCGCAACAATCTGATTCCGGTTACATAGCATTAATCGTAATTGCATCTTTAATAGGCATGTCTATGTTAGTAGGATCGGTAAGCAAACAGTTTTGATTTTTGTATATGGGTTATTCTTTTACAAATCGGACGGATTGTGGCAGTTCTCAAAATCCCTCCTAATATCTCCTAGGAAAAAAATTTTAAAATTTTTTCTCGAAATACGGGTCTTATTATTTTATGAAAGGAGCTCACAAAAAAATTTCATCGAAATCGAAAGTAAAAAAGATGTCCGATTTGTAAAGGATGGACTAAAAGAATTATACGAAATTTTTTATCCTTTAAAATTACTTTACTTTTTTTCCCAATATTTAAGTTTCTAAAAATACTACTTTTTAAGTTTAAGTTTCATCTAAAATTTTTTTCAAATCTAATATGATTTTTTCATAGTTGTTGTATATTGCATATCGCCACTTCAGTAGACGAGGTACATCTATCAATTTCGAAAATCCTGTGTATAGAAAAACTACAGAGGATCATTTTAGTCTTGAAAAGAACCTACCTACTCGCATGTTTCCTAGCACATTGGATGAAGAGGTAAGCTCAAACATTATTAATGTCAAGTTTTAAGCCAAAAAATATTAGCAATATTTTAAAAAAAATAGTACTTTGTTTTTTAGTATTTAACGCATTTTTTTTTTCGCGTGTCTCATATAATATATATATAATATAAAATATAATTAGTATCATAGAAATAGTTGAACCTATTTTTTTTATATATTTGTATATTTCTGTATTTAAGTTTTGAAACACATGTTTCTCAAAAAGTTGTTTATTTTAAATTAAAAATAAAACTTAAAATGGTAACGTAAATTGTAAAAATATTTTAATGTATCAATTGTATTTTAATAAAACTGATGCATCAATTTAATGAAGTAATTCGATTTATTTATTTCTAGCTGCATTGTTCGCAAAGAAGACTATTTGCACAGTATTAAAACTAAAACACAATGAATATATGTATGTATATTCTAGGTTAAAATGTCAAGTAGAATCTATTGATTAAAAGCAGTAATCGCCATAATAATTCAACAAATTTGAAAAGTGCTGTTTTCAGTTTAATACAACAGTTCGCAAATAATCACTTCTTATTAAAAAACAAAGTAAAATATTTATATATATTTTTCCGAAATTGGTATAAATTTCATTGAATTTTAGAAAAAATTGTTAATTTTAGTTTTGTTTAAAAATGTGTTTAGTTAATATAAGATTTTTTTAAAAATTTAATAAAATTAACCAGAATCAAACCATTTTTAAATTGGAATACAAAAATTACATAATATATGTGAAATTACACAAGATTAGGTGTAAATTATATAACCCTAATATAAATTATATATTGAGTAACTTATTATTATTATTATTATAATTAAAATTTAAATTAGTAAATCATTCAATTATTCAATATAATTGTCCACTTAAAGTAATTTTATTTACATAATAATGTTGACAAATATTAAATTGTAAAAGTACTGTTTGATAGTCGGTGGACTAAAAAAGTTTTTTAATATTTTTATATTTCTTTTTTATAATCTGGCAGTATTTTAAAACTTAAGACTAAAATATTTCTAGTATGAAATTTTTTTTGTTTTATGTAATACTTTTTAAAAAAAATTGAACAGTTCTGAAATAAAAAAAAAAAAAAGATAAGACAAATTATTAAAAAAACTTTATAAGTCAGCGAATAGTATTCCCCGCTTACTTACTCTGGATCAATAAGGGATCAATGTTTGTAAATATATGAACGCAATCAAATGATTTCTGCTTTTATAACCAGAAACCGGAAACATGGAAAAAATTAGTTGAATTACGTTTTAAAGTGCTATGAATATGCACATAGCATAAAAAGTCTACGAACAGCCACAAAAAAAGTAATTTTCTCCAATGATATTATATTCTGCATATTTGGAATCAAAGTTGGAAAATTTGTGTGGAGAGAATCATGTACAGCCTATGATAAACAAAAATTGATTTCAACGGCGAAACATGGTGGTGTAGGCGTAATAGGTTGGGAGTGTATGGAAAGTAACGGTGCTGGTAAACTTGAATTTATACAAGATACCATTGGACAAATATAGGTATCTAAATATACTTCAAACAACTTTGAAAGAAAATTCCAAAATGTTAGGGCTTGAAGCAAACTTTTTGTTTCAGCAGGACAACTACTCTAAGCATATAGCAACGATCGTACGGATTTGGCTACTGAACCATGCTCCCAGGCGACTTCAAACACTACAACAATGGCAATTAATAAACGTACAGGATACTGCAAAACTGGTTGAGTCCATGCAAAAACGCTTAAAAGAGGTTATTAAACGCAGAGGTTATGCTACAGGCTATTAAACGTAGATTTCTGTGTTTTAATTTAAATTATTTATTTTTGCTTCAAAAATTGTTGGTATTGCATATAATTGTGTATAATTTTTTTCAAAGAATAACTTGTAATTTTTTATGTTTGAAATTCATTGTCATTTTTTTGGTTAAAATAAATTAGGAAACAAGTATCAATTTAACTAAAAATTAAATAAGTTATGTGAAATTTAAGAAAAATCTTATGGGTGTCCGAAGACTTTTTGTGCTATGTGTATATACATATGTAATATGTTTTTATGAATTATGTTCATACAAATGTAAAGTAGTTTAACATCACTTTTAGTAAGAAACGTCAGTTTTAAGCATTGCGTAAACACCTTGAAAGCAGTTTAGTTTGAATTTAAATTTTATTACAAATAACTCTGTTGACAAAAATAACTAAAAAAATGGAGAAAAAAGAAAATTGGATGAAAGAGGAGGAAGAATGTTTAATTAAAATAATTGCGGAAAAGATATAGTTAAATTATTGGACGGCAAAAAATATAGAAAGAACACAATTTATGAAATAGTTCGCCAAGAAACGAAAGTTATTTTTTCGCAATAACAGTAAAATAATTTGTAGTTTTACTCCATCCATTTTTAAAATGTTTAAAATCAACATTTTTGTTTACCGGTTAACATCTTACTGATTGACAGCTACCTTAAAAATGATAAAATGGTTTCTGAAAAATACAAGAGTTTTTGTATTTGTTGAAGTTATAAAAAAAACTAAAAATTACAACAGTTTGTATTTTATTGAAATTAATTCACACTTTATTTAAAAAATTGAAATTTAAAAAATCACTTCGAAATGTAATAAAATAAAAATATATAAAGAAAGAATATCAAAAATAAAACGCGTGCTGTTCATTTGGAATTTAAAATGCAAGAGAGCGATCGAGAATGCTAGTTCAATCTTGAAGCCAAAAAACTGTAAATTAATATTGTTTTTATATTTTGAAGTACCGTATATGTGCAAGGTTGACGAAAGTCAACATTGGGTTGCATATTTACCATAAAAAAATGAGCAACACGCGCGTTATTTTAACTACTTTTAAAAGAAAGCAAATTAAACATAGAAAAAATATATAAACATTCAACACCGGCCGCGTTGAAGCACGATTATGTGTTCAATTTTCCGGCAGCATCGCTAATTTGTGAACTGGACGCCTCAGAATTCCGTTGCTGGTATTGACGTCAACGACCCTGACCTTATTGTCGCGACCTGTAATTACGGCTTCCACCCTTCCGAGCTTCCACTGGTGAGAGCGAAGGTTGTCTTCTTGGACGACGACTAGTCGGCCGACTGCGAGATTCGGCTGCTTGAACACCCACTTGTTCTTGGGCTGCAGCTGTAGGATGTAATCTTTCGATCAGGCCTGCCAAAACCTTCGTTTGAGCTCGCATAACAGACGCCAACGTTTCAAAGTGCTCAATTTGTTGTCGGAGACGCCTTGCGCGGATTCTTGCGGCAGCGTGTAAAGAGTACCTCCTATCAACAGGTGTGCTGGTGTTAGCGCCTCTTTGTCGTTTGGGTCTTGACTCAATGGACTGAGTGGACAAGAATTTAGGAGGGCTTCTACCTCTATGAGCACTGTTTGCAGTTCTTCGCTGGTAAGGAGCGCACTGTTGGTTGTTCGTTGTATGTGGTGTTTTGCCGACTTTACCGCCGCTTCCCATAATCCTCCGAAATGAGGTGCCCTGGGTGGTATGAAGACAAACTCTATGCCCCTTTGTGCAGCATAGTATGCCAGATCGTCCTTGTGCTCTCGAAACGCCTCTATCAGCTCTCTCAGCTTGCGATCGGCACCTACAAAATTTGTCGCATTGTCGCAATAGATTTTTTCTGATAGTCCTCGTCTTCCGGCAAACCTTTTAAGACAAAAAATAAAACAGTTAGTTGTCAGATCTGTTACAAGTTCTAAATGTATAGCCTTTGACGTGAAACAAACAAACACTGCGATATACATTTTAACTGGTGGTCGACCACGAATTTTCAAAGTAGTGTATACAGGCCCACAAAAATCGACACCGCTAATTAAAAAGGGTCGTAGTGCCTTTAACCGATCTGCAGGTAAGTTTCCCATTACTTGGGTCAACAGCTTAGGTTTGTATCGAAAACAATGATGCATGCTCTTACGGTTTTACTGCATGCCTTGCTTGAATTTATGACCCAAATTTTTTCACGAAGCAGCACTTCTAAGGCTTTTGGACCAGCATGACAATTGGTTGTATGGAGAAATCGTAAATAAATCTCGACAAAATGCAATTTTTTAGGTAACAGCAAGGGAATCATAAGACAGTGGTGCGTTTAGTAGACGACCTCCTACACGAAGCAAATTGCATGTTCGAGAACCATCTTGGACTGTATGAATGAACGAAGTTAGTTTCTGAATGCTAACTGGCAATTTATGCGACTCTGTATTTTTTCGATCTCATCCCTGAATTCGTGATTTTGAATGAATTCAACGATTTTCAAGAATGCCCAATTAAGCTCCTTTGTGGTCGGAATAAGAGCGTTGGCTCTCTCATTTTTTTTAGTGATAAAACGTAGAATGTACGCGAAAATTCTCAGCAGTCTTGGGTAAGATGATTGGCTACAGATTAGTTTTGAAATGACATTAGTTTCAATTTCAACTGCTAAAAGTCCGACCTTGACCTTTCGTTTCTCCAAACTTTTTTCATCTATTGATAGTGGAAAATGACTATTTTTTGGCCAGTTAGTTGCATCTTGAAGCAAATATGATGGGCCACGAAACCAAATTAAGTGAATCAACTCATCTACATTACATCCTCTGGAGACTAAGTCTGCAGGATTTAGCTTTGATGGAACGTGTCTCCAAAGAACTTCGCTCGTCCATTCTTGGATCTCTGCAACTCTGTTTGCTACAAATGTTGCTAAGTGGATGGGTGAGTTTTAATCCAATGAAGTGTAATTTCAGAGTCCGTCCAAAAATAAACATCACCGATTTCGCAAGTAATCAACGGCTGAATTCGAGACCATAGTTTAGCCAATAAATGAGCGGCACACAGCTCTAATCTGGGTACTGATTTTGTGCTTAAAGGAGCAACCTTAGATTTGGCAGTTAACAACTCAGAATGAATCCCATTCGAATCATGGATTCGGACGTAGATGCAACAGCCGTACGCTCTTATTGACGCATCGGCGAAACCGTGAATATCGCATTTTATATTTGAATGAATATGAACATACCGCGGAATGGAAATAGAGTCCATCTGAGTCAGGTTACTTTTGAATGCTTGCCAGCTAGAATCGAGATGCATAGGAATTGACTCATCCCAGTCAAGCTTCTGAAGCCAAAGTTCTTGCAATAAAATTTTTGCGTTAGTCACTATTGGGCATACTAGTCCGAGGGGATCGAAGAGCCGAGCTGATACTGATAGTATGTTTCTTTTTGTTGCTCGCAATTCATGAAACTTTTCGTCTACATGGAACTTAAGCGTATCATTCTGGGGAATCCAGTGTATACCTAGCGCCTTTGTGGAATCAGTATTATTAACATTTAGAAAGAAGTCTGACGAGTCATACGTTTTATGGTTTGAAAACCATTTCGCTAATTTAAGTCCAGCCGAATCAAGAATTTCAGTACATTGGGTACGAATTGTTTCCAGTTTCTTCAGACTGTCAGCACCAGTCAATAGGTCATCGACATAGAAGTCATGTCGGATAACCCTTGCTCCAACTGAATGAGAATTCTTGTACAGGTCACTTAAGTAGTTTAGGAAAGGAGCAGGTGACGTACCATATGTCACTGTGTTCAGTTTATAAACGCTAATCTGATCCGTAGGTTTTTTCCTCCAGAGAATAAGCTTGAAATTGCGATCTGCCTCGTCAACTTCGATTTGACGGTACATTTTTGTAATGTCAGCAGTCATCGCGTATTTGTGCATACGAAAGCGAAGTAGGATTGAATACAATTCTTCTTATACCGTTGGACCAACCATTAGAATGTCGTTCAACGACACTTGTGAAAATGTTCGGCATGAAGCATCGAACACGACGCGAAGTTTTGTCGAGGTACTCTGAGGTCGCAACACACACTGATGCGGTATATAGTAATGAGGTGTCGAAGAAAAGTTGTCAGTAGTTAATGTCATGTGACCTAAGTCACGATACTCTGCCATAAACTCCATATACAGCTTCTGAAGCATACAGTCTTTCGACAACCTGCGTTCCAGTGAGAGAAAACGATTTTTTGCTGTTTCATATGACTGACCTAGAAGGTTGAAGTTGGACTTGAAAGGAAGCTGCACCTTAAGCCTCCCTGAAGGTAAGCGTAAAATTGTGTTGAGAAACTTGGTCTCACAGTGTTGTTGTTCTATTGTGTATTTTTTGACAGTGAGCTCCTTGGGAATTTCTTCCAATTCCCAGAATTTTTTCACAAGAGAGTTTAAGGAACAGTCATCTGTCAACTTTTCTTTATCTGAGCTTATTAGATTGCAAATTTTAGCATTGGGGCTTTCGGCATGTTTGAATCTTCCAGATACAATCCATCCGAGTAATGTTTTCTGGAGCGTTGGAAAATTAGTACCTTGTTTTATTTGTCCAATCGACAACAGTTCGAAAAAGCTTTCGGCACCAAGTAGAAGATCTATCTTTTGCGGTTTGTGAAAGTGTGGATCAGCAAGTGAAAGATTGGAAGGGACATTCCAATTACTCATTGGCACAAATTTGTCGGGTTGGTAAGTGGAGATTGAAGGCATTACCCAAAAATCAGTAGAAAACTCATGAGTTAATACGTGATCTCACAGTGGCATGTAATTTTTTCCGTACTGTGGAGTTTGTTTCACCAATGCCAATTAGGTTTAGAGTTTTCGCTTCTTTTTTTAGTTGCAGTCGTTGTGCAAGTTCCTCGGTTATAAAGTTGACTTGAGAACCGGAATCGAGCAGTGCTCTGGCCAGCTGGTAATCTCCAGATTTTCCTTGAATGGTTATGACTGCAGTGGCTAGAATAATTTGATCGTCATTCGATGAGCTATGATTCACAGAGGCACGAGAAATAATAGGTTGTTCTGGATTATAAGATAAACCTGTTTGAGGAGTGTTAGTAGAATATTGGTGTAAAAGAGTATGGTGCGACCGATTACACACTCTGCAGCGTGACGCCTTGCATCTAGATACCGTGTGCCCTTTCTTGAGACAATTTATGCATGCCGAAGATGATTTAATGAAATTGAACCGTTCAGTAACTGAGAGGGCAGCAAAGGCGGAGCATGAATTTATTACATGTTCCTTCGCATTACAGAACAAACATCTACTTTCCTCTTGCGAACTGTTTTTCTTGCACATAAGTGACGATTTTACATTCTTACCTTGCCAGTTGTCTTGTTTTGGCCTGTTCGATCGAGACCTTGACGTAGAAGCTTCGTCAGCAGAAATGTGTTGGTATCGCTTATTTAACGCAGTCTCGCAATCAGACCAGAGCGGCAGCTTATTGTAATCTAATTGCTCCTCCCATTTAGATTTCGTGGCGGCATCGACTCTTGACATGACTAAATGAATAAGAATCGCATTTGAAATGTTCTTATCATCTCCTATTGACAATAGGGACTCAGTATCTATGATATTGCGTAATGCAGAAGCAGATGGCTTGTTCATTTCTGGCAGTTCAAAAAGCAGCGAGATACTATCGAAAAAGATTAGACAAGTGTTATCGTAAACTCTTTTTAAACTAGCTAATGCCTTTGAGTAATTAGTTTCAGTGAGTTGAAATGCCTTAACTTTACCAAGAGCTTCGTCAGACAAACACGAAATGAGATGATTGAATTTTTCAATATCAGTTAGCGACTGATCATTGTGCACTAAGCTTTCAAAAAGGCTTATGAAGTTTTTGTACTCAGAATGTTTCCCGCTAAATTTAGGTAAACGCATACTTGGCAGCCTGGAACGATGATTGCTGCATTCATGCGAAGTATCAGGGATACTAGACATGCGATTTTTACCTAGCGCCTGTAGAAACAATGATTTCGAAGCAACGCAGATTTCTTCTAGATCTGGCCGAAATACATCAAGCTCGTTGATACACTCTATTTTTTGTTGGCAAGTCATGGCCTGTTTAATATATGAATTGAGAATGTCCAACCTACATTCCAGTTCTACAGGGTTTAAATCAACAATTTTTTCCGATATTACTTTTTTAATACGCAAGATACTGGCCACTACAGTTTCTCGCTGCTGGATTAGTTTATCCAAATCTTCATTTTTTTGTGGGGATGGTGGTCGCTTTTTCGTTGACATAGTGAATTTACTAAAATTTCGAAGAGAGAAGGCAATGCAGCGCAAAGAACGATAAGAATATTTGAATATTGTTGAGCGACGGTTGTAAGTAAATTCCAACAAAGTAAACGCGAGAAATTAGCGAAACGAAAGATGCACTCACTTTGTTTATAGAATAATAAAAAACGATAAATAATCAATATTGTGATTATGGGTAAATTCCAACAAAGTGGTTGCAAGTAACTGGCGAAAACGAAAACGAAAAATGCATTCACTTTGTATATAATTTGCCCCTGCAAATTACTCAATTATTTGTATTAAATAATTGGATTTACCGAACGTATTTGTTAATGAAGCTCAACCTCAGCTTCGTAAATTTGTTTCACGTTTGTCAAATAATTTATTATAGAAATAGATAAATATAAATATATGTGTTTTAAAAGTGCAAATAATTACCAGTGCAAAGTTATTTGAAATACTTTCCTTGACTATTTTGTTTAGTCAGAGCATGACCTGGTACAACAATTTCATTATTTGCACTTTCTTACCTGGCAAACGGCAGTGGTGTTACAGTTGCACTCCATCCAGAAAGAGAAAACAGCAGCACTGGTGAATAGAAGCAGCAATGAAGAGCAGTATCAATCTGCAGTGACAGCGAACAGCAGCAGCGAAATGCAGTAGCAGTCTGCAGTAGCAGCGGCCAGTAGCAGCAATGTGGAATTATGGCAGTAACTGCAGTAGCAGCGGCCAACAGCAGCAATAAGAATTGAGCAGAAAACTGCAGTAGCAGCGGCCAACAGTAGCAATGACAATTAAGCAATAAAAAACCAATAGCAGCAGCCTGCACGTGTTTTCATCAGATAGATGAAATTGGCTTCTTCTTGTCAATTTGTTGATTTTTTTTTTTTATTATTAGCGGTTTTTGTCTGGTGCTGATACTTGACACCACACTGACATTCACCGCAACCATTTCACACGTGGAAAATGAAAATTAAACTCAACGAAAATCACAATGCTGCCAATTGCAGCTCCACCGAACAATGATCACTAAATTTCACTTTTTTTTAAAATTTTCAAATTATTTATTATTTGATTTCAAGTCCCTGCTCGGGCGCCAATAAAAAATACAAGAGTTTTTGTATTTGTTGAAGTTATAAAAAAAACTAAAAATTACAACAGTTTGTATTTTATTGAAATTAATTCACACTTTATTTAAAAAATTGAAATTTAAAAAATCACTTCGAAATGCAATAAAATAAAAATATATAAAGAAAGAATATCAAAAATAAAACGCGTGCTGTTCATTTGGAACTTGAAATGCAAGAGAGCGATCGAGAATGCTAGTTCAATCTTGAAGCCAAAAAACTGTAAATTAATATTGTTTTTATATTTTGAAGTACCGTATATGTGCAAGGTTGACGAAAGTCAACATTGGGTTGCATATTTACCATAAAAAAATGAGCAACACGCGCGTTATTTTAACTACTTTTAAAAGAAAGCAAATTAAACATAGAAAAAAAATATAAACATTCAACAGTTTCATTAATATCTCCAAAAATATCAGCACTATGTTAGATTCAACACCTATAAAATTTGCTGAAATTTCAACTAAATTTTCACCAACTGTCTGACATTAGATTCACCATTCCCAATTCTCTTTAGAAATTGAGCGAATTCCAACTCTTCGGAGAGCTCTCTCATATTTTGAGTTAACGTTATATGATTGAAAAACGAGAGTTCTGCCCTACTCGTAATACAATTTGCAATCATTACTGATCGTGATGCATGAGAACAACAGGCAATATTTGTCTTAAATCTCCATATAATAATACAGTTTTTCCAACAAAAATCATTTGTTTTTTTTTGTGAATCGTCGCATAAGTCTTTCGACAACGTATCAATACATTTCATCACTTGTAACGGACATATCGAAAATTCATCAATAATGAATAATGCCGCCGAACTAATAAATCTGACATAACTAGATACTGAACTTCAACAATAATTTGATCAATAGCGTCACGCTGTTCATTATTTGCGCTATCATAAAGCTTATTAAATATACATTCTTCTTCAAACGGATCAAAAATATCGAAATCAGCAAATTCTAGCATTATTGTAGGTGTGGGCAAACCAAGTGACGTACATGTAACATTATGTGTTAACAAAATATCCTCGATTTCCAATAATGCTCTGTTGAAAGAAACATCTACACTACAATCATCTCTAACGAAATCTTCGCTTAAATTATCTCTAAATTCCACCCAAAGTGCTAATGCATTTGCTGGAATATTTAAGGCACAAATATTCGCAAACAAATTACGCATTTGTTTTGCTGAATTAAACGTCTTAGCTTCATTGAGACAAACTCTCCACTCATTATCGTTGGACGCAATTCCCCTAGTATGACATGCTTCGATAAATGTGCTATAAACAATTTCATTGTATGTACGCACATCTTCATATGATTTTGGTCCTTTTATATGCAACAAAAGTAATCTTAAATGGAATAGCTCAATTTCTTTGGGAGACACCATATACATCCGAGTAATAATTTTATCTCTTCCTCGTTGTCTTTTATGCCAAGATTTTCTACTATCAATCTAAACTTAATGCAATGGAATTTCTGAAAACGTAGGTATATTGATTAGCAGATGGATCACTTTGATTTAATTGAAAGAAAGCTAATAGCCTCGTAAGCTTAAGATTTTCTACTCCTTGTCGTTCGTGGCCTTCGCGAAATATAATGTTTTGTCTTTGTGGCAAATGAATGTCAAGACAAATTATGATATGAGACTGAAAATGCATAGGAAATTCATATATCCGCCACATAGCCTCAGTTGATTCCACATATCGACCATTCAAAAAATGTCTAACTTCATCTACTTCAATTTGTACTTGCTGTACATTTTCGTTTGTGTTTTCAATTTGAATTACAACAGTTGCACTATCAAAACCCTTATATAAATACTTATATATGTATTTAATACTTTTGACGGAAGTGTACACCTCGACATTAATGTGACAATTACATTTTGCAAGCAAATATGGATTGTATGGACATCTAAAGATGTCCAAGATTTTCCTCTAACATCAACGGAAACATTATTATCGCGTCGTCTATATAACGGATAACCATTATCTGACTCTTTCGTTGATTGTACAAAATCCTTTGGAAATTGTTTTGAACATGTTTCATCTTGTATACATACAGAGCTTGGATTTAAAACACCGCATAGCCCGTGCATCATGTGTTTGACAACACATTCATGTGATTATGATTGTAAATTTTTATCCGGTATCTCTGCACGATCTATTTTATCAATATCATTCCTTCCGACAATTTGCCATTTTCACATAAAGTTATCAAAATGTGAGCATGAGGCAAACCTCTTTTTTAAAATTCGATTGCTTTGCCAAGAACAGATTTATTCCAAATGTCAGATATAAGTTCTTTTAGCTTTGATTTAAATACACGCACAACTACTTAAGGTCTAAAATGGGATGATTCATTAGTATCGATATTATATACAATCTCCGGCCAATTCGGATTGCAAGTAATTCTAACAAAAAGCGATGGCTTGCCGAAGTGCTAATCAACTAATATTGCATTTCGGAGACCCAGTGAAGGATGAAGGTAAAATTACTTTACGACCTAAACTACCATCTTCTACTTGATTCGTTTGCAAATAATCAGTAATATTGTTATACACAACTGCCCTCAAATTCACTTGATTCTGTCTTATAAAATGTAGTCGACATCCTCCTATTCTCATATATACATTGTGACCGAAAGGTTTCCGGAAATTTTAAATAAAACGCAAAATTCTTAATCTTCATCAATATTTATTTTATCTCCTTCAAAATATGCTCCATTAGAAGCGATACACAAATGCCAACGTTTCTTCCAATCATCAAAACATTTTTTATAGGCGCTTTCCGGTATGGCTTTGAGTTCCCTCTGCGAATTCTGTTTTACGTCTTCTATGGATTCAAAACGCGTTCCTCTGAGTGGTAATTTGAGGTTGGGAAACAGGAAAAAGTCACACGGTGCAAGATCAGGTGAATACGGTGGCTGTTCGATGGTATTTATTGAATGTTTGGCCTTAAAATCGTTGATAATGTTGAACAAATTGAGGTGAATCGGAACAAGCCGGGCGTTGACACGTCGCATACACAAATTGTCCACCAAAATCAAACGAGCCATCTCACGACCGATGCCTAGCTCTCGTGCTATCTCTCTAACACTCACATGAGGATTTTTGAACACGATTTCCTTTGCCTTTTCAATGTTTTCGTCGGTGGTAGAGGTCGAAGGTCGTCCAGAACGCGGCATGTCTTCGACGGTCGTACGACAGTCCTGAAAGGCTTTGTACCACTCATAAACTTGAGTTTTCGATAAAACTGATTCCCCATAAGCCTTTTGTAGCATTCGCAACGATTCTGCACACGAAATTTCGTTCGAAAAACAAAATTTGATGCAAACTCTTTGTTCAATATTTTTTTCCATTGTTTTTTTCGCAACGCACTACTGAGGTGAACTGGTTTCAACAGCTGCCGTAAACGAACTGTCCGAC
>NC_051847.1:242339678-242349561 GCF_002237135.1 Teleopsis dalmanni | reverse complement strand
CTAACAATGCTATGTATTTTACATAGTTGAGTTGAGTTTCTAGTAGTTGAGATTTATAAAAATTATTTTTTTTAATGGCGCCGACAAATTATCTCATATACTTTTTCTAAACGCAATTTAAAACAAAAAATTGCTTTAAACTTTCGTTTGGTGGCATGATTTCTGATTTTAACTTTTAATCGTCGACTTCGCCCAATTTCCGTTTCAATATAAACATTTTTCAAACGAAAGTTTAAAGCAATTTTTTGTTTTAAATTGCGTTTAGAAAAAGTATGAGATAATTTGTCGGCACCATTAAAAAAAACCATTTACAATCTCTTCACTTCCGACATTCCAAAGCTAGAACCTGTATATTCTACGCTGATAAAAATACATTAAACTTCAGTAACACATTACAGGAACATGTTGACTGTGTCACTTCTTACTTCCAAAAATGGAAAATTAAACTTAATAACGATAAAACAAAGGCAATTTTCATAACCAGAAAACGTAAATAACACCGAAATAAACTGGGAAGACCACATCAAATACCTGGGAATTTCGTTTGACAAGAAATTCCAATGGAACACGCACATATACAATCTAAGAAATAAAATCAACATAATGCTAAACCATTTACGACCGCTCTACAACAACAAGGCTCTAAGTCTCAAAAATAAAAAGTTGCCTTATACTCAGATGATGCGTCCGGCTCTAACATATGGCTTCATTACTTTCTCCAAAACTTCCAAAACTAACTTCAATAAACTTCAAACATGTCAAAATACAGCCATTAAAAAAATATTTAACATTCCCTGGTATATAAGAACACATCGACAGAATATCCGAATATTTTCGCAAATGGAAAATTAAAATGAACAACGAGAAAACAGAGGCAATTTTCATCACCAGAAAACACCGACAATTTCCTATAAATATCAGAGTTAATGATGTCGAGGTGACATGGGCTGATCAAATTAAATACTTAGGAATAATTCTGGACAAGAGATTAACCTGGAAGGCTCATATTAGATATAAAAAAACCCAAGCAGCGGCGATAATAAATCAACTTAAACCACTTTACAACAATAAGAAACTAAACATAAGAAACAAAACAATGCTTTTCAAACAAATCATACTACCAATAATAAGCTATGGCAGTATAGCATTCAACAAAACCAACAAAACAAATTTCAAGAATTTACAAGCAATTCAAAACAGATCAATTAAAAAGATTTTCAAGATACCATGGTACATCAGGGCCAGTACAATAGAAAAAGAACTAAACATCAAACCAATAAACTCTTTCATCAAAGAAAAAGCACAAAAACTATTCTTAAAAGTAGATTCACATAACAACCCAACATTGGCTTATCTTAGAACCTCAAATAATAACATCCGCTCTAGCAGATATGCAAATCTGAGACCCAATTAAACTTAATATAAAATAACCACACATCAATGGTAGCGAAATCATCTCAATTTCGTCAATAAAAGGGAGTAAAGGTGATTATACAACCAACTCCAATAAAAACCACAAAAGGAAAGGAAAAAGGAAGGTATATAAGAAATGTCGATATTCAAAGGGATCTAAAAATCACACCTATCAAACTATACATTAAAGACAGGGCTCTCAAATTATTCAAATCAATAGATGTACATGCCAACACTTTATTGCAAAATCTACACCAACAACCTATTCACACTACAGGAAGATACGCGGACATCCGTACCATTATTAACTAAACTAAACAATAAAATTTAATTGAGCACTCGTCATTTCCCCAGTGGATATACTCTAGAAATGTCTACCACTATAATTGAGTTAAGGTATTAACTTTTACCGACTCAAACTCAATTTTCAACAACAACAACAACAAGTCGTCGAGGACGCAGGTCATTCCAAGTCGTTGTAGTGTGCGGTTGTGTTTTTTTAGTGTTCGCTAATTTTCAATCGCGTGTAATCAACTACCTCAAATTATATTCGCAAGATTTCAAACTCCCTAGTTCCCAAATTTCAAGTACTCAAGTATTCAAGCCACCACACCAAAGACTGCACCAAGGCAGCAGAAGATGATGCAGAATGCATTAATTGCGAAGTCAATCATCCAGCTAGCTATGGAGGTTGTCCTCGCAATCCAAAAAATATCAAATGGGCAAAGCTTCTAAAACGAGAAGAGTTTCAGCCAGTGCCAAAATCTTCAGAAAAAACGTCGACTAATAAGTCATTTGCTGCTGTGGCAGCGGGGACAGTAGATAAATCTAATCCTATGGCAAATAATAACGAACACATCCAACTACTCTGCACTAACATGCAAGTTTAGCTGAACGCGGTGTTCAAAAATATGATGCAATCCATGTTGCAGGTTATGCTTGCCAGTAATACAAATAATCATGGACAGTAAAGAACACATCAAACTAATCACCTGGAATGCAAATTCCATTCTGCCCAAAAAAGGAGAGTTCGAACAATTTATTATAGATTATAGCCCTGACATAATTCTAATACAAGAATCTTTTCTGAAGCCAACAACCATCTTCAAAATCCGGAACTACCAAATTTACAGAACAGACAGACTACACAATCGTGGGGGAGGTACAGCTATCCTGGTAAAGAGACATATACACCATCTTCAAGATAGAATAGACACTGTAGTTATAGAGAATACAGCAATTAAATTACAAATGAAAAACTTTAATATTGTACTTGCTTCAGTCTACTTACCACCCAAGAAAAAAGGGTTCATTGATGACCTACATAACGTCTTCGATAGTAAAGATTGCACGTTCATAGCTGGAGATTTAAATGCTTACAACCAAGCTTGGGGAGAGAGCTCATCTAACATAGCAGGCCAGATATATTAATGATAATAACATTCAATTACACAGGCCAAACGAGGCAACACACTTCGGTTACGGGGTAAGAAGAAGCCTTGACATTGGATTATCTAAAAACTTTGTCCACAATATCCACATCTCAGTGCTGGATGAGCTGTCCTCTGCTGACGAATTAGAAAACAACATCAAATCCCTTACTGATAAAATCAACAGCGCAAAAAACGCGGCTTCGGTACACAAGGAAATTCAGGTTCAACAATACTTTGAGTTACCTAACGACATCAAAAACGTAATACGGAAAAGAAATAAGTTAAGAAAGATTGCTGAAAGAACAAGAAATCCAGCCACCAAAATGGAAGCCAATAGGCAAACCAACATAATACGAAGGAAAATCTTAAACGATTTAAAAACGAGCGCTGGAGTGACTTTATAGGCAATCTAGGAGCAGGAGAAAACAATTTTTGGCATTTGGCTAAATACTTCCGTGTTAGCAAAAAACACAACATACCACCAATACATGGTGCAACAGGTTTCTCCTACAGTATCGAAGACAAAGCCGAAGCTTTCGCAGACACATTGGAGAACCAATTCAGTCTCGACACTGATGCAAACGATAATGTAGACAGAGAAGAGCGCATTGAGGATAAGGCAGAGGAAATCCTTTCTAACACTTCCAATGATGACATCATAAGCACCAACATAGATGAAATAAAGCTACTCATAGCATCACTTAAAAACAATAAAGCTCCTGGTTATGACAGTATTAACAATCTCTGCTTGAAGAATCTACCAGACAATATAATTAACCAGATCACAATAATTATTAACGCTGCTCTCAAGCTAGACACATTCCCAAACATCTGGAAACTTGCAACGGTGGTAGTATTCCCAAAAAGGTAGTATTCCTAATCTACAGGCCTTGTATTGTTTGATATCGCCAAGGCTTTTGATAAAGTATGCCATGCGGCGTTAATATTTAAAATGAACAAAATGAAAATACCAATCCACCTCATCAAAATAATTGGTAGCTTTTTGCAAAGTCGTAAAATTCAGAGTAAAAATCGAAAACCATCTATCCACAGTAAGAGATATAGAAGCAGGAGTTCCTCAAGGATCTCCCCTCTCCCCGGTGCTTTATAACCTCTCCACAGCAGATATACCCAAGCAAGAAGGAAATTCGCTTTATCTTTATGCAGATGATGCACGTATATTACATTCCAACAAAAGCTCTCAGCAAGTAAATACCAACCTACAAAAGCATGTCAACAGCCTAAGAAGATATTTCCATAGATGGAAGATTAAATTAAATGAAAGAAAAATCCAAGCAATTTTCATTACCAGGAAAAAAGACAACGTTCCGAGAAATCTGACAGTTAATAAAAAACGCATTGGTTGGACAAACCAAGTCAAATATCTGGGTGTCACGTTAGACAATAAGTTTGACTGGAAGGCACATATGAAAGAAAGTATATCCTCATGCAACAAGGTATTAGGTGCCCTGAAGCCGCTGTTAAATAAAGATCTCAACATTAAAAACAAACTGCTCATTTACAAGCAAGTCATTAGGCCAAGGCTACTTTATGGTAGCACAGCATACCGCAGCGCCGCAAAATCTACAATTAAACAGTTGCAGACCTTTCAAAATAAAACACTAAGGAAAATTTTGCACGCACCATGGTACATAAGAAACCAGGATATTCATAATGATCTACATACTGAAACCATTGAAAATTATATGAGGAAGAAAACAGTTCAGCTTTTCAATAAAATCGAAAAAATGAAAAACCTAACATTAGACGTACTAAAGAGAGAAACTAACATCAGATCAACGGGGCATTATGCTGACTTACGAAGACACATCACCTAACTATTATCCCCAGTATCACACGCTGATAGCATATAATCACCATATTATATAAATTAAAACCAGTAGAAAGAATTATCGTGTTACGTTACAAAGGTAACACAACGAGGATGGAGTAAAAGTTCATAACGCAACTAACTCCGTAAATACATCAACATAAGTCAAGTATTCAAGTACACAAAATACAGGTATTCTGTACCACCAAGTCCACAGTTTGACAAGTACTGGGTCATATAACAGTTTGAGTGTCACTTGTGACATCCAATTTGGAGAATTTGCTAAGCGCCCAAGGCGTTGAAGTAGTTACCAAGCTCGCCCACTCCAATAAAAGGAAGAAGGTTTCTCCGCCGTCCATTCCTAGCTCCCCTCACGTATCTGCAGGCCCAAGCGATGATGAAATGGAGGTTGCGCCTGTTTCTGAAGAGGTTATATCATCTGATTGCGAATCCCTCATATCGGACAACGAAGACTTTCCGGCTTTCGATCCTAAATGCAAGGTGATCAAAAATAACAATAAGAAAGTTCCACCAGTAGTCCCTCAAACAACGACTGCTGCAGATATGGTCCCTGGTACGTCAGTTGAGATGAACGAGCAGGCTTCAACAAGCATGGTAACGAAAAGCCATCCCATTAAAGTTTCAAAGAACAAGGATAATCGGCTAGTAAAACACCAAGATACGGCTTTGTAACCACAGCTAGCAGCCCAGTTTAAACAAATTCGGCAGCAAGGTAACCAATTAACACAACAAAGGAAACCTGAGGCCAATTCCAATAGCAAAGACTCTATTGAAATAGTACCTATAGTCCTTAGAGAACCCCCAAGGTGGAACAAAATTATGAAGACGCTCAAATCCAAGGCTGGCGAAGTGAAGAAAATAGGGATAATCCCAAATCAAAAGCCAGCAAAGTTGTCCCTATTGTCTTTCGGCGGACCTCCACTTGGACAGCACTGGTTAGGCAGTTCAAATCTCGTAATCTGAACTTCAGTGAAGCCAAAAAGGTGCGCCTGGGCATCCAAATCACACCAGACACCATCGATGATCATCGCAAGATCACAAAGTTACTAAATGATATGAAAGAGCCCTTCCACACTCATTTCCTCCCGGAAGAGAATTTAATTGAATTTAATAATCAGAGGCCTCGAGGGACAAAACCTATATGAAATCAAAGCTGATCTTGAAGAAAGAGGTTTTACTATCTTAGAATGTACTATCACAAAACAAGATTGTCAGCTGACAAACTTATCAAAATTCGTGTGCCTGCTGACCAAAAGGAAATATATATGTTTCCAATGTATGCCATCTGAAGGTTATAGTGGAAGCACAGCGTCCGCTCAACGGCCCCCACAGTGCTACAACTGTCAACAATTCGGGCATGTTGCCACAAACTGCAGTGCCACGCCCAAATGCGTCAATTGTGAGGGTTTGCATCACCATTCTCAATGTAATAAACACCGTGATGTAGCCCCTAAGTGCTCAAACTGTGGTGGAGATCATCCTGCTAACTATAGAGGTTGCCCCACACAAATTTCACAAAACGAAAGTCTTGACTGCTGCGCCGTCTATTTTGCCACCAAATCCTTCAGCTGCAAGATCAACTGTCTCATATGCCGATATGTTAACGTCCAGCAATACCCCACAGCTACTCTCTACTAACACACATCAACCAGCCCCCCAAATTGAGAAATTGTGGGATAATATTCAGGTGCAGCTCAATACCATGATGAAAAGTCTAATGCAGACCATGATTCAAAGTCTTCTTCCAACTCTCGCCGTAAAAGGAGCATACCACAAAGTAATTTAAAAATAGTTAGCTGGAATGCAAATTCTATCACCAATAAAAAACACGAAGTTATTCAATTTTTACACGACCTAGATATTGACATTATGTTACTTCAAGAAACTTTTCTTAAGCCATCAATGCAGTTGAAAATCCCCAACTACGATATCTACAGATCGGACAGGGTGTCCAGAAGAGGTGGAGGAACGGCAGTGCTCATCAAAAAATCAATCAATCACCACTCTATGTCCTGCAACCTGCAACCTCTTGAAGCTTCCTCAGATACAGTTCAAAGTCATCTGGGCAATATTAATTTTACCTCTCTATATAGGCCACCGAACACTCAATCCTATCTCGTGGACCTTTCAGCTCTAATCATCAATAACTCGTCAACTTTTTTGGCTGGTGATTTGAATGCTTATCATAAAAATTGGGGTGACATCAGCACTAACAGGGCTGGTAGAGAAATTGAACAGTTTGCCTGAGATCACATGCTTCAGCTCCATGTACCCAGCGAGCCAACGCACTATGGCAACGGTGCCAGTCACATTATTGACTTTAGCATCTCTAATAATCTAGAACATAATGTCCTAATAGAAGTCTTCGATGAACTGGACTCGGATCATAAACCAGTCCTGTTTATAATCGAAAAACTGCCACAGGTACACATTGACTCCCACGTTTACTTTCACCGACTGGGTCGCTTTTAAAAACCTAGTTGACATCTCAAATTTTAATAGCAATCCTGAAACTGAAGCAGATATTGACGACTGCATCCAAAACTTCACTCATCAAATAACAGCGGCCCTGGAAGGTAGCACTGTCATCAAAAACAGAAAACTGAGTAACTACCACAATTTACCACAACACATTAAACACCTTATCAGACGCCGAAACAGAATTTGCAAATTTGTTCAAATAACTGGTGACCCAAACAGTAAAAGAGAGGCCTGCAGACTTTCTAATGAAATCCGTAAGAAGATCTACCTCTTCCGAAACGAAAGTTGGGGCAATTTCCTATCTGGGTTAGAAACAGGTGACAAGTCATACTGGGCTGTTAACAAATACTTTAGACTTAAAAGAAAACCAGCGGTGCCCCCCATTCACGGTAGGAATGGCATGGCACACACGGATATAGAAAAAGTCGAAGCCTTTGCGGACAACTTAGAACTTCAGTTCCAGCCCAATGATGATGGTGACTACGATTCCGATGAGCAAGATCATATTATTGAAGAGGCCAGAAGCACCCTATTCCACGAGCACAGTGATAGCATCGCGCCTTGTAACACTGACGAATTAGCCGTAATTATTAAAACTCCAGGTTCGTTCTGCCCCAGGGCACGACAGCATTAACAATAGATGTATCCGCAACCTCCCTGAAGCTTCAGGATTGTCATCAGCTTATTGTCGGCGCTGGGAAAATTGGCTGAAAGAGTTATACTTAGCAGACTCAAGACAGCAGCGAATACACTGCATATTCTTCCGGATGAACAACATATTTGACATTTCCAAAGCTTTTGATAAGGTTTGGCATGAAGGCCTGATAGCAAAAATGTCTCGTCTCGGAGTCCCAGTTGGGCTGATCAAAATTATCGGTAACTTCCTGAGTGGCAGAACCTTTGCCGTCAAAATTAACAGTGTCTCTTCTTCCATACGTAGAATAGCTGCAAGAGTCCCTCAAGGCTCGCCGCTCTCCCCCATCCTGTACAACATCTACACATCCGATATACCAATGCTTAGCTCATCTTCGCTTGCTTTATATGCCGATGACACTTGCATGCTGTACTCAGATAGACATGCCATCAACATAACCAACACATTACAGCAACATATCAACCTTATTGTCGAGTATTTTCGTATCTGGAAAATTAAAATCAATAATGATAAGACAAGAGCACTGTTTATAACCCGTAGACTAAGACAACATCCACCAAGAGTGAGAGTCGGGGACGCTCAGATAAACTGGGAAGATAGCATCAAATACCTGGGACTCACATTTGATAAGCGTTTTACGTGGCTCAAACATATCCAGATAAAACGATCATGTTGCTCCAAAACTCTAACCCAGCTTCGTCCGCTATTTATACACAAAAAGCTAAGCACAAATAACAGAAAATTGATTTACAGCCAAATTATCAGACCGGCACTGTTATATGGGTGCGTCGCTCTAAGCAAAGCGGCAAACTCCACCATACACAAACTGCAAATTGCCCAATCACAAACGCTAGGAAGGCTTTTTAATGTGCCGTGATACCTTACAATTGACGCTGTTTAAAAATATATAAAGGACAGAGTCTTGAAACTTTTCATAAAGGCTGACAGGCTGCCCAATTTAACACTATCCCCTCCAAGATAAACCACCAACCGATTGGGGCTGTATGCAGACCTAATGTCAATAATTGAATAAGATGTAACTAACACGAATCGCTTTAATTTGTCAATAATATGCTAGGGCCTCTGAAGTAACCCCTTTGTCATCAAAGAGTAGAAGTGCTTAAATGCACTAACTCATTTAACCAATTTTATGATTTTATTAGAAACACAACAAATTCATAGGTTAATTCAATACAAAAATGAGTAAATACACAAAGAGAGGTAGTAACATAAAGTGAAAAATAAAGTAAAGTGTAATTCAGCGAATACTCTCCAAAAAAAAAAGTGCTGCAAAGAAGCACATATAGAGCTCTTCTCGGCGCCACGGAAAATTGCAGTTAAGCTTTGATGAGAAAACATGAAGGGGTGCATGCACGCGCTATCCTTGCTTTCTGATACGATCACTAGTAACCTGAACAAAAGAAAGGCTACCATTGCAGTATCACTTGACTTTGAAAAGGCATTCGACACTGCGTGGATAGATGGAATTGTTTATAAGTTGTACAAACTATTTGGTATTGATAGACATCTGTGCTCTGTTGTGTTAGACTACCTTAAAAGTAGAGGGTTCTTTGTCATATACCTAGGTGAAAGTTCAGCTCTAAAATCAGTTGGAGAGGGAGTACCACAGGGGTCATTACTAGGTCCTTTGCTCTACAATGTGATGCTGGCCGACATTCGTGTTGTAAATAGTGATGTTAAGGTACTTATTTATGCAGACGATATCTTATTATTAGCTTCTAAACCAAGGTGTTCAAATGCCAACAGTATTTTAAATAAAGAGCTAGTGCACCTCCTCAAATATTTCACTAAGTGGAAACTGCGACTGAACATAGCTAAATGCCACTGTATAATAGTGAAAGGCAAAAACAAATTCTTAACTCCTGCTACAAGAAAGTTTATCCCTAATATAATTATTAATCGTCAGAAAATACAGTCTCTTAGCAAGTTAAAATACCTAGGGGTAACAATAGATAGCAAATTTTCTTTTACTCCTCATGTGAACTCAGCGTTAGATAGTGCTAGGAAAGCGTTCTTTACTTACTCCAG
>NC_051847.1:242331460-242339578 GCF_002237135.1 Teleopsis dalmanni | reverse complement strand
TGAAATAACTATTATTTTCGATCTCTGAGATTTAGAAGTTGTCGTTCTTATCAACTTAAAAAACAAAGTTGCACTTAATGTACTTAACCAACACTGAAAAAGAAGCCATCTGATATTCGAATTTAAAAGCAAAATTTAGTTTGTGCATTTTGGTTTGTGTATTTGCTAAATAAAAAGCAAAGACCGTATTATTACAAAACTATGCAAAATGTAGACCGTATAATACTCATACGATCTTAAAGGTTTTTAGACAATGCGGCTTCGATCGAGAAATGTTAAATTTCGCTTTCAAATTTTAAATATAAAGAATCAAATTAATTTTGTCAATTTTTATAAATTTTTTAAATTTATTTATAAGTACCTAATTTTACAAAAATGCAATTAAAATCATTAATATTTTTCGAGTTAATTTATGTATAAATTAATATTTCGAGTTATGTTTAATATTTTTGTTAAGAATCTATCTAAGATGGAATGAGAGTCATCACTAGAAATATTATATTCGATAACTTAGTTAAATAAGTATACTTTAATGATTTAATGACACAAAAAATAAAAATCTCTATCCTAAAATTATATACTAAAGAATTTAATATTCATCTCAGTCGATTAGTCACAGACGATCGACACCACTGTGCCTTTGGACTGATATTAAATAAAAATTTTAATTTTAGAAAGCAATATAAAATTCTGGTTACTACATTTTCATTAGTTTATCATTGATTTTTGGCTATATCTCACGAAAATGCGCTATATATTGACTCCTAAGGTTAGAAACTGTACTAAATCGCCCACATGAACCACTGATTTAACATAAACACAGAAATAAGCCTGACAATGCCTAATTACCCGACCTATATGGATAGCAAATTCCCATTACTAAACACTATGTTGTCTCTAAACTCTTACTTCTATAAGTCGATGGTTCCCCTAGTTTTATGTCCTGTAATATCTTCTTTTTGAAATAAAGTATTTTCCGATTAGCTTACGCACTTTCTGAAATAAATTACGGCTTAGCAATATTATGAGTGACAATCAAATTTTTCGTTTTAAAGACACAATGAGCTGATTGTGCCTGGTTTGCATTAATGAATAGCTGGTATTATTGGCCCATACCCACTTCACTTCGCTAAATAATTATATTCCTGATTTTCATTCCACTACAGACATTCTTACTAATTTGTTTCCTGTTATAAGAGAGAGGTATTCTCAGTACCTCTCAAAAAAAAAATTTGTATAAGTGCATTCTGTTCGTTTCATCAACTTCTCTTCAACGTTGATATTTGTCACCCCGATCTTAAATTTTCAGTAAATTCTCAGTAAATTCCCTGTAATTCTAACCAAAAATCGTATTCACAAATCGAGCCTTCCGTTTTCAACACTGCTTTAGTGTTTTGGCTTAGATCGATCATCTTGTATTATGAAATTTTTAACCCATTAACTTTTAGTTCTAACTGGAATTGGATTCTAACCATTCCCATAATCCCAAATGACTGGAATCTTTATTACTGATTCCTAAGAGTTGGTTTTAGTGGACTTATATCTCACACGGTGGCTATGGTTGTAATATTCATAACTTATTTTTAAGAAGTGGTTTTAGTGGACTTATATCTCACATGATGGCTGTGATGCTTTTTGCTTGTGGAAAAAATTTCATTTTTTCGAAAAAGTGTTTCTATAATATCTATATCTTTAAATTGATTAATGAAATTCTTTTTATGCTTTAAATATAAAGTCATCTTCTATGATTTAATAATATTTATACTCGTACTATTATAAACAGTATGTAATGTTACTTAAGACTTAAAAATATATTTTATTATTGAGTGGGTTGGAAATATTATTTTCACATATAAAAATAAGAATGATATAACGATTAAAATTAAACAATTATAATAAAATTTTCATTTAATTATATTTAACAAATTAAAATAAAAACGCTCATTGTTTCGTTTAATTTTTGCATTAATTTTTCTCTAAATAAGTATATGACATATTCTTTCTAAGAGCAAAGACATATGCATATTCTTCGCAGATCTGTGCACATTTCAATTAAAAATAAACAAAATTTATTCATTTATTTATTTATTTATTTATTAAGTAATGAAAATGGGGAAGACACCAGCTCTCGTCAGAGTCAAATTTACTTTGATGATGAATCGCCATAGAGCATAAACAATTATGAAAGAATTTCCTACGAATGGATGATTTTTCAAAGATAAAAATATTTAGAAAATAAATAAAAACTGTGTATATTTAATGAAATTGTTTATTTCCAATTGTATTCTATATATTTTATGTGTTTTCATTTAATTATTCACAGCAGTAAAAGAATAGACACTACTTTGCTCTTCTCCAGACTATTCAAACACTGAGGATCGGCCTATATCAATCCTGTTCTTTACTATTCCTACATTCATATATAGTATTCTTACTCCTAATTTTAATGTGTACTCATATTCTATTGAAAATGTTTATATACGAAAACAATTCCTAATAAATATGATCTGCTCTAATTATATATGTCTGCCTGTCTGTTGCCTTTCTGTCCAACAACTTCATTGTTCTAATTTCTAATGTCTCCAGAACATCAAATCAGTTTACTGTCCTAAAGACAACGCAGAAACATGCATTTTGAATTACGTTTATAGCACTTATTTTTTATATATAATATTGTAAAATTTAGTGTTTACACTGGGAAAATATGTTTAACTATATAAGATTTGTACCGAGAATGTGATAGGTGAATTATTTTTCACATAAAAATCATGTTTTTGTCACTTACTGCCGTCGCGCTTGATACAAACGTAGGTGTTTTCGGCTCATAAATTTATTATTTTTAGAAATGGAATTTTCAAAATATGTTTTCTTCCAACATTTCAGGCAAATTTAAAATTTTCTTGAGTGTTTTTAAAATTTTTATTTTTATTCAATATAATATTTTTATATACACTACAATGTATTAAGGAAACACGCTACAGTCGATACACACAGGTGTAATAAATACCCTTAATATTATGCATCATTGATACAAAGTTAAGTACAGTGTGACATTCTTAAAAATTAGAACTTAGTTTAAAGTTCTTGTTTATTCCGGAAGCACTGAAACTTTCTTAGTATACAAATCCATTTTTAAAAAAATATGATTAAGTTTTATCTATACCCAAGTATACTCAGAATTAGGCTTAAGTTTCTGAGGACCCCCTTCATCAGCACACTTGGCGATATCTCTAGCATTAGCATTGGCCAGATTCTTGTCTTTATAAATGCCTCTAGCTGGTTCTAGTTCGACATTCTCTCTTCTACCCACTATTACGAGTATTTGTAGATTCAAAACGGCTTTCATAGCTAATTGAGGAAGCCTTAAGTCTTCAATTCTTTTGTATATACTATTAATACACAATGGATGACAAATAAATGTTGATTATCTTCACAAAAAAATTTTTAGATTTCTTATAAATTTATTTCAACTATAATTCAACTATTTTATATAACTTCTTAAAATATTGACCTGTTACACGTCAAAATTTCTTTCTAAAACTGTATCAAAACTTCAATCAGTGAATGTAATTCAAACTGTATATATATATTAAACAGAATTATCTCAAGGAGTGGACGATATAAATCTTCCAAATTTAATGAATAAACCACAATGACAAAACTAGTGTTGTAGAATATCAATAAAATGCTACTAAATTACACAACTGTTTTCACATGTTTATAAAGAGTTCTCTTACTTATAGAGTTGAGATATCGTATAAGTTAATATATGATTTTGAAGAAGTCTATCTTCTTTCTATGAATAAACTCTAGTAAACCATCTCGAAATTAAGAGATTGCTTACCATCTTCCTAAGTCCCAAAGGAAACGGGGCTACGAAATGTTGTCGAAATTGAGTAAAAAGAAATTGTGTTATTTGAAATAATTTATTTTTAAACATTTTTAGTGAAAGGTGATAATCAACTAATCATTTTATAGACTTAAGGCGTAAGTAGAATCATTTATACCTATAAAACCCAAACAATTTCTGTTATTGAATTTGTTGACATTATGTTGACAATAATGAGGTTTTCGAAAAGTAGTGAAATACAAAAACAAGAATTCATTTTTATATTATTTTAATTAATTGAGTTTATGGCTGACCATACTACTGTTTCGAGTATTGCCAAATACCCGTCATCAGAGGTCTTGGAAATAATTCTTGTATTTAATTATTCGTAAATAATTATTTTTGAGACGGCAAGTACCAGAAATCTAACTCGTGCCCTACCAAATTTGAAGCTCAGAGTCAGCGCTCCTTAACCAACTGACCCAAAGCCATACTTGACTGTTATGTTTGCACATTTTTCCGGAGTTTTGTTAATTTGCTAATTATAATATATAATTTGTTAATTATAACGAAATCATAAACCAGCTGTAGAATAACTAAATTAATTAATTATATTTTTGTTTTATTTTTAATTGTTAAATTTTAATACTATTTTGTTTGTAGAGGCATTTTTTGTGACATACTTTAAAAAAAATAATAAAAATAACCTAAAATAAAAATATGTATATTTTGTGGTTTAAAACAAGAGTCCATTGGTTAAAATTGACATGGTTTAATTTCTGATACCAGTAGTTCAGACAATATATATGGACAATTCAACCATTCTGCCTCCAAATTCTATAAATTCGCTGTTGACAGATATTTGACGATATCTTAAACAGTTGTTTAAAACAGATGCAAGAATTTTACCACTTTAACACTCTTCCAATTTAAAAAGAGGGACCTCTTTTTTTGTTATTGGACCTAAAATTTTTAATTAAAAATATTATAAATGTGAATATAAATAGTTTTTGCTGACAATATTAAGTATTTGTTGAAATGGAATGGATTTGAAGTGCTTTTCGATAATTATAGGTTTCACTTTTTCACAGACTGAGTTTATTGATAAACCTCAATAAACAAAATTCCTAAATGCTTTCGGAAAACACATCACCTATGCGTTTCATGGAAAATATTGTATATTTTTGTGGATGCTCAGACATGCCAATCAAAGTGCCACGAAGTAAAATATTTGTGGCAACAGCCGGAGTGAACATTTATATGCAGTGGCATTGCATTGGTGTTTCAGGCTACTCGTATCTTTTTTTGTCTTCAAAACACACATCACATCTACTCCATAAGTGTTAAGATACTACAATATATGAACATGCAAATATACTTCTTTTCTAAAAAATTTGACCCAATTCGTATGGCATCTTACCGTTTGGAGTAGGTAGATTTTGAAAATATAAAAAAAAATCCTAAAATAGAAAATAAACAAAAGTGGCAAGAGCGGTACTGACCTCAGCGCACTTTTAACATAATTGGTGTACTTAAAGCAATGTAAACACTTTGTAAATCATCTATTTCACGTCTTCACATAGCTAGAATGTGAATTAAAAACAAATCTGAAGTTATGTAAACTACGGAATTCAATGTAATTAATAGAAGATTATTATTTTCTAAAAAAAAATTTATAAAAAAAATTTAATGCACCAATAAATCTAAACATGCCGCTGTCAAAATGTTCAACCTACGAGCAAAATTAATTCGCAAAATTTATATAAATTATATTTTCAGTAGCAATAATTAAATTATAAAATCTTGTGGCCGTAGTTGCCATATTAATGCAATAGTCAAAATGTTTGAGATTTGTAAATCACACCCCTAATTTATGTAAGAAGAATATCGGCGCGGTAACTCAGCACTTTCAATGTGAATTGGGAATTGTGAATTGCCAAAGTGCTAAGTTGCTCTACAGAACTACGTGAATTTTATTTTTAGAAGATTATTTATTTTATCATATTAATTTGTAGGTTTATGTGTTTATTTTAAGCCCATGAAACACACATTCCAAAACCTAAAACACACCAAACGGCAGCGAAATGAATTTTTCAACGAAATAAAATCGAATGGTTAACGAAAATCGAATAGAAAACACGGCACTGCTGCAGCTAGAAGATACTTTCCCGGCTGACTGGCCGATACAAGAAGGAACGTGAAGTTACGCTCAGGTGAAATAATAAGAAATCAACTCATAAATTTTCCATAAAAACTAAAAATAAAATAAATTTCGATTTATTTATGCACATACCCAATACACTTGAAGGAGATTACAGCATTTCTGATATATACAAAATTATTATAAAATTATGATAATTAAAGAACTAATAAGATTGGTGAAGAACTCAGCATGCTAAGCCTATTAAACCAAGGATCCTAAAAATAACAATGATTTTCTTTAATTAATGATTTTATAATTAGAGAACACTGTTTCGCAAATCATCGTTCTTATATTATTCTTCCACTTACTAATACGACTAATTACTTTCGGTAAACAATTGAGCTTAAATGTACAAGAAGTTCTTCAGCTCTAAATCGGAAAGTACTTCTGAAACTATCAGAAACTAAATAACATACACAGTCTATAATATAATATAGCCACTCACTAGTGGAAAACCGAAACAAGCTACCTGGAGTGCAAGTTATTCCTAAGCAAAAGCACAGTTTCAAATCAATCGGATATATACACCGATTGATCAGTGAATCTACTTCATTTTAAGTGATATAATTTTTGGAAGACATCATATTAGCACTTAATGATAAATTGACAGGAAATAAGATACTGAGAACCTCAAGACAAAAGCACAGCTATTATTCAATCGAATATATATATCAATGAATAGGCGTACCCTTTTTAACTTGACTGTAATACATTTTAGAAAGTACCAATCTTAATTTTGGGATGACATATAAACATCCACCTATAATAATACGGTCACTCACTGACAGAGCAGCAGTAAACAAAATACTCGAAGCTCCAATGCTATTCAACCATTCTACAATTAGATATATACGCAGACCGATAAATGTGTCTAATTCAATCCAAGTGAAATAATTATCTGAATCCATTAATTAATTTAATTAATTAATCTAGCTGATCGTAAGCGACATATGGTTTTATGGTTCCCTAGCAATACAAACTAAGGCATAATCTTTATATAGATTTTTAGTAGGTTGTTAACGCTTTTGACGTATATAAAGAGTACTTGAAGTTGTGAGGATATGTAGTATACACAGAAGATGTACCAATGTCTCTTTCAATCCTTAACTAATATTGGAATTAAATTATACATTTAAACAAAAATCAGATACATATGGAACGTACTAGTACTAGTAACTATACTAATAAATCTTTAACTTTAGGGCACTATTCCAAACTAAAAATTGTATTTAGACAAATTTTTGATACATCCTAAACAAAATACAGGTCTATCATAACCGTTTCAAATGAATGGTTTTCGGAAAATTTTAAAACATCTTAAGAAAATAAAACAAATGTTTTCAATTATTATCCAATCAGTCTTTGACTGGAAGCCGTTACTCTGAACTCAAAACAGTATTCTGATCATTTTTAATACATCTGAAGCAAAACATAGTAATTGGTCTAGTAAATATATAGCTGGTGGTAGATATTCAAACCCAAAATAGTATTCTGACACATTTCAATGAACTACAATCAAAATATAGTAATTGTTTTAGTCAGTCTTTAACTGATGGTTGCCATTCCGAGTCCATGCCATTCAGCCAACTTTCAGTAGGTATGTAATAAGAATATATAATAATAGTTGTAGTCAGTTTTCGACTGGATGGAGAACGCTACTCTGAACCTAATATAGTGTCCTGTTCATTTTTAATATATCTTAAACAAAACATAGTAATTGGTCTAGTAGATATGTAGCAGGAGGGAGATTTTCAAACCCAAAATAGAATTTTGGAAAATTGATATACATCATGAGCAAAATAAAGTAATTTTATTAATCAGTTTTTAGCTGGAAGACGTCATTCTAGTTCAATGGCATTCGAAAAGATTTTAATATATTAAGAGAAAAAAAAATAATTATTCTAGCAAATCTATGACTGGAGGACGCTACTCCGAATCCAATCATATATAGTATACTAACAAAAGTTTAAGACATCATAAAACTGAAGAGATCTCTTTTATAATATTTATTGTTGGTATTAAATTTAAAATTAATCATACTCAAATTGACAGCCGACTTTATATACATTATAAGGAAAGTCATTTG
>NC_051847.1:242322919-242331360 GCF_002237135.1 Teleopsis dalmanni | reverse complement strand
TTTCGGAACCAGTAGAGATATTGATATGAATTTTTCCTAAAATATAGTTTTTGAGTTGGTCTTTCTTTTAAATTTAATTTGAGCCCAATCGGCCTGCCGGAACTACCCGAAATTTTTGCCCAAACATGGGGATTTTATCGTGGTCCCAAGATTACTTAAAAACTATGATAGGTAGAAAGCTGAATTTTGGTGTCCGGAAAACTTACGTTATTATCTAGATTTCAACATTTTTTTAAGGTTTTCCGCCCACTGCCACACCCACCCCCCATACAAAATTTTCATATTAAATCATTTATTATCGTTAAAAATACTTTTTGCACTTATTGGACTACATATATACGTGACTTACATAGCAACACAACTCTATGCAAAAAATGGGCGTGATCCGCCCATTAGTTCCTAAGTTATTTGCAGTTTATGCAACTTTAGCGAAATTATGATTTCGTAAAAATTTAACCAACTTTAAACCCTTATAGTTTTTTTACTATTTATTCAAAAATGATCATTTTTAATTTTTTTTAAAGCTTACGATATTGTTATTCATAATGTGTAAAAAAAATTTCAATTTTAATTATCAATAAAATTTTATTAGCGAAATTGCACAAAAAGTCAGCATTTTTTTCATGGCCATTTTCACTTCTATCGGCGATACCCAAAAAATGTATCCGAGTTTTTTCATGAAATTTTTCCTATTAATAGCCAAATAGTTACACTTTACAATAAAACAAAAATTGGCCTGCGCACTTTATGTTTTACACCTATTTCAGGCCTCAGAATCCAGCGAAAAATTACGAAAAATATTAACTTCAATAAACCCCATTTATTTCAACAACAAATTCAATGAGTAATAACAAAAAGACATTTATAATTTTATAAATATTTAATTTATTTATATCTTAAATTTCAACTAAATCGGTTGAAGAATAACGAAGTTATAACACATTATGTTCAGACGCCTGACCGGAAGTGTTCATATTTCAAATACGCATTACTTGCTTGTGTAAAATTGAATAACTGTACATTCAAGGTTAAATGCTGTGATCATACTTCCGGTCAGGCGTCTGAACATAATGTGTTATAACTTCGTTATTTTTCAACCGATTTAGTTGAAATTTGAAATATAAATAAATTAAATATTTATAAAATTTTAAATGTCTTTTTGTTATTACTTATTGAATTTTTTGTTGAAATAAATGGGGTTTATTGAAGGTAATATTTTTCGTAATTTTTCGCTGGATTCTGAGGCCTGAAATAGGTGTAAAACATAGAGTGCGCAGGCCAATTTTTTATTTGTTGTAAAGTGTAACTATTTGGCTATTAGTAGGAAAAATTTCATGAAAAAACTCGGATACATTTTTTGGGTATCGCAGATAGAAGTGAAAATGGCCATGAAAAAAATGCTGACTTTTTGTGCAATTTCGCTAATAAAATTTTTTTGATAATTAAAATTGAAATATTTTTTACACGTAATGAATAACAACATCCTAAGCTTCAAAAAAAATCAAAAATGATCATTTTTGAATAAATAGTAAAAAAGCTATAAAGGTTTAAAGTTGGTTCAATTTTTGAGAAATCGTAATTTCGCTAAAATTGCATAAAACTGCAAATAACTTAGGAACTAATGGGCGGATCACGCCCATTTTTTGCATGGAGTTGTGTTGCTATGTACGTCAGGTATATATATAGTCCAATAAGTGCAAAAAGTTTTTTGAACCATAATAAACGATTTAATATGAAAATTTTGTATGGGGGGTGGGTGTGGCAGTGGGCGGAAAACCATAAAAATTTTTTTAAATATAGATAATAATGTAAGTTTTCCGGACACCAAAATTCAGCTTTCTACCTATCATAGTTTTTAAGTAATCTTGGGACCACGGTAAAATCCCCATGTTTGGGCAAAAATTTCGGGTAGTTCCAGTAGGCCGATTGGGCTCAGATTAGATTTAAAAGAAAGATCAACTCAAAAACTATATTTTAGGAAAATTTCATATCAATATCTCTACTGGTTCCGAAAATATCGAATTATGACCGCCTAATTTTGTGTTTTGTCACACTGTGCGGCGTGGCAGCTAAAAATGAAGCTTCTGGAACTATTGTCATCATTGTATTGTTGACTGTTGCAGGAATTGGGACGAGATTGAATAAATCGAAATCCTCATGATCGGTTAATGGCAGTTGTAAGACAACTATCAAATGATCTTGTGTGATTCCACTTTGTGAAGACATCAACGTGTATAAATGAATAACGTCCTCTTGATTAAATGGAAGACGAAGTGAATGAGGTAAATGGCCCTTGATCTTCATGATTTGGTCTTGAAGTTGCTGTGGAGACATCAAAAGAGAATTAATTCTGCCATGCTGAGTATCAGTTAAGACATCAAATATCGCAGCTTCAATTTTTATTAATGTATGTGCCATCCATATAAGTTGGGTTACCAGTGATGTATAGATCTCTAGGTGGTTAATACGTTTAGTACATATTATGATTAGTGTAATCTACTATTTTGTTTGTCTCATCTTGTAGTTGATTCATTTTAACTGCAATGGCTTCTGTAGTTTTGCTGAATATATTTCGCGTTGAGTCCATGACTGTAGTCTGATTTTTGATCATTTTTGATAGTACATCTTCATTATTGCTGATTTGAGTTAGAGTTTTAGAAATCGTTTCAGCATATTCTGAATCTAAAACACCAAATAATTTGTTAGCAATATTTCCAACTATATTGATAGCTCCTCTGGCTGATTGGTGTCTCGTCATAACCTTCGTTTCAGTTCGTAATTCTATGTTAGTATTATTGAATTGGCGGACGAGCTCATAACAGCTTTCTTGTTGCTGTAACAATGAGCACAATTGCTGAAGTGCTGCTGTGCCATTTTGAAACCTTTCGATCTCCTTTCGAATAGGCACGAACTCAAAGTAAGTGATAATTTTCCATCTTCCAATGATTTGATTTACGGTGCCAATTTCTTCAAAATATATTCCGGGTTTGTTTGGAAATGATATTTCTTCAATGGGTTTCGAAAGTATTAATGGCATCATCAATATTGTCACAATATTGTCAATATTGGTCATCATTAAAGATGTGCCATCATATATCTTTCGACGCTTTGGCAACACTTCACTAGGTTCATTCGTTCGTCTTGTTTGTGTGACAGTAGAATTTTGTTTTGTTGGATTTTGATTAATGCTGCCTTCAGTGGGTAGGGGGGCCAATGCTCGTAATGGTCGTTTAAAAATCCCATTGGCTGTTTTTATGTCAGCTACACGGACCAAGCCATCTTCTCCTTCATACACCTGTTGCACCCTGCCAAGAGGCCATTTGTACATGGGTAGATTATCATCTTTAATAATGACTAAATCACCTTGGCATAGATTTGCCTTTTGTTGTTTCCATTTGTACCTTGATTGGAGTTCATTGAGATATTCCTTTGACCATCTTCTCCAGAATTCTTGTTTGAGTTCAGAAACTAGACGCCATCGTGATGATAAACTCATTCGGCTCTCCTTTTGATAGGGATCCACATTAGTGGTAGGTGGTTCGCCTATGAGAAAGTGTCCTGGTGTAAGCGCTGTTAGATCATTTGGATCGGATGACATTTTTGTTATTGGCCTTGAATTTAACATGGCTTTTATTTCAGTTATGACTGTTGTCAATTCTTCATAAGTCAATGAAGCGTTGAAAATTCCTTTAATCATTAAATGTTTAGCTGACTTGACGGCAGCTTCCCAGAGTCCTCCAAAATGAGGAGCTCTTGGTGGAATGAAGTTGAAGTCAATTCCCTTGTTACTACTGGTCTTAATGATCTTTTCTTTACCATTTTCTGAATAAATGGTAGACTGGAGCTCTTGTAGTTGGTTTCTCGCCCCAACAAAGTTAGTCGCATTGTCACTATAAATTGTTTGGCATCTTCCTTTTCTGCTGATAAAACGTTGAATAGCGGCTATGAATGCCTCTGTTGTCAGGTCACTCACCACTTCTAGGTGAACAGCCTTAGTCGCGAAACAGCAAAATACTGCTAAATATGCCTTTGTTGGCCTTTTTCCTCTAATTTTATAATGAATCCATATCGGACCACAGTAATCAACTCCTGTGGTAAAAAATGGTTTAGTCAGAGTAACTCGATCAGTCGGTAAGTTGCCCATGAGTTGGTCCATCAGTTTTGGTTTTGCCTTTGAACAGATGACACAGCTGTGAACAATGTTTCGCGCCATAATCTTTCCTTTAATCGGCCAGAAGTTTTGTCTCATTATGCTTAGCAATAATTGTGGAGCACAATGGGAATTTTCTTCATGTTTCATTTTGAACATCAATTTCACTATTGAGTGATTGTAAGGAATTACCATTAGGTGTTTAGCATCATATGGCAATGTTGATGCTTCAAGCCTTTCTCCAACACGAAGTACACCTTGTTCGTCAATGAACGGTGCTAAAGTATTTAGTTGACTCGAACTGTTGATTGCTTTACATTGTTTTAAGTCAGAGATTTCCTTTGCAAATTCTGAGCCCTGAATAGTTTTAATTATGAAGACTAATGCATCTCGTAATTCCTTTGGAGAAAGTTTTCTTGTTGGTGATTGTGTGCGATGAAATACACGGCGAACATAAGCAATTGTTCTTTGGAGGTATCTGAATGAGTTTCGATGATCAATTTGATTTATCATGTGATCAGAACCAGTCGTTTGAATGATAATGTTAACTGTATGTCCTTGTCGTCTTTCGATATCAGTTTGTAACGACCCTTTCTCGCAGTCGTTGCCTATTTGCTGAGGTATGCTCAGTCTCACCAAAGTCGTCACAATAAATTTATAGATTGTGACCAAAATATTCAAAGCGCTGTGATTTTATTTCAATTTCTTTATTTACTTAATACTTTATTCAGAGTTCATAAATTTTAAATATTTATTTAGTATAGTAAAACAAATTAACTTTGTTCCACAGAAAAAAAAAAAATAAAATAAATATATATGTATATATATACAAAATTTAAATATGTAGTTTTTTTTTCAAAAGGATAAAAATTTAATAATTAAATAAAGATATTCTTGGAGAAGTGTCAGTCCTTGAATATTTTTGATAGATCTTCCTTCTTCAAGCCCCTGATTTTGTATTCTTCTGACCTTATTGTTGGTGTGAGACCTCCGGTCGTATTCAAGTACAATTATGCCTTCATTTGGAGATTTTCGTTATAGTCAGTCTCCTTTGTGTATCACAGAGAATTACTTTGGACACAGTCGACGTGATACCACCTGTCGTGTCTTAATAATTATCTAGTAATTATTCCTTCCGAAAGATATTTTTTTATATAAAATATCCTTATATATTTTGATTTTAGCAATTATTTTGGACACAGTCGACGTTAAACCACCTGTCGTGTCTTAATAATTATTATGTTTTGATTTTGATATTTTTTTCATATAAAATATCCTTATGTATTTTAATTTTATTAACTATTTTGGACCCAGTCGACGTTAAACCACCTGTCGTGTCCTAATAGTTATTATACCTTGATTCGATATTTTTTTCATATAAAATATCCTTATGTATTTTAATTTTATTAACTATTTTGGACCCAGTCGACGTTAAACCACCTGTCGTGTCCTAATAGTTATTATGCCTTTGTGCCTCTAGAGCTTAGTTGACTTGGTCTTCCAAGGTGTATGTGCCTTTGAAATTATAAACCAAAGTGTTCGCATAAGTAAAATGCACGTCTTATATACACACTCGACCGAGCTTTTGTGTAGCGTATCATTTTATTTACAGCTGATCTCACGTAATTCTTGTTTATTCTTGCCGTTCTGATGTTCTATTTCATGTTTTGTGCGGTACTCAGCTTGGGTATTTATCTTCTCTTTAAGCTTCTCTTACGGCGAATATTTTTGTTGTTTTCTTATGTTAACGCTGCTTTGTTTGATTCTTACAAAACGTGTTTTAAAACTACATTCGGTCGGTGGTGGTTTTTTTTATTTACTCTTTGTTTGTTACGATAAATGAAATATTAAAAGTGCAAATATTTGATGAATATTTACAACATAAAAACAAGAAATATAATTAACAAATAAATAAGGTGAGTTTATTATTAATTTATTTAATTATATTTTTATATTTCATTTTAATATTATTTCAGCTTAGTTTGAGATGTTATTAAGGCTTGTAAGCGGTTTGGGTTTTGGTAAATGGTTGTGACTAAATATTTTAAATATTAATTAATCTATTTAATTCCAGATATTTGCAACATTTATTACCAGTGAGTCTACTTTTTCCAAGTTTGAACATAACCATATAAAAAGTGTGTCGTTTTATAAAAAACTGTGTTGTGTTGATGTGTTTTAGTTCGTGTTGTTATTGTTTTTAGTGCATGTTTATGTAGCGTTTATGTAGGTGGAAATTTAGTGTAAATTTCCATCCTTACATTTCCCTCCTTCTTCGGGAAAGTTAACTGGATCTGAACCACTACCTGCTTGAGTGATTTCTATTTCGTTTCTTTGAAGATTTAAACACTTTGTAAAACTTGTCTTGATGCGTGTTAATATAGTCGTGATCGCTCTGCTGGAGTTCACCTTGACTTTCCATTTGCTTTTGCTGAGTTCGATTGCTGGAAGAATTCCAACTTCCGAGACATTGTTCTTTTATTTGCATCATAGGGATATTTACTTTTTCTCTCAGTTGAGTAGAATTATCTTTTCCTTGATGTGAAACTCGTTGTGATTCTTGAATGGGACTTGGGGTTTTGTGAGTCATTCGATGTTGTGTAGTTTTATTTTCGATGACTTTAATCTCCTGTTGACATTGATCTGATTGCTTGACGGACATTTCCTGTCGCGGTATTAGCGACGTCTCTGAGTGTACTTGATCTTGAGGTATGGAAAGTAACGATGTTCTTACTAATTTAGTCGATGGTCTCCTAAGTTGTTCTTCTTGAAGCGGTGGATTTCGTTGTGAATGTGCCTCTTGCACCTGTGTATATTCTTCAGTAGTTGTAACATGTTGGAGTCTTTGTGGTGGTGGTATTTGAAACATCGGTTTATCTTGTATGACTTGGACTAGGTTAATTCTTTCTAGATTTCTTTTGTTTGGCGTCTCGCGTTGCCGTTTTTGCTGTAGTTGTTCGACATGCTGTTGAACTGGTAAAACTCGTTGATCTTGTCTGACTGACTGTTGCTTAGGTATTTCTGGAGTTTTATTGACAGGTTTTGGATTTTGCATTCGCTGTAATTCTTCAATTTGCACTTGTTGTATCTCTTGAATTTGTCTGAATTCCTGTTGGTGTAAATCATACACTTCTGGGGTTTCTTTGCTTGGTTCTGGATCTTGCGATGGTACGAGACATTTGCATGACATTTGCTCTAAATAATTTTTACATTGCTTGTGCTGTGTTATTATGCTTGGCTTAGGTAATAATTCTGTTGATGGATTGGTAATTCTAGTTCTTACTGCTGTTGTTTGCTTTGCCGTCGGTCGGTTCTGTTGCTTGTTCAAGATAGGTGGCTCTGATTTATGATGCTGGATAAGTTTATCCCGTATTGGCGTAGTGGGTATGCATCTCATAGTATTTTGTAATGGCATCGTTTCTGAGCACTCCACTACGATGCACCTGCCCATAGTTTCTTTTCGTGTACCGTCCCGATTCACTTTATGCTGTTCTCTGCGAAGCTCTTCGAAGTCATCAGCAAGTATTTTTAATTCTTCTAAGCTGGAAAAATCTCGACGTCTGATAAAGATTCGGTAGTCTGCGCTCATGTTTTGATATATTCGCTCTAATTGCGAATCTGGATTTGTGCAGGCTCGTCGCATAAGATTTTTGATGTTAATTAAATATGTTTTGAAATTCTCATTGGGTTTTTGATGGCGGGATATTACATCATCCTGTAGGTTCTCTAAATATCTAGCAGAAATGAAAAATGATAAGAAATCGTACTTGAAACGTGTCCAAAGTGACCAACGACAATTGTTATTGCGAAACCATTCTAGTGCTTCGCCTTCGAGGAGTAGAGGCATTGTTCGAGGAATTTGATTTACATCGATGTTGTACATGTCTGCTAGTTCCTCTATGTGTTCGATGAAATCTAAGGTGTCCTTGCCACCGTGATATCTGAAGGACCATTTCTCTACGTATTCAATTGTCTGACGATAAGAGCACATTGGAGGATTTATTGAACTTTCTTCAGTCCCTGGTATTCCTCTTGATCCCACCGACATTGTTTCTTCTTACGATTTATGTTGCTATTTTATGTCATCTAGTTTTTTTAGATTTTCTTTGCTTGACTACTATATTTCCATCACTATTTTAACGACTTTTGAATATTTTGGTCCCTGCTCGGGCGCCAACTGTAACGACCCTTTCTCGCAGTCGTTGCCTATTTGCTGAGGTATGCTCAGTCTCACCAAAGTCGTCACAATAAATTTATAGATTGTGACCAAAATATTCAAAGCGCTGTGATT
>NC_051847.1:242314149-242322819 GCF_002237135.1 Teleopsis dalmanni | reverse complement strand
GTATTTTATTAAAAAATGTTTTTTATGCAAAACTTCCATTTCGCATTCTAGTTGTAATATGTCCCTTGAGCGTTATTGATCAAATTTGTCGACGTTAAATTTTTTTAATTATAAATCTTTGAAATGAATTTGACCTTTTTATTTGGATGCAATTAAAAAATAAGAACAGCTGACGTCATTTTTCGTCATATGAAAAGGGTTCAACCCTGGTAAAATGGTAAAATTTTAAACATTATTATAGGGGATCCAAAGATGAAAAAATTTTATACAATGCTAGTTTTTAACTTTTTTAACCTTTTTGGATTTGATTAATTATATTTAAACTAACATAAAATATAAATTAATATTGTTTCCAAAAAATTGCAATTATTTAGTTCATGAATTTGTAGATATTTAGGTATTTAAATACATAATTCATATTTTATATAAAAGGTTGCTAACTAAATAACATGCCGTATACCTCTTCAAGAATTTATTTTCAATATTTGCGATTTATTAAAATCTATAGCGCTTTATATACTATATTATTTTAATGCGAGGAGTGCTGCTGCTTTTTTTTTAAGATGATAAATTTTAATAAAGCACAACATATTTGAATTATGTTTTTGTTCACTTGAAAATTTGCCGCATATCGAGAAGTGATAAAAACCACGTTGTCTAACAATTCGTTAAGAAGTCAAAAGTACAGACAGAAAACATTTTTTAGCAGTAACTGACGGAACTACGCTCCACTGAATCTGATATTGCAAGGAATGAAACTTAATATTAAAATTCGGTTCCAAAATTCACCAAAAGCAACAGATAAGTGATAAGGCATAGTTTCGGAAACGACGTGAGCGAAACAATAATATGAAACATTTCCATAAACTTGTCGGTGATATGAGTGAAAGTAGTTAATAAGAAGTTTAATAAGAAGAATACATATGTATAAAGACATGCGGTATATACTTACTGCAAATAAATTTTGTAATAATTAATAGAAACAAACACTCATATATGTACTTATATTAATAAATCAACACATAACTTTTATATCTATAGTCAAAGTGGTTAAAATAGTTCTAGCAAAGTATGCATAGTTATGAAAATATAAGAATAAGAAAGAAGTATACTTTAAAATATGAATACTTATTTTCATGAATGCGATTCACCTATAAGTATATTATGCTACTATTAGGAAGTTTACTGCGCTTTAATTTTTTTAGTTTGGTTTCATCCCTCTATAATTGTAAATCCTTTACTATGCTATATGAAAATAATGCATGTTTGTAACACAGAAAATAAAAAATCGAAGAACGTCACAGTACGTTCCATTATAACAGTATATTTTCATAAACAGCTCAACTTTATGAATTCATTCGGTCATTTGCATATGCATATTTTTATTTTTCATCAAAAATCAGTATCTCTTTTTTTGAGATTGGGGAATGAACTTATAAATTATACCCTAGTTAGTTACTATTTTAGTTGCATACCCTTGATACCATTTTAATTGTAAGTTCTTACAATTTAGGCAAAACGGATTAATTTTGGATGCCAGTTCTGTTTGATATATGTATGTATGTCACTGAATTCTGCCAACTTAAAACCACGAATAGGGTAACCATTTATTCTTATAGATAAAACTTGCTATATATTTATATTTTGAGCAAAGCATATCAGTTGGATCAACCTGTATTCAATGAGTTATTTTCAGATTAAAGAATTTGTAATCAAGTTATTCCATTTTTTAACATACATACATATGTATGTATATAATTTTATCAAACTTGATTCCATAAATGAGTTATAATTTTCATCAATTGTATTTATTTTAACGCAAACTTATAAATTGACGTTTCTAATCTATAAACCATTTTTAGTAAATTTTCAGTAACGCTGTGTGGAGGGTATTCAAGCTTTTGAAAAGCCAAAGTTAATTTTTCTTGCTTACTTTGTATGTTATATAATTTTGCTCACAATTTAATAGTTTGATACTGCGTGTCTATTTTCCTGAGTGGTTAAGTAAATGTCTTTACTCATTCTTTCATATCAATATGCGTTTTGGAATTACGTTGGAAACAATTTTCGTTTCAAATATCTTTTTATTGCGCATAAGTAATTCTGTTTCTATAAGAATTGTTTGAAAAAGTTTGAACAAGAAACTTTAAAGCTTAAAGCTTTTAGACGAATTAAAAAGCTTTCTGTAAGTGATTTACGATAATTACGTTCGTATTTGTGGAAGAAAAATATTTTATATTGTTAATTTACATATAGTGCATTTATAATTGGCATTTTAAAATTACAAATTCAGATTTCAGAATGTTTTAGAGATAAAAGTAAAGACGCAAATGATTTATGGGCAGCGTGGCCGAGTGGTCTAAGGCGCTGGTTTTAGGCACCAGTCCGAAAGGGCGTGGGTTCGAATCCCACCGCTGTCAGTTTTTATTTTTTTTGTCAAAAACTTAAATTAAGTAATTTTAAATACTTTTGAACACATTAGATTAGTATAAATAATATACATTTTAAAAATCCTTAATTTAATTCAAATGTGTAATATGAAATGTGTATAATTTTACGGAAATAAAACATAAATGTAAAAGTGGAGGGAAGTGTAGGAAATTAATATCCTTATCATTGAGACATTTATTTTTTTTTTTTTTTGACTTGAAAGCACTTCATACGGAATCTCAAAAGGGATTGCATTTTAAATATTAATAATCCATATTCAGTGTCCCAATTTTAATTAAATTTTTGGTATAAAATTAAATTGAAAAAGGGTTAGTGATATGTAAAAGTATCATATTTCAACGTGTATATTTATTTTAACATTAAATTTATTGCTATATACAGAAGAGGTTTACCTATAGACGTTACGATAAGCCAATTTTTTTATAAAACACCTACAACTACAAATAATTAATAAATAAAAAGCGTTTAAAAATACAGTCGCAACATTGTAGATCTCACATGTATTTTAAAACATTGATACTATCAAGAACATTTCTCAAAGTGTAAAAATTCTTACTTAACAATACCCGAAGCGTTACTTAGAGGAAATAGCATTTAGTTATATTTTATCTGTGCTTCGGTCAACATTTATATATTCGCGTTTTAGAAAAATGTCGCAGTTTTTTTCACGAGTTTTTTTTTTTGTTTTATTCGTTTATTTATTTTACATAACAAGAGTCGAAATTCTTGGAGAAATAAGTTAATCAAATAATATAGAAAATGTTTGTACCGTAAATTTTTTTTTTAATAGAGCACTGCTTGAAGGGTAATGGAGTTAAAGGATTATGCAAGTCAATTAACGAATGTCAATCTTTGCAAAATATACTAAAACAGAGTATTCAGCAGGACAATTATATAATAAGCTCGTTGGAATGTCCAGTAGGTGTTGGCAGTCCGCCGTTCGTTTGTTGTACTGAAATTTCGCCACATATATCTACGATACTTAATCATAATGATCGTGTAATATTCCCCAGCGATAAAATTATTTTTCCTACCAAAACGGAAGCGATAAGAAAATTTCCGCAGAATATTAAAACAGCAACAAATGGAATCGTTAAAGACGGTTCAATTATTCCATATCCGCCTTATTGCGGTAGTGTCACGCTTGCCAATAAAATTTTTGGTGGAGTTGAAGCAGAACTAACGGAATTTTCGTGGATGGTCAATTTAGAATATCAGACAAGTTTGTGATATCTTTTTTTTTGATGTTGTCACTATGATATAATATCATATATGATATAATATCGTATTACCACATATATTATACGATTAATCAAAACAAAAATATGTCATAGATTCCCATTTTTTTTTAAATGTAGCAAACGGTGCTCTTGTTTCGGTTTGTTCCGGTTCAATTATAAATAACTATTACATCATAACAGCAGCACACTGTATTAAAGGTAAAATTGAGACGAAAGTAGGTCATATGTAAGTGATAAAAAGAATCTATTTAAGAAATATATAGTTGCAATTTTATTCAATTATTTTAGAGTTTCTATTCGATTAGGGGACCACAATATTAAAACTCATATAGACTGTTCCAATTCTTCCTGCATTCCACCTTTTGAACGTGTTGGTATAGAATCTATAGTTGTACACGAGCAGTATGGAAGTGACCAACATCTGCGAATTCATAATCACCATGATATCGCTCTCATTCGAGTTGATAGAGTTATTAATTTTACTGATTCCATACAACCAGTTTGTTTGCCTTATATCGAGGTAGATAATGTTCCTTTACAACACGGCATGAAGTTAGTTACAGCGGGATGGGGACATAATGGCACAGGTTATATTTCAATAACTCAATTAGCAAACATTAATTTTTTTACAAATTTTATTAAATCAGTTAAACAAACAGATGTGAAGCACAAAGTAACTGTTCCTTTCGTGAACCGGGAAAGTTGTCAAAGCCTGTATGCGAAAAAGCATCTTATAGCAGAAGAGCAGATATGCGCAGGAGGTGTTTACCTTCAAGACAGTTGTACAGGCGACTCCGGCGGCCCATTAATGCGTCTAAGTAATCAAAGTAACGCTTGGATTTTAGAAGGAATTGTTTCTTATGGTCATAAATGTGGTTTGGAATATCCAGGAATTTATACACATGTCGATAGCTATTTGCAGTGGATTGTGAAAAATCTAAAGAATTAAAATAAATTAAATACTGTTGTGTTTTGACTGTGATATGTTGATAAGATTAAGTTTAAAACTAATTATTTTTATGTAATTCTAAAATTTCACTATTAAATACGTACGTATATATACAAATTCTTGTCCATGTTCATATTTATAATATGAATAATATATTTATAATATATGAAAATAAATTGTATTTATTTTTAAAATTTCACTATATACCATACAACTACATTCCAACTATATACATAATTAGTCTCAAAATCGTCACATTAAACCAAATGAATCATTAACTATATTATTATGTTAAGAGTAATAAAGCAATTAAAACCGTAACAATCACCCACATTTTCACATGCAGAATTGTATGTGACCATACCTAGATAATAAATTATTCGCTGCTCGCATTTCATTTATAATATTTCTTGTATTATTTGCTATATACATTCATATGTATATAAGTACATAAAGTATATATTTATTTTTCCAGTCTACTGTTCTTGACACGGTTTGGTGATATATATTACTATACAGTCGTATTTTATGTTATGTACTAACTGTACTAATTATTGTATACTGATATGCCCTGCGTGATTGACTGCACTAAAAATTAAAAAGTTTTTCATCTCATTCGATTTCAATTTAAACACATTACGGTACTCTGGTATTTTATTTGCCGAATTGTCTAAATTTCTAAATTTTTATTATGTTTTTCAGTTCTTTCCCTGAAACTTCTCATTAGTGAATCCAAGCAACGTATTAACATATGTATGATATCTTATTTACTAGTATACGTAAGATAGGTTTATTTCTACCATAAACCACAAAATATTATAGATCATGTAATCTACTTAATATTTTACATTACCAATTGTATGAGCTGTAGTATGATTGTAAGGTACTATTGATGGTATTTTAATTGTTTTATAACTTATGTAGTTTTAATTTTAAGCTCTTCTTAACATATCGTATATTAACCTGCATAATTTACATTCGCATTTTTTACACAAAGTTATATTCTATATTATTTAAATTATCAGTTGTTTTATAATATTATGCTATATAAGTGAGTTATTCGTTTTTATTTGTATGGAGTAGGGTGTAATAATTAAGACAAATTCATATTAGTCATCCTCTGCTTAATCGCTATAAGAGTCCGTAAACTTTAGTAAAGCTGTTTTATTAAATCCGGTTTTTGAGTTTACTGGTTTTAGTTGAGTTTCAGAAGTTGTTAAAAGTAATACTATCTTAACTCACAGTGCAATACAATATGCGATGAAACAACAACGAATAGTACACAAAAATTGACATTGGCCTTCGAATTGACTAACTTAAAGAAAATAACTACAATTTTTTATCAAGTTAATTCAATATAAAAATAAAGAAAATTTTTGAGAAAAAATGAAAGTGATTGTATTTTTGTTAAAAATTGTTTCTTTAGGATTGTGTTTCGTGGAAATCAGTAGTGATAACTATTTACTGCCATGTAAGTTTTAACTAAGAAATCTTTTCATATTTTGATCCAAAAATGAAAACAATACAGTATAAAGTAAAGAATAAACTGAAAGCTTAATATAAACAATTTTAAATTATGAAATAATTCGATTTTAAATAAATTAATTTTAGCCAGACGTTGCATTAATCCAAATCAACGGCCTGGAACCTGTGTTTCCATCTTTGATTGTCAAACTATATTATCAATTCTTAAACGAGAGCATATAGAACCGTTTGACACTGAATTTGTTAAGGCATCACAATGCTACAATGACTATAACACTGCACCACAAGTATGCTGTACAAGTGACACTAGTTTTGCAAGTAAACAAAACTATGTGCAACCTTTTGTTAGTCAAGATTATTTCGAATATTCGCAGTTTGCACCCACTGTGGTAGGATTTCCTTTGAATAAAATTCAACCAATATCATCAACTTCGTATTTAAGACATCGGACCGACCGAACAGAAGCTAGAAAACAACTGGAGCTACCGACAATTCCAATTTGCGGGGGAGTGACAATTGAAACCAAAATATATGGCGGCAAAGACGCAGATCTTTATGAATTTCCATGGATGGTTTTATTGGAATATAAGAGAAGTATTTTTACTTTTATTAATATCTTTATTAAAACATATTTAAATAATTGCATTTTGAAATAGAATCTGGAACTTTGTCCACAAACTGTGCTGGTTCACTTATAAATGAGAGATACGTTCTGACCGCAGCACACTGTGTGAAAGGAGCAATTGAAAAAAGAATTGGTCCTCTGTAAGCAATTTATTCAAAATCAATAGAATTATCCAAATATCTCTTTAAAAATTTTTAATTCAGTGTAAGCATTCGGGTAGGCGAATATAATACCAAAGAAAAAATTGACTGCAATCAACTTGCTTGTGCTGCTGAAGCTTTTCAAGTTCCTGTGGAACATACTAAACCTCATGAACTTTATAAGGAATCGTCAACAAACAAAGAACATGATATCGCCTTAGTCCGGCTAAACCGAATAATTTTATTTTCAGATAAAATTAAGCCTATATGCTTGCCGTTCGTAGTTCAACAATCAGATTTAGGTTTAAGCACTCAATATACCGTTGCAGGCTGGGGCCGAACATTAAGAAATTCAAGTAGCACTATTAAGCAAAAGTTAAATGTAACGCTTGTAGATCAGCAGCAATGTCACAGAAAATTTTTAGAGCGTAAAGTTAATATTGTAGCCAGCCAACTATGTGCAGGCGGCAAATATGCAGAGGATAGCTGTGAAGGTGACTCCGGTGGGCCTTTAATGCGATTCCAAAGTGGAGCATGGGTGTTAGAAGGTATAGTTTCATTTGGTTTTAAATGTGGATTAAAAAACTGGCCAGCTGTCTATACTCGAGTTATCAGCTATGCTGACTGGATACGTAAAAGCATGAGGTAATAGGGTTTAGAAATCAACTATTTTAATTTAAACTTTGGTTCTTATTAGATAAAAGCAATTAAAAAGTGGCTACTTGACTGTGATCTATGTATATTAATTTTAATAAAATTTTGAAAATTTTTATATTATTGGTTTATAATTTATTGTTTTTCCAATTTGTTTCTCTTAAAAATATGGTCTACTTGTTCTTAATTGTTAAAATGAACATATATATTAGTCCCTGAATAGTGGATATTTTGTGCAACAATTTTACCATTTTAAATATAACACAAATATTAAAATTCTGCAAATATTTATTTATGTTGTTATAATATCTTATATTTATTACAGTATTAGTCACTTACAATCTTTTTACTGAAGTTCATGGAACCAGGTTAAAGATCTAAGCTGTCATTTTCTCAAATGTTCATTTGTGTTGTGTTTGTTAGTCCAATATTTTTTCATTATTGCTATTAAGTTTTGTTTTTACAAAGTTTTCAACATATCTATTGTTTCTTGGATATTGTTGTGATATGTTATTATAGGTCGAAATTTAGCATTTTTGTGTATTTGTTTATTATTATCACAATTGATTCGTAAAATGAGTTTAGTGGTAACTAGCATTCAACTTAGTAAGAATAATGTGTATTATCAATTGTTCTGTATCGACCTGTGATAGAATCTCTGATATTAAGAATTATCATTAATTTCATTAATTTGTGAATTCATTCATATGTAGTAATTTAAAATTAACGACAAAGTGTCTACTGCACTGAATTCGTTTATTATGTATGTTGTGTAGATTTTATTTAGTCCATGATTTTAGAAAAGATACTGTATTACTATAATTTAGCCAATTAGTTGCTTTTACTACAATTGTCTATATTAGTAATTTTCAACAATTTTTTGTTGCGATACGTTTGCAATAAATTCTAATTTTGGCGGCACATTAACAATAAAAAAAATTTAAAAGAATTTTAAATTCTATTATATTAATACAGTTTGTAAAATAGATTAAATTAAAATTAATTTTGAGTTTTTAATCGTAATTACTTTATTGTGACAGAATACAGAAAATATTCACTACTACGCAGAATATCATGATAAATGGTCAACTTTCTTGACTTAAGGTTATGTTATAACACTCCTCA
>NC_051847.1:242308950-242314049 GCF_002237135.1 Teleopsis dalmanni | reverse complement strand
TAAAATTTCAGTCTTTATGTGATGGATTAAGTGCATTTTATTCAGTTAGTTTTATTCAGTTTTAATGATTAAATTACCGAAAGCGCGCGCAAAAAGTGTTCACTCCGTAACTTTTGTCTTTTTTGATTAGAAATAGTTAAATTTAAATTTCAAAGTTATGATAATTTGAACAATAGACCTTAAATGAAGGAATCTGTGAAAAAACAGTGCCAGTGGACGGTGTTAATCAGTTTTTCTGTAATATAAAAAATTTTTTGTTAATCAAATTAAATTTTAAGTTTGCAAAGAAATAACAAAGCCAACACAAAATAAATCAAAATTAAGTTTTGCTCAAACAGCTGATAGAGACAGCATATGATCGAAAGTAAGAAATTATATTTGTAGTGTTGCCACAGTGTAACTTTCAAGAATTAAATTTAAATACATAAACAAATATTACATATTTATTTTTTTTCAATTATTTTACTAAAAGTAAAATAAAACAAACTTATATAAAAATAAATAAAAATAAATAAATAAAAATAAATAAATTTACTTATTTATAAATTTAAATTTTTAAATAATTAAAATAAAATTAAATAAACTTACTGTAAAAATATTGTAAATTTATTGTATGAGCGATTACGAAAAAGTTGTACGTCGGCACTCTCTAATTAGTGAAAATGGCCTAAATGGCTATATAACACTAAACACTGATGACTCTAAAATAATAAATAATTCCCCAAACAAACTTTTAGAAAATTCAAAAATCGAATCAAGCATAACAAAAATAGCTAGTGAAATCGCCATCGCTAACAAAATTAAATTAATAAATAATAAAAACGATAATATAAAACTTAGTTCACCAAATCAACACGAAACAATACTATCCAACACACGCAAAGAAACTAATATGAACACGCGGCAGGCGTCAAGCAATGCGACTTCGGGTCATCTAAAAGAGAAAAAGGCTAAATCAGTTCAGGTGAAAAATATACAACAACAAATTCAACTACTTCAACAACAGCTTCAAAAATTGTATAATGAAGAAAAAAATAACCTCCTCCAAAATAAAGGATCGAATCAAGCTGCAACCACCAGAAACGAAACCTCTGTTAACGACACTTGGACAGTAGTTAATAACCGAAAACGTCAACGCGATAGTCCAAGTAAAAATCATCAAGTAAGCCAAAAACAAACCAAGCTAGACTCATACTGGCTAAATGAACCCGTCAAACCAAACCGATACGCAGATCTCCAGGAAGATGACTCTGAAGAAACTGAAGAATCGTTAAAAAATAATGATACGGTTCCAAAATTAATGAAACCTCCACCTATATTTATTGATAAGGTACATTGTATCAAGCCTCTAATAGATGTGTTAAACGAACATGCGGCAAATCAATTCGACTTAAAAGTGCTAAATCCAAGTCAAGTAAGAGTTCAACCTTCTACATCTGACTCTTACGTAAGCATTGTAAAGCAGTTGGAGTTAAAAAACACTGAATTCTACACTTACAAACCAAAAACAGAGAGAAGCTTTAGGGTTATATTGAAAAATTTGCATCATTCAACCGATATTGATGAAATCAAAAATGCACTTCTGGAGCATGAACATACGGCTGTAAACGTTTGGAACATTAAACGTAGAGGGTCAGGTGAACCTCTCCCCATGTTTATTATTGAACTTGCACCAAACCTAAATAATAAGGATATTTATTTGGTTAAGAAACTCTTGTATACTACAGTTACATTTGAACCACCTCACCCGAAACGGGAAATCCCTCAATGTGCAAACTGCCAACAGTATGGGCACACAAAAGGATACTGTCACCGCAAACCTAAATGCGTCAAGTGCGCTGGAAATCATGCTTCTGTAAATTGCGAAAGGAAAAGCAGATCCAATGATGTCAAATGTGTTCTATGTGAAGGAAATCATCCGGCCAACTACAAAGGATGTCAAATATACAAAAACCTGCAAAAAAAATGTATCCCCAACTAAGACCTAGGGCGCCGGAAGTACAAATTCAAGAAAATCCTCTTCCTTCGCTAAACAAAAAACACATCACGACTTCTCATTCACCTGAAACATTCGCACAAATAGTGAAGTCAAACACCAGTAGCGAAACAGAGGAGAAGCTTTCACCAATTCCAAATAATTTTGTGGAAGAATTCCGTGAGATGACATCACTGTTGAAGCAAATGATGCAACAAATCGTAGTAATGACAAATTTACTGATCAACTTGACGACTAAACAAAATTCTTGATTTAGTAGTAGTCATATGGAACGCTAATGGTCTATCAAAACATGCTATCGAAATAAAAGCATTTTTAAAATTAAACCAGGTCGACATAATGCTAGTATCAGAAACCCATTTCACGACGCGTAGTTTCTTTAAAATTCCGAACTACGAACTTTATCACACAATGCATCCCAGTGGTAAAGGAAATGGTGGCTCTGCGGTTCTCATAAGGAACTCGATAAAACATTATGAAGCAAAACCATATTGCAAGAATGAAATCCAGGCAACAAACATTGTAGTACAAACTAAAGAAGGCGACATGACTTTCTCATCACTCTACAGCCCACCGCGCCACAGTATCACGAAAGATATGTACATATCATTTTTTTCAGCTGCTTGGATCTAGGTTCCTAGTAGGCGGAGATTTTAATGCTAAACACTTAAAATGGGGTTCCCGCCTAATATCTCCAAAAGGACGTCAACTCTTCGAAGCAATAAATGTACTCAACCTCCACACAATCTCAACAGGTGAACCCACATATTGGCCAACAGATAGAAGAAAAATACCTGACTTAATTGATTTTGCGGTATCAAAGGGGGTACGTATTGAAACAACTACCTGTAAGTCCAATTTCGACTTGTCATCTGACCACTCGCCAATAATAATCACTCTCAATGACTGCTGTGAAATTATGGAAAAATGTATTCTTCATAATAAAAACACTGACTGGAATAGTTACCGTCAACTAATTTCAATTGGTCTAAATACCGAAGTCAGGTTAAAAACTGAATCTGACGTAACTGAAGCAGTAGAGCATTTCAACTCTTGTGTCCAAATGTCTGCATGGGAATCAACTCCACCAATTTCTAAAAGTGTTAAGCTAGATTATCCATTTAACATTAGATACCTGATTAAAGAAAAGCGTAGGATGAGAAAACATTGGCAACAGTCGAGATTCCCTGCGGATAAAACTCGCTTAAACAAACTGTGTAAACTCGTTAAAGCCCTTCTTTTAAAGTATAACAATAATCGCACGTCGCTATACCTTCAAAACCTAAGTGCTTCATGTGATACAAAATATTCCCTTTGGAAAGCCATAAAAAAGAACAACAGACCGATTGTCTATCCACCACCTATACGCAAAATCGACAACTCATGGGCAAAAAGCGATATTGAAAAAGCAGAAACATTTGCGTTACATTTGGACCAGGTCTTTAAATCAAATGATAACCAAAATATGCCTAATGTCATGAATCAAAGGATTAATTTTCTACAAGAGCCTTATCAATTGGAACTTCCAATTAAAAGATATACTATTAATGAAGTTAGAGATGTAATAACAAAGTTAAAAGTAAAAAAAGCTCCAGGATACGATTTAATCACAGGCATGGCCTTGCAGCAGCTCCCACCAAAAGGATTTGTATTTCTCACTCATCTATTTAACGCTGTGATAATAAGGGGGTTTATTCCGCCACAGTGGAAGATAGCACAAATCTCCATAATACCGAAACCAGGGAAAAGCCCAGAAGACGTCAAATCATATCGGCCAATAAGTCTACTTCCGATCCTGTCAAAAGTTATGGAAATCCTGTTTCTAAAGCGCCTTACTCCGTTTATCCAACAAAACAGACTCATACCTGACCATCAATTCGGCTTTCGCCAAAAACATAGCACAATAGAACAAATTCACAGACTTGTCAGACATATCCATAGTGCGATAGATGGTAAAAAATATTGCACTGCGGCATTTATAGATATTTCACAAGCGTTTGATCGAGTATGGCATGAGGGCCTCCTGTTCAAACTAAAACTGTATCTACCTCTAAATTTTTTCATATTTATAAAATCATACCTCTCGGCTAGGCACTTTTTCGTTAAGCATGGAAACGAAACTACAGTACTTCATGTTATAGAAGCAGGAGTACCTCAAGGTAGCATAATGGGACCAATGCTTTATCTTTTATTTACTGCGGATCTTCCCCTTACCGATGAGAGTGTTATCGGTACATTTGCAGACGACACAGCTATTTTATCAGTTGACAGTGACCCAATCAGTGCTTCCACCAAACTTCAAACCTGCCTTGATAATGTTGCTCTCTGGATGATAAACTGGCGTATTAAACCGAATGAATCAAAATCTGTCCAGGTAACATTCACTACAAAACGTTCTACGTGCCCGCCGGTCTTAATTAACAATACTCAATTACCACAAGCTGTAGAAACAAAATACTTGGGCATACATCTGGATAGTAAGCTAACCTGGAAATCGCACATATTCAAAAAGCGTAAAGCCTTGGGTCTTAAATTACGAAACTTATTTTGGTTCCTCAGCCGAAATTCCAAACTGTCACTCGACAATAAGCTGCTTATATACAAATCTGTACTTAAACCTATGTGGAGTTATGGGGCCCAATTATGGGGTACAGCAGCAGACTCAAACCTGGCAATTATACAGCGCTTCCAATCTAAAACACTACGAATGATCACAAACGCACCTTGGTATATAACGAATGAACAGCTACATAAACAATTACATGTTCGAACAATCAAGGAAGAAATAGCAAGTATTTTAAAGAATTACGCTCAACGCTTATATATGCACCCAAACCCTCTGGTTACTCAACTGATGTCCCCTTCCAATACCTTTACAAGGCTGAGAAGAAAAACATCGCGAGACATTTTAAATATGTATATGTAGACAATACACTTTTATTTTAAATATATATGGATATGTCACTGGGCATAGTCCATACGTGCCTTTCTTTTTATATCGTAATAACCATTATTACGATTTAAATTTATATATATTACTTATTGTCATTCATTCCTGACAGATTGTAATAAATAAATGGATTTCAAAAAAAAAAAAAAAAAA
>NC_051847.1:242302381-242308850 GCF_002237135.1 Teleopsis dalmanni | reverse complement strand
CTAATAACCGTGCATGTTCGCACTCAAATTTATGCTTTGAATACTATTAAATCGGTTGATTTGAACAGGGTCAGGGTAATCTATATTGTGGTTTTGAAAGTTAACATAAATGGAAGCCTCATATGATTAATATTTACATTTAAGTAAAAAACTTGATGTTTTATCTGGACTATTTGCCTATTAAGTGTTAAAGAGAACATCATCTAAATGTTCTTTACCAGTTATTTTATAGTACTGAAATATTGTGAGTTAGTTTTTGTTGACTTAACGGCACATATCTGAGAGTAACTTAACTATAACTTGACAGTTGTTCGTTTTCAATATGTCAAGTATTTTACTAATCAATATCACTAAAAAAAGTTTAATCATCAAAGATTGTAATCGATTCATATCAGATTCATATAAGCCTCAAAATAATACGTTTACGAAATTTTCCGCAAAACAAAGCCAAAATAGGATGCTTAGTAGCGGTGGCGATTTGTTAGAATCAGATATCTTTTATAAACACATATTTAATTCTATATAAAAATATTAGTAATTATGTGAATGTAGCAAATAGAGTTCACGATTTGTGTCACATCTTCATTATCGTCAATATCGATCTGTGACATTTTGAGACCACTTTGTAATAAGTGATGTAGTGACTTTTTGTGAATGCAATAGTTTTTAAACAATTCGGTTTTACTATTTTCATTTCTCCAGAACAATAATTTAGTTTATTGGTAAATTCATTGAGCGTATGAGTCTTATCGCTGAAGAAAATTCGACGTTAAAAATTAATACTATTTTTGAAGTAAATTCTCACAACTTCAAAATATTTAACAGTTATTACCCGATCCAGATTACAAAATGGTAACCTTTCAATTAAGCATATGATGTATTAGATGAGTTTTGTTTTGCATATGTTACAGAAACAGTATGACTGAATCTGGATCATGAAATGGATGACTTTCTAGTTTATAGCTATCTTTTCAATTAGAAAAGACTTTCGTACATTTTTTTTAAGCTACAAACTTTGTATTCAAAATCCGTGTTCAAAATGTCTAAAATCTATGTCCAAAATCTAAGTCCAAAACCTATGTCCAAAATCCTTGTTTAAAATCCATGTCCAAAATCTATGTTCAAAAACTATGTCCAAAATCCATGTCCAAAATCTATGTTCAAAAACCATGCCCAAAATCCATGTCCAAAATCTATGTCCAAAAACCATGCCCAAAGTCCATGGGCAAAATCCTTGTCCAAAATCCATGTCTAAAATCCGCACCGGCATTCAGCTTAAATTTTTAATTATATACTCAACCATTACTTGCTACATGTAATTACAAAAAATTGAAAGAAAAACGTTAAATTGATGAAATAAAAAATTTAAATTTCCTTCATAAATGCCAACATAAAAATCAAACAATAAATATCATTAAAGACTTTATTAAAGACAAACCGACCGATCAATTACCGAAAGCGCGCGCAAAAAGTGTTCACTCCGTAACTTTTGTCTTTTTTGATTAGAAATAGTTAAATTTAATTTTCAAAGTTATGATAATTTGAACAATAGACCTTAAATGAAGGAATCTGTGAAAAAACAGTGCCAGTGGACGGTGTTAATCAGTTTTTCTGTAATATAAAAAATTTTTTGTTAATCAAATTAAATTTTAAGTTTGCAAAGAAATAACAAAGCCAACACAAAATAAATCAAAATTAAGTTTTGCTCAAACAGCTGATAGAGACAGCATATGATCGAAAGTAAGAAATTATATTTGTAGTGTTGCCACAGTGTAACTTTCAAGAATTAAATTTAAATACATAAACAAATATTACATATTTATTTTTTTTCAATTATTTTACTAAAAGTAAAATAAAACAAACTTATATAAAAATAAATAAAAATAAATAAATAAAAATAAATAAATTTACTTATTTATAAATTTAAATTTTTAAATAATTAAAATAAAATTAAATAAACTTACTGTAAAAATATTGTAAATTTATTGTATGAGCGATTACGAAAAAGTTGTACGTCGGCACTCTCTAATTAGTGAAAATGGCCTAAATGGCTATATAACACTAAACACTGATGACTCTAAAATAATAAATCATTCCCCAAACAAACTTTTAGAAAATTCAAAAATCGAATCAAGCATAACTAAAATAGCTAGTGAAATCGCCATCGCTAACAAAATTAAATTAATAAATAATAAAAACGATAATATAAAACTTAGTTCCCCAAATCAACACGAAACAATACTATCCAATACACGCAAAGAAACTAATATGAACACGCGGCAGGCGTCAAGCAATGCGACTTCGGGTCATCTAAAAGAGAAAAAGGCTAAATCAGTTCAGGTGAAAAATATACAACAACAAATTCAACTACTTCAACAACAGCTTCAAAAATTGTATAATGAAGAAAAAAATAACCTCCTCCAAAATAAAGGATCGAATCAAGCTGCAGCCACCAGAAACGAAACCTCTGTTAACGACACTTGGACAGTAGTTAATAACCGTAAACGTCAACGCGATAGTCCAAGTAAAAATCATCAAGTAAGCCAAAAACAAACCAAGCTAGACTCATACTGGCTAAATGAACCCGTCAAACCAAACCGATACGCAGATCTCCAGGAAGATGACTCTGAAGAAACTGAAGAATCGTTAAAAAATAATGATACGGATCCAAAATTAATGAAACCTCCACCTATATTTATTGATAAGGTACATTGTATCAAGCCTCTAATAGATGTGTTAAATGAACATGCGGCAAATCAATTCGACTTAAAAGTGCTAAATCCAAGTCAAGTAAGAGTTCAACCTTCTACATCTGACTCTTACGTAAGCATTGTAAAGCAGTTGGAGTTAAAAAACACTGAATTCTACACTTACAAACCAAAAACAGAGAGAAGCTTTAGGGTTATATTGAAAAATTTGCATCATTCAACCGATATTGATGAAATCAAAAATGCACTTCTGGAGCATGAACATACGGCTGTAAACGTTTGGAACATTAAACGTAGAGGGTCAGGTGAACCTCTCCCCATGTTTATTATTGAACTTGCACCAAACCTAAATAATAAGGATATTTATTTGGTTAAGAAACTCTTGTATACTACAGTTACATTTGAACCACCTCACCCGAAACGGGAAATCCCTCAATGTGCAAACTGCCAACAGTATGGGCACACAAAAGGATACTGTCACCGCAAACCTAAATGCGTCAAGTGCGCTGGAAATCATGCTTCTGTAAATTGCGAAAGGAAAAGCAGATCCAATGATGTCAAATGTGTTCTATGTGAAGGAAATCATCCGGCCAACTACAAAGGATGTCAAATATACAAAAACCTGCAAAAAAAAATGTATCCCCAACTAAGACCTAGGGCGCCGGAAGTACAAATTCAAGAAAATCCTCTTCCTTCGCTAAACAAAAAACACATCACGACTTCTCATTCACCTGAAACATTCGCACAAATAGTGAAGTCAAACACCAGTAGCGAAACAGAGGAGAAGCTTTCACCAATTCCAAATAATTTTGTGGAAGAATTCCGTGAGATGACATCACTGTTGAAGCAAATGATGCAACAAATCGTAGTAATGACAAATTTACTGATCAACTTGACGACTAAACAAAATTCTTGATTTAGTAGTAGTCATATGGAACGCTAATGGTCTATCAAAACATGCTATCGAAATAAAAGCATTTTTAAAATTAAACCAGGTCGACATAATGCTAGTATCAGAAACCCATTTCACGACGCGTAGTTTCTTTAAAATTCCGAACTACGAACTTTATCACACAATGCATCCCAGTGGTAAAGGAAATGGTGGCTCTGCGGTTCTCATAAGGAACTCGATAAAACATTATGAAGCAAAACCATATTGCAAGAATGAAATCCAGGCAACAAACATTGTAGTACAAACTAAAGAAGGCGACATGACTTTCTCATCACTCTACAGCCCACCGCGCCACAGTATCACGAAAGATATGTACATATCATTTTTTTCAGCTGCTTGGATCTAGGTTCCTAGTAGGCGGAGATTTTAATGCTAAACACTTAAAATGGGGTTCCCGCCTAATATCTCCAAAAGGACGTCAACTCTTCGAAGCAATAAATGTACTCAACCTCCACACAATCTCAACAGGTGAACCCACATATTGGCCAACAGATAGAAGAAAAATACCTGACTTAATTGATTTTGCGGTATCAAAGGGGGTACGTATTGAAACAACTACCTGTAAGTCCAATTTCGACTTGTCATCTGACCACTCGCCAATAATAATCACTCTCAATGACTGCTGTGAAATTATGGAAAAATGTATTCTTCATAATAAAAACACTGACTGGAATAGTTACCGTCAACTAATTTCAATTGGTCTAAATACCGAAGTCAGGTTAAAAACTGAATCTGACGTAACTGAAGCAGTAGAGCATTTCAACTCTTGTGTCCAAATGTCTGCATGGGAATCAACTCCACCAATTTCTAAAAGTGTTAAGCTAGATTATCCATTTAACATTAGATACCTGATTAAAGAAAAGCGTAGGATGAGAAAACATTGGCAACAGTCGAGATTCCCTGCGGATAAAACTCGCTTAAACAAACTGTGTAAACTCGTTAAAGCCCTTCTTTTAAAGTATAACAATAATCGCACGTCGCTATACCTTCAAAACCTAAGTGCTTCATGTGATACAAAATATTCCCTTTGGAAAGCCATAAAAAAGAACAACAGACCGATTGTCTATCCACCACCTATACGCAAAATCGACAACTCATGGGCAAAAAGCGATATTGAAAAAGCAGAAACATTTGCGTTACATTTGGACCAGGTCTTTAAATCAAATGATAACCAAAATATGCCTAATGTCATGAATCAAAGGATTAATTTTCTACAAGAGCCTTATCAATTGGAACTTCCAATTAAAAGATATACTATTAATGAAGTTAGAGATGTAATAACAAAGTTAAAAGTAAAAAAAGCTCCAGGATACGATTTAATCACAGGCATGGCCTTGCAGCAGCTCCCACCAAAAGGATTTGTATTTCTCACTCATCTATTTAACGCTGTGATAATAAGGGGGTTTATTCCGCCACAGTGGAAGATAGCACAAATCTCCATAATACCGAAACCAGGGAAAAGCCCAGAAGACGTCAAATCATATCGGCCAATAAGTCTACTTCCGATCCTGTCAAAAGTTATGGAAATCCTGTTTCTAAAGCGCCTTACTCCGTTTATCCAACAAAACAGACTCATACCTGACCATCAATTCGGCTTTCGCCAAAAACATAGCACAATAGAACAAATTCACAGACTTGTCAGACATATCCATAGTGCGATAGATGGTAAAAAATATTGCACTGCGGCATTTATAGATATTTCACAAGCGTTTGATCGAGTATGGCATGAGGGCCTCCTGTTCAAACTAAAACTGTATCTACCTCTAAATTTTTTCATATTTATAAAATCATACCTCTCGGCTAGGCACTTTTTCGTTAAGCATGGAAACGAAACTACAGTACTTCATGTTATAGAAGCAGGAGTACCTCAAGGTAGCATAATGGGACCAATGCTTTATCTTTTATTTACTGCGGATCTTCCCCTTACCGATGAGAGTGTTATCGGTACATTTGCAGACGACACAGCTATTTTATCAGTTGACAGTGACCCAATCAGTGCTTCCACCAAACTTCAAACCTGCCTTGATAATGTTGCTCTCTGGATGATAAACTGGCGTATTAAACCGAATGAATCAAAATCTGTCCAGGTAACATTCACTACAAAACGTTCTACGTGCCCGCCGGTCTTAATTAACAATACTCAATTACCACAAGCTGTAGAAACAAAATACTTGGGCATACATCTGGATAGTAAGCTAACCTGGAAATCGCACATATTCAAAAAGCGTAAAGCCTTGGGTCTTAAATTACGAAACTTATTTTGGTTCCTCAGCCGAAATTCCAAACTGTCACTCGACAATAAGCTGCTTATATACAAATCTGTACTTAAACCTATGTGGAGTTATGGGGCCCAATTATGGGGTACAGCAGCAGACTCAAACCTGGCAATTATACAGCGCTTCCAATCTAAAACACTACGAATGATCACAAACGCACCTTGGTATATAACGAATGAACAGCTACATAAACAATTACATGTTCGAACAATCAAGGAAGAAATAGCAAGTATTTTAAAGAATTACGCTCAACGCTTATATATGCACCCAAACCCTCTGGTTACTCAACTGATGTCCCCTTCCAATACCTTTACAAGGCTGAGAAGAAAAACATCGCGAGACATTTTAAATATGTATATGTAGACAATACACTTTTATTTTAAATATATATGGATATGTCACTGGGCATAGTCCATACGTGCCTTTCTTTTTATATCGTAATAACCATTATTACGATTTAAATTTATATATATTACTTATTGTCATTCATTCCTGACAGATTGTAATAAATAAATGGATTTCAAAAAAAAAAA
>NC_051847.1:242287109-242302281 GCF_002237135.1 Teleopsis dalmanni | reverse complement strand
GACTTAAATAAATTTAAAAAAACAACTCTTTATTATTTTGATTTTGAGTTTGTAACTTGATAACAACGAAATCAGATCATTTCTGTAGTACTTATATGCCTCTATTAGTAGTCTAATAGTAGATTGGGTTAAATGAAACTGACTGGTAACCTGGCAATACCAGATGGAGTTTAGCGTCTATGTTTCGCACTTTTTTAAAGATATTTTTAAGCATATTTTCACACCAGATCTTAGTGGGATTCGAACCCAGACTCTCTGTTCCATTAAATGATAAGTTGAATTTAATTTTATGACATTCATTCGACTGTGTATGTAATATATCCTGAAGATGTGTTTCATAACATCAACTATAGTTACCCAGCTCTAGCTGGAACCAGAGTGAATTATGTGTTTAGCTGTTTTAAAAAAGTATTCACTGCTTAGATAGAAATCATTTCACGCTTTATTAGGGTTCCATAATTGACTAGCAGTTAAAAACATGTGGTAAATAGTGGTAGAAAGGACCTTAGACCCTAAGTGAGTTGGTCAATTGGACTAACTGCCTCAGTAACCTGACTTAAGTTATATTAGTTAGCAACAATAACAATTAGTAAAACAATGGCATATTGAATGTGCCCTAAGAATTTTTCGACTGCTAAGGTTGTTAAATTTTAGGAATTAGTGAAAATATACATAAAAGTAATTAAAAAAATATAACAATTTATTAGAAATGGACTAGAAATAAAACTAGAAGAGAACTTTCTATGCAAAAATTCCTGACTGCAGAAAATAAAAAATTATAAAGGATTTCTTATGAAGAGCGTAATTGAGTTAACGGAGAAGACTGCGATAAATGTAGGAAATGGAAATATAGAAATAGTCTATGCAAATATTTTAATAGCAATTCCAGGAATGAGACAAGCCACAATAAATTTTTTGACATAAATATTAAGACAAAAAATATGAAAAGCATTCCTGCCAAACACTCAAAATGAAATGCCTTTATCCGAAACACTGCCACACTTTACTAATCCGTTTGCAAATATATGGGTTTAAAACGAAAAGATAAATTTTATTTATATTTATGTTTTCCAACAGAAACAAATCAAAATAATAAACACTCATTTCTTATGTGACTTAAGTTATGCTTAAGTCAAGATTTACACTTAAGGAATACTTAAGTTTGCTTTAAGCCTTAAGTCATGGCTATAAAATCAGCCCTTAATCACATATAATTACCTGTTTACCAGAATGAATTCGATTTCTTCTTAATACAGGGGTGCTTCCAGTTGTTATCCATACGCCGGCTAGCGTATTCGAATATACTTCATTCTCTTCAATTAAACCTTGACCTTTTTCATGTACATATATTCCACCGTGTTGCCCATGATGTATTTTATTATGCCTAACGATCGGATCACTATTTGTTCGTATTTGTATACCAGCCAAAGCATTCCCATATATATTGTTATGTTCTATTAATCCTCGTCCCTCGCCAAATATATATACACCACCTTGATGACCGTTATAAATTTCATTTTTTCGTATAGTTGGATTACTATTTGATGTGATCCATACGCCTATTGATATAAGATTAATTTAAAATTATATTTTATTATTAGTTTTTATACCTATATTTTCTATGTTATAAATTCTTGATATAATTTAATAAAATGACTTTTGGCTTTACACTGTAGTTTTCCTAAAATATTCTTTAAACTCACCTGCAAAATTATTTGAATGAATTCGATTTTCAATAAATTGGCCCAATCCATTTTCATGTACATATATGCCACCAGTTTGTCCATGATGTATTTCACACTTAACAACAGTAGGATTTGCGCCAGCTTTCACTTCAAAGCCGGCTATTCTGTTGTTATGTATATCATTCTTTTCAAAATATCCCTTAAATATGAAGAAAATTTTAATTAATTGCTTTAATATATATTTAACAAGATATTTACTAACCATTCCATTTTCAAATGTAAAAATACCCACATCACGACCGTGATGGATATGATTTTCTCTCATTATTGGACTGGCATAATTTTTAACCCAAATACCTGCCAATGCATTTCGACTAATTTCATTGTGTTCATAAGTGCCCTGAGCATAATCAGTTACGTATAATCCTACATTTTCACAGTCGCTTATGTCACAATTCCTTATAACAGGATTCGCATTTACACCACCGACACATACAGCCGCTCCTACCACTGAAGAACTGCGGATTATGCAATTATCTACCGTAGGTGAGCAATTTTCTCCAATATCCAAACAGTAATGTTTGTGATGTGACACAGTAGATGTTACATCAGGAGAGAACTTCAGTGTTAGGTATCCAACATAGGCATATTTAGCACCTTCTACAAACATAACTGTGGAACCGGCTTCACGTTCCAGAATAACGGATTCTGCAACATTACCCGGGGCAGCACCAATAAGTGCTACATCGGAATCAATAAAAAGGTATTCTCCTTTATAATGACCAGTGTGCAGGAAAATTAATGGTCCTGGGTGCTCATTCGGTGGCACATTGTCTTCATATAAATTAGCTAACGCATTCACGCTCGCACTACCTGTAGGATTAGAAAGACCCGCTGTTACACCTCCTCCTGGTGTAACTGCTGCAGCTGCAGCAGCAGCGCGTTCTTCTGGATAATCCAGAGCTGCTTGAATTGTGTTAAAAAACACAATATTACGTCCTGAATATTTTTTATCCTACAATAATATATTAATTAATATTGTTTTTATATTGTGTTGAATTTTTTTTTATATTTTTACCTGATAACCAGGACGTACATGAACGCCTCTATAAAGCTGCCTAAAACTCTCCTTCCATGGATTAGTATATTCAATTTCTTCAGGTTTCTCAAATACAAATTTACATAGTTCTGGATTAAATAGAGGCATATCATATTCAAATACTGATTGATACAAACGTTTCCATAACTCAGTATCGTTTGCTATTGTATTAAAACGTTTGCAGACCAGTGATAATCGACATAAATCCTGCTCCATTAGATATGAAAATATTACCAAAAGCACCTCATCTGGCATTTCATATTGTAGATATTGTGCTGCTGTTGGACCCACTTGAGTACAGTTACTTGTGCCTATTGTAACATTTGCGATATCTGCACTTTGTGCATATAACCTTCGGGAACGTTTACGCGCAGGCAACATAAAATTGTTATCTTCTATGGCTGCAGCTCCACCTATTGGTAAAGCACTACAATGTTGCTGGGGTACAGAACTATGAACAGTTGGTGGTGGAGCTAGAGGTGCACCAGTTGTGTGAGCATTATTAACAGGAAATGTAGCACTAGTGGAAGGAGCATGTACTATTGCTGAGGATGACGATGCCGAAGCAGAGGATGTTGATGTAACATTTATCGTAGGCGGTGAAGTACAGATGGAAGATGATATTGTGCTGCAAGTACCTGTTAAAATTCCTGTATGTGATAAAGCATTGGAGCAACTTGATGATGCAGTTGTATTTGAATTGCACCATTGCTCATGGTTAGTGGCAGGTATTTTACGTCGCAAATCATACGGAGATTGATGGCAAAATCCTATTGAAGCAGCGGAAGATGTTGATGAATTACAAACTAAAAAAATATAATAATATTTTTGAATGAATTCTACTTCAGGGTATACATATTTGAATTATAAATATTGGTATATATATATATATATATATAGATGTCTAATGAGTTTGTTTACCTCCATTGTTTGAAATCATGGTAACATTACCAGTTGAATTAACATTTGATAAACCTGAAGAAATTATAACTTAATCAATTAATAATGGAAAACAAAATCTACAAACCTGTACAACTACTACTGCTACCAGCATCGGAATCAATTATTTGCGAATTTGCAAAATTCGAAACGGAAGAATTAAAATTCGATATACTAGGAATATTATTTTGGTTCGAAACTGATAAACCAATACTGCTACTACTTGATGAGGATCCAAAGTTACATAGGACTCCAATTTCACTTGACGATTGTGAGCAAGTCCTCGTTGATGCATTAAATAACTCAGACGACACTGAACCTGCTCCTGTTGAGTTTGTTAACACTGAATTCGATGGAGTTGATACCGCAACTAATGAAGAATTTGGAACTATAGATGAAGAGCACGACACCATGGTTGAAGATGCAACACATGCATTGTTTGAATTTGCTGGATTATTATTTTGTAGTGTCGAACTAGAACTAGAGGCTGCACCAGAGGCAGGTATATTTTGCAACATTGGATCCATTATATTACCTAAAGTTTGTAATTTTGTAATATATTATTTTAATTTGAATAAAAATAAATATTATTAATTACCTGTAGGGCGATTTGGTAATGCAATACGATTGGCACCTTTTCGTCTGGAACGGCGCACATAGGAGCGCGACGATGTAAATGAAGCGCTGGGCATTTTCTAAGCAGTTTTATAAATATTAGGATTTAGTATGGCAAATTTATTAAATTTTTAATTGTTTTTCATATAATATGCTTTCCCTGTTCGATAAACATTTCATCCCCATTCAAGAGTACAATAATCATACACATGTACCACTTAATATCGCACTTAAAATTTCTTAATTTTCTACTTTATTAAACTCTATGTTGTATGTAGTTAAAAATATCACACTTTTTATTATATACTATTTTATAAATTTATGTAAAAAAATTCTATTTATGTGGGGTAAAAAGGAGCTCAACATTTGGAACGCCATTTTCAATTTTTCATTAAACTTTTTTGTTCAACGTTTGGAGTCTTTTTTTATACAATACCAGTCCACAGAGGCACAAAATTTTTTATTTTGTATATTTATTCGTAGCCTTTTGTTTTCATCTCCGCTGTGCTTCCTTTAAAACTCTTTAGTGAAAACAGTACGGAATAGTTTATAATATAGCTTGCTTTGTTTTACTTATAATACTTGTGCAATAACATATTTTTTTGATGTATTTTCGTTGTTTGGCAGCTGAAAATTTTTTGTGTGCGGAAATTGTTTTCTTTACTATTTTTTATATTTCATTTCAGTTTTAATGATTTATATTAATTAATGAATTATTTAATAATGTTTTGCAAATATAATTATTAACTTTAATTGCACATTTAGAACTTTTCTGCAGAGGAGCTACTTTTCCGCACACAAAACCTCTGAGAGGAAAATAACACAGTGTTACCGTATTGAAATTATTACAACTTAATAGCACCCGTAATAAAACGGCAATATTCAGGAGCGTATTCAGTATACGAAAGAGTATCAATTACAGTAAATATAAGTTGCAATTATATGCTTCTAATAAGCATTAATAGCATAGAACAATAAAACATATATATCATGCCAAACTCGCAACAGCGTCAAAAGGAAATATTGCTTTAACGTAACATAATGACAACGTGTTTTGTTGTAAACTACATAATATGGTATAAAAATTTTTTTGGACAATTCTATTTATATAATTTAAAAACATAAATGTATTTAGCTAAAAATTCCATAACTAAATAAGACTATATGTAAATAAGGACCACAACAGCTGATTTGACAGTTCAAGTGGCATGCTGTGATTGCAAATACGCCACGCAATTGTTGTTGCTTACAATGCAAAATGCAGTGCTCTGTCAGTGACAAATTTTCAATTTGCATGAAAATCAACAATTGCGGTAACGTGATTACAATCATAATATGACCTCAAACAATTAATTAGTTAATTGTATTTTAATTAAACAATTGATACCCTATGGTGCGTTAGTTTCCTAAGTTTTCAAATTTCGATAATGCTTACAATATTTAACAAACATTGAACACTAAAACATCTAAAATATATTCTGCTCAAATTATGCATACTAACGGACCTATTCTGTGCACTTGACAGATTTGTCAAATTCTTTAATAAAATTTTTGATTTTTATAAAGCAGAAAGCTTTTTGGTATTCTGGACACATCTTGACAAATTTCAAAGCTCAAGTACCTAATGCTTCTCACCACACTATGGTGTAAAGTGTTTTGTATAGAAAACTGTTCGTAATTGTTAGTAAAAAATGCTTGTAAAGAGCACATATTTTAAGTTGTCAAAAGCATTTTTCATGCAGTCAAATAACAACAAAAAATATGCTTGTAAAAATGCTTAAAAATAGCATATTTTTATAGTTGTCAACAGCATTTATAGTATTGACAACTAACAAGGAAAAGAGCTATTTATTTATGTCACAGAATACCAAAACCTTTACAGCAGTCAATTTTGACAAGTGTCAATGTTTGACAAGTTTATCAAGTGCACAGAATAGGTCCGTAAATAAAAACCATGGTTTTTCAAAAAATCAAAGAGAAGATTATTTATTTGAATTAAAAATAATGCAATTAGGCGCTAAAAAATAATAAATAATAATAATAATAAAACATCTTTCAAACATTCATCGATTGATTATCGTCATATATTTTATTTTTTAAATATTTATTAAAATTAGTAGCTAACGACTCATTATAAACAATTGGAAAGTTATTGCCAATAATTTATTTACAATTAATTTTTGTAACCACTCAAACCAAGTCAATTATTATTTTACACACATATATTTTTTTTTAAATAGGTATATCAGTTATATAATTATAATCAACATATAATTCCAAATATTACTTTAAATTATTTTTTTAAAACGTTTAGACAAGCATATGATGCTATATGAATATATTTGCCGTTTAAATTTTTCTACAATTGTGTAGTAATGATGAACAATAATGATGTTTTATTCGTTTCGAATTTCTTAACTTCATTTTAGAAAAACTCTTAAACATATATAACTTATTAAAGAATGAATTTTTGAAGCTTCAGCTTATAGAAGTAAATTTGGCATATGAAATGTAATCGATTTGCTTATCTTTGTTTAAAATATGTACCATTTATATTTGACTTTTCCTATTCGCCACATGTTTTTAAAAGAGTTGAATGCATTTTTTAAATCCAGATCAGGACTGCCCAGACTAAACGCCTTTGCGGTCTAATACAAATCACTATACAAATTGGACAGCCGCAGAAACAAAGTCCACATTTTGAAATCATTTAATACTGTTTTTCCTCCAAAAACGCAAAAATGCTTCTTATATCATAACTTTACCGATTAAAGAGTTACGTCTAAATAGCCACTATGGAGAAAAATTATAAATGTCATTTCAGAAGTATTCTTTCCATTCTTTCCATTTGAACTCCGTTTAAGTTTAACGTTATATATTAATTAACTTATTGTCAAATATATCATGTGCATCATTGTGTTATTTATTGCATATATATAGCATGAAGTATATATTGTCATACATACACATAGTAGAAAAAGTCTACGGATATTCACAGAATTTTTCTTAAATTATGCATAACTTTTTTAATTTTTACTCAAATTCATTTTTATTTCCTGATTTATTTTAACCAAAGAAACAACAATAAAGTTCCAATATAAAAACTAAACAGTTATTCTTTAAAAAAAAATTAAACACAATTATGTGCAAAAGTAGCAATTTTTGAAGTAGAAAAAGTCTACGGATATTTCTTAATATTTACATTTACCGCTAATTTAAATTCGCTTGCACGCATAAAAGTGTCATTAAATGATATTTAATTATTAGTTGACTTCCTAAAGAGTCTAAAAATTAATCATTTAATAATATTTTTTTATATAAGCAATAAATTTTTACAATATAAAATAAAAGACGTGAAATTAGTTTTAGTGAGCGGCAAATAACTGTTAAATTTTAGAAAGATGACGTAAGCCAAAGAAAAATTGCTGAAGATATTGGTCGTCAATATTCATCTGTGCAGAGAATTACAAATAACTTCAAAGAGACCAGTACTTACGTTTCTAAACCTCGCACTCGCCGCCTCTAAATTCTGTCAAATAGAGAAAGAGGTAGCATAATCAACCAGGTGAAAGTAAATGCAAGGGTAACAGCCTTCAAACTAGCTGAACATATTGCCGAAATACTTGAAAACAAAATATGTCCTAAAACTCTGCGGAAAATTTTGAAGAAATGCATGTATTATACCCTGATTGCAGGAAAGAAGCCATACATATCCAGATATAATAGAATAAAATGATTAAGCTTTGCAAGAAAACATATAAATAAACCCATAAAGTTCTGAAAATGAGTTATTTTCTCCGATGAGAGTTAATTTTACATATTTTGAATCAAAGCTAGATAACTTGTAAGGAGAAAATTATGCACAACCTGTGATAAACAGTAAACAGTAAAACGTGTTGGTGAAGGCGTAATGATTTAAGGGTGTATAGCAAGTAATGGTGCTGTCAGACTTGAATTTATACAAGATACAATGGAGAAATATGGCTATCTAAATATTCTAAAAACAAATTTGAAAGAAAATGTCAGAATGTTAGGACTTGAGGCAACCTTTTTGTTTCAGCAGGGCAATGACTCTAAGCATACAGCAGTCATAGTACGGATTTGGATGCTGTACTATGCTCTCAGGCAACTTCAAACACTACCAGAATCACCAAACCTTAGTCCTATAGAACATCTGTGGGTTTATTTGGAAAATAAGATTCACCAGCATATGTTTTCCAGCAAGGATATAGCAAGAAACGTCATCAAAGAAGAATGGCTAGAAATAAACGCACAGGATACTGCAAAGCTAGTTGAGTCCATGCAAAGACGCTTAACAGAGGTTATTAAATGCAGGGGTTACACCACAGGCTATTAAATTTAAGATTTTTGTGAATTTTATTGTTTTAATGTAAATATTAAGAAATATCCGTAGACTTTTTCTGCTTCCAAAATTGCTACTTTTGCATATAATTGTGTTTAATTTTTTTTTAAAGAATAACTGTTTAGTTTTTATATTGGAACTTTATTGTTGTTTCCTTGGTTAAAATAAATCAGGAAATAAAAATGAATTTGAGTAAAAATTAAAAAAGTTATGCGTAATTTTAGAAAAATTATGTGAATATCCGTAGACTTTTTCTACTATGTGTATGTAAATAATATATAATATAGAGATTTTTTATTATTTGAATATCTAAATAATGATAAGATAATTATAAAATTTTATTATATATACATGGAATTATTGTGGTTTTATACAACCGCATAATTTTTATAAACATTTCAGCTTCTTTCTACTGAGAGTTTCTTTCTACATTATTTCCTATACATACCATCATGAAATTAAATGGGTATACAACATATTTATTAGAAACGGCGGCTAACTGTCTTTATATCACGGCTTAGTTTAATTAGATCTCTATGTTGTTTAAGTTTATAACGCTCAGCCATATCACGTAGCTCTTTGGGGACATCCTGTGCAGCTTCTTCTAAAATACGAATCAGTTCTGGCGTTACTGCCCAATCGGCACGGGAAATATAACTTATGGCAGTGCCAGTTCGCCCAGCGCGTCCAGTTCTACCAACACGATGAACATACTCCTCAATATTATGCGGAAAATCAAAATTAATAACATGACTAAATGAAAAACAATTAATACAACAAATTCGGTTTCAAATACTACTAAGCACTTACGTAATGTCCTCAATATCTAAACCTCTTGAAGCAACATCTGTCGCTATCAAAACCTGTATATCGCCTGACGCTATATCAGCCAGTGCTTGTTCTCGATCGGTCTAAAGACAATTTTTTTAAGTTTATAAGTTTATAAATTTTATGTTCTGAGACATTACTCTAATTAAGTTAATGCATTATGTACCTGATCACGAGAACCATGTATACATTGTGTGGACAGGCCTTTTAGAGATAAATCACTGGACAAATCGTCAGCACGAGCTCGCTTAGAACAAAAGATAATAACCTTATCGGTTGATTTAAGGTTTTTTAAAAATGCAAGGACCTGCAACAAGAATAAGTACATTGTTCTTCACAATTCTTCTTATTTAAGTTTTCAAATAATATTACCGTATTAAATTTGTCCGCATCCTCCAAGAGTTCTACATTTTGACTCACAGTATGAGTGGCAGTTAAATCAAGCGAACCAACACACACTTGAATAGGATTGTTCATATAACTTTCGGCCAATCTACCAACACTTGGTGGCCAGGTGGCACTAGTCATGACGGTCTGCCTGTCAGGACGTATCTCGAGTAGAATTTTTCGAATCTGTGGCTCGAAACCCATATCCAGCATACGATCCGCTTCGTCAAGTATTAAATATGTAACTGATGTAATGTCTATAACTTTAGCTTGAACCAAATCATTAAGACGTCCAGGAGTACAAATAACGCATTCAGCTCCTTCTTTGAAAACACTAATTTGGTCACGACGATTCCCACCACCATAAATGCATACACTGAATAAGAATTTCATAATTTTTTTCTTCATTCATTTTAAACTATGGTTTAACTATTTCCTAACTTACGCTTTTATTCCACGGAACGAGTACTTGTTAACTTCTTTTGCTATTTGTAATGCTAATTCTCGCGTTGGCGCTAAAATTAATATATTTGGACCATTACGTTTCTCACGTGGTGTAGTCTGTCCATCAGTATGAATCAAAGCAGGAAGCAGAAATGCTAAAGTTTTTCCAGTCCCTGTTTGGGCTATACCTATCATATCCTCGCCTCTCAATAATATAGGCCATGCTTGCTTCTGTATTGGTGATGGTTCATTAAAATTTTGTTTCTTTAACTCATCAAGGATATCAGGATAATCTTTGAAACAATGTTGAAATTTCCAAATTGGTTTCGGTATATCAGGACACATTTGATCTTCATTTGTCACCAAACGGGAAACACTTATATTATTGTTTAAATAACGCATTTCATTCACTTCTTCTTCTGTCTTAATAGCGACTTCCTCTACTTCTTCATAAAAATTTTTTCTCAAGTCTGGCAGATGCGCCCAGTGTAACCTACGATGTTCTTCCTGTAATCAAAAATGCCTCATGTGAGCAAAATAAATATGGTAAATCGATAACTTAAATGTAGATTTTAAAAATTTTTCTTACAACTTTTCTATTCAAAGTTTCCCAATCGATAGGCTGCAATACTACATGGTTTTCGGCGCCACCATTATATACATTTTTCGTAGGCGCATTTAATCTAATTCCACCACTTTCTCCCTAAATTAATTTTGTTATGAGATATTATATTAATATATATCCATATTCTCATTCTTTTTAATTTATACTTACAGATTTTGGAGCTGCAACCTGAATATTGTCATTTTCGGAAGAAGCATTAAAACGATTCATTGTATTTTCTTTTAATACAACTTTGGGATTGTGCGAGACTTCGTGATTTGGAAATGAAAAATTTCTATTTTCTTGACCAGACATAATATCACGAATATATTTGACTGCATCGTCAACATTTTTTCTATTACGACCCTTGACAGAAATTTCCTTGGTGTCATTGTTTATATGTATATAAACGTTGAAGTTTGTTCTAATTTCTTTAATTTTACAACCGCCACGACCAATTATGGCACCAATGTAAGCAGGGTCTGCAGGAAATTTCTCCATAAAATCATCAAAATGATTTAAGTTTGAGTTTAAAACTCCACACTCGTTCCTTTCAGATTGAGTTGCACCAGTTCCAAAAGTATCCATTTTGAAGTAAGCAAAATCTAAATAAAGGAATACCTGATTATTCCGTTTTCTATAAAACGAACCAAATTTCAAACATTCAAATCACGACCGCTTTTACGAACTCCTCAATCATAACATATGAAACGGTATTTAAAATTGACTATTAAAATTAAAAATATGTTTTTTAACATTGATTATTAGGGAATAAAGCAATTGCACTCTTATGTTTAAAGTATGTCGAAAATAATACTGCCGCCGCCTTCTTAAGTCTCATCACGCAATGATTCTTATATAAATATTTCAAATGGAGATTTTTTTTGCAAATACGTCACATAACCTTAAATATATGTGAATTGCAGTGATTTTTTTTTATAGTTAATTTTTGTTTTTTAATTATAGTTTTAAAATTCTTTAAATAAAGAAACAATGATTTCTTTAAAACTTTTTGTTTAATATGTGCATTATATTTGCAGTTATTTCTTGGAACAAGCAAAATTGGCGGCTGTTTCAAGTTCTTGTCGGTTGCGAAAACAAATCAAAAATTCTTAATACTATAAAATATTTTTAACAAGTTCCAGAATTAATTGAAAAAAGTTGAACATATATTCGAACTGAAGTCATGAAACACGTATCACGAATCACGAATTTTTTGGAGGAAGATACATACCAGCCTTAAAACCAAATCCAATTGAAAAGCACAAGCCGCTAAAAAACGATCCGACCACCGACTCGTCTCTTGCAAAAGTAACTAATGAAAAAGAAAACTTGTGTTGTTCTTTCAAAATTAATATAAATACATTTGGCAGCCCATTCACAGATTACTCGATGTAACTATATTTATTTGGCTTATGCTCTATAGTACATTTACACTAACGAAAATGATTTATCATTCGAAGAGCTTTCATATAAATAAGATGATTTACAATAAATCAGCTCATTTTAGACCAAACATGTTGAACGCAACCCTTAAAAATAAATTTCCTACAGGGGAAATGACCAAAATTTGAAGTATGTGTCATATATTTTTAAATATGAAATGTAAACAAACAACAGCTGAGCTGTAAACAAGTGAACTAACAAAATAAGCATTAAATAAAATCTGTTTTTATTAATTGAATATGAAATTGATATATAAAATGTATATATGTAAATGATTTAATATATCAGTCATATATTTAATTTTTTAGTATGATATATTATTAAGTAAAGTTAGTTTATTTTTAAATGTAAATTAAAATTTTTTGTATTCAAAAATTACATTTGCAATAGATATTTAAATAATTGATTTTAGATTTAATTAAATCAAATATTATTTTCAGGCACAAAAAATGAAGAGAAGCAGACACGCGTGGTCGAAAAGTACAGGGAGGCACTTTTTGGAATTATGAGAGGAAAGACATATATATTTGCAATGAGATATCCACGAAACTTCAGAATAGGGGTTTCACTTCGTTAAAAGTGTAAACGAAGGTCCACAACTTTACACAAAGGTTTAGGTAAATATTTAATAATAATAATACATTAAAACTGTTTTGTTTTTTATTATGTTACTTACTTTCATATACCATAATAAAAAAGATTTCAATGTAATTTTGTTAATATTGATTATTCTTAATCAGAAAAGAACAGTGTGTTGGAGTTTCTATATATACTTCTATATATTAAAGAGATTTCTAGACAATTTGCTCATACATAACACTACAAAATTAGTGTTTGAAAGTATTGTAGGTGAGTTTTCACAAATTTGTTTAAGTTCTTCAAAATAATGAATGTGTTTATTAATTAGATTAGGGCCCATCATCAAATGCTGCATCGTTGCTGTCACCATGATCATTTCTACGTCCATCGGTAGTTCCAATATCCACGTCTGAAGATTCTGAAACACCTGCAAAAAAAAGACAATTTAAATGACACCTTTTTAAAAATTTCAGAATCGGATGTATGTAAAGAATCATCACATCGAGCTGCAAGGTATTTGAATTTAATGGAAGAAAGCAATGTTACTTCGTCGTATATTGCGTCATCAATGGAAAAAGGCTTTTTATATAGAGTTTTTCACACTTCCTGACAAAATAGTTTCAGTCAAATGCACACGGTTGACTGCCAACGCCAAACCGATTTACTAAGCGAGCCAAGGCAATACAACCCAATGGCAATTCTCTTTTCTAAAGAAATGGAAATCCGAAAGGTTGTATCTTTTATTCTGTAGTCCTTTCAACAATTCACATAGATCCTTAATACATTCCAAACTCATACGAATATTTTCTTTGAAAAAATTTGGACCATTGTTTTGGCAATCCACTTCCCAGAATTTCTTTGTTCTTTTCTGAAAAAAGAAATGTTACTACTTTCATCGTTGCTCATGCTGGTAACTTTGGTCGTATTTATATCTGGGAATCTTGAACGCTCTTCTCTCCCGTCATATACTTCGTAATGCGTGATGGGAGTGTGTTTTAGCTTGACCGACCATTCATTCGCGTTAAGATTGGGTACGTGGCCAATATTATTGATTACACTTGTTGTGGTACCCCCTATATACACATTTGGAGATAGTTCCGTTTTTTTCAGCAATATCTCTCCCATACGGAAGTTAACCTTTGCCGGGACTATTTTACCCGATCTGACCGGTATCGAAATAGTGCCAGCTATACAAATTTGCTCACTATCTTCTCCTATAATTAGGGGTATTTGTGACTATTCACCCCATTTATAAAGCTAACTTTTTTGTTTTTGGTGTCCAAAATGGCCCTGTTCCACAATCCGTCCCTTCCTATTAGTTCTTCTGCGGGGATATCCGTTCCTTCCGGGACGACGTGCATCAAAAATTGTAAATGAGGCATAGCTTATGCTCTATTCTGACCTTGCCTGACCTTCGCATAAGTCTTTCGACTCGTTCTAGCTTTTAAGCTTACCTTTAAAGCCCCTAGGACTCTTCCATATTAAACGAACACCACGGAAAAGAGCCATATAATCATAGTATTGATAAATTTAACTAATTTCCCAATTATGCGTTTCCTCTAGATTGATTGTGTATTCCTTTCCAACTCCTCCTCTTCCTCATGCTGTAATATGACCAATTTCTCTTGAAACTATACTTATTTGTTTACTTTCTCTTTTTCTGGGTTTATAATGCATTGTATACTCGCACCTTGAGAAATTATTGTGAAAACCTTATTGACCGTTGGTGATACCCCTAACGGTCAATACTCCACTACCCATATTAGAACCCCGAAACTGAGGTCTTGACGGTGGGTTTGCTGCGTTTCTATGATTAACATATTTCCCTCGGCGCTGGCTACTACCTGATACCGGATATTCGCGGAATCTTCTTTGAGAAAATCTGAGCTGACAATCTTTTCTCCCAAAACATTGCTCGTCTTGTAGTTCCCTTTTACCCTACAGTAAGGATTATCCTCGTGACCGTTTATTTTACACGTTTTACAGAAAATATTGCGCAACCTCTTAAAGCAGTTTTCCTCTCTGTGTCCTAATTTATCGCAGAAGTTACAAATTAATCTGCCTTGGTTGTTAGGCCTTCTAGCGGAACCTGATGTTTCTCCCTTGGTACATGCCGGTCCAACCTAATGTTCATAAGTGCCACATTTGGTGTAATATGAAGTAATATGACGCTAGCGACACTC
>NC_051847.1:242279383-242287009 GCF_002237135.1 Teleopsis dalmanni | reverse complement strand
AGTGCTGCCAAACTACATAAACTTAAAATATCGAAAAATATACAGCGCGCGAATTTTAAATGAGAACTTCCGAAAACCTTTCGGTCACAATGTATAAACGAACACATGATAATAAACATATGATTTTAAATACGGTATTGATTTTAATTTTGGATAACTCCTACTAGAAATAGACCAGATCTTTACATTTTTGCATATTTGACAATATATTTCTTAAACTATTAAAGCTAATTAATTTCTTATTAATTAATTTGTTATATAATAGTACTAATTGGAGTATTTTCTATTATTTTAATCAAAAACATTTATTATCTATATTATTAGGTTTAGAATTTCTTACTTAAATAATTTAATTTTTTATTTATAGTTATATAAATATATTTTATTATAAAAATTATTTAATAATATATTTAACTTTAAAAGTTTGCACGTAAGGTATTCCTATCTTAGTTTCAATAATTTATAATATAATATAAATCATAATAATATTCAATCCTTTAGAATATAAATAATATTTATATAAACTATTTTATAACTATTTTTTTGCTTTTATAATGTGATTTAATTTTTTACGGATTAATTTTGTTTATATTTTGAGTATGTATACCTGTATCAATGGAAGAGAAAAAATTAAAATATTTTAAAATTATAACAATTGATTTATAATTAATGTAATATTTATATTAATTTCTTCGATTTTTCCATTTTCCAGTCTGAATATTTTTGCTTGATATTTATTTTTTAGAGGTAGATTTATTCCAACCTATATGTTTACAAGATGGAATTTAATTATTATTTTATTCTTTGTTATTAAGAATTTTTTTATTTCATTGCGAAATTTGGAAATTTAAATTTTTATAATTAGAGTGATTATATATTTAATTATAAGTGATTGTATTTTTCAATAATTTAAGCTTTTTTATATTTATTAGAATTTCTTTAATTGGAGAGATTTTAGTTAGATTAAATTGTTTACGTCAAGTTGATTTAAAATCATTAATAATTGATTCTTCTGTTGTTCATATAGGAATTGTTTTAGCAGGTATTACAAATTTAAAAAATTTAGGAGATGGTGGTGAATATATATTAATAATTGAACATAGATTTTATTTCTCAGATTAATTTTGTTTAGCTAATATTAGATATGAACGGTTAGGAAGACGAAGTTTATTAATCAATAAGGAATTATTAAATTATTAAATGACGGTGTATCATTATCTTCATAATGATTTTTGTTAAGTTCTAGAAATATAGCTGCTCTCAGACAAAACAAAACACTGATCAAACCACACACCTACGAGTATAAAAAAATTCTTAAATTCTCAAAACGTAATTTAAGGTTGATAACAGGTTTCATTATGTGACATTACGGTGTGATATATTACCTTCATAAACTACGATTATCTGCTAATGCGGAATGCAGATTATGCTTGGGAGATGAGGAAACTACTATATATATTCTTTACGACTATTCAGCTTTAACAGAAGAAACTTATTTTATAGTGAATTTCTATTACCAGAACAGATTAAATTTTCTTTAGATTTAGTTCTGGACTTTGTTCACAAAGCTTTAAAGGGCTGTGTGTAATCAATACTGAAATTGGTACAATAGAACTTTTCTGGCCACAGTACCGTCTGTCACGTCCATATTTTTAATATATACATATTAAATGAATAATACTATATATTAATGAAAATTATTTTTATTTGCCAGAGTGAAAATTAATTTTTATAAATACAAGCAGAATCATAATAACATTTTTGATTGAATAAGTTTGAATTGAATAAGATGAATACTTATAAGTCTTGTTTTATTAGTTTTTTCTTTAGTAATTTATTATAGAAAAGAGTATATTAGGATATGTAAAAATTAAACTTAAATTTTAGCAGCAAATAATGGATTGCACACACATATGTACCAATGTTTTAAGGGCATAAAAACATAAATAGTAGAATTCTGAAAACTTCAGAAGTTAATTTAGTTTGTATATTTTATTTATTTTTTTTTTTATAAAAAATGATTATAATTACTATTCAATACATAGGCTCGTTATGCTTCAATTTTAAATTTTGCATCTTCAAGATGCGGGAGAGATTGGAGTGAAATTTGTATTGATTTCGAGTTATTTTGTTCGCTCTGAACTATAGTTGTTGTTATTTTATGTACAAAGGTGCATTTAACAAGAGAGAAATCAAGAAGAGCAACTTATGAGAATATCAAAACAATAAATGTCTGCCAAAATACCAAAAACAGGTTTTTTGGTTTTTTTGATTGATTTTCAGTAGAGGTATTCAGGCAATAGATTAGTTGCATAGTAGATAATCACAACAAAAATTTGCATACAAAAAAGAAACTAAGCAGAGAATCTACTATTTCGGAGATTCTCAGATTAGTGAAAATTTGATTAATAGTGGTGCCAGTGGAAAATTTGATTAATAGTGGAAATTACGCAAAACCTTTCTAGTGAGCAGACGTGTTTTTAAGCCGGTCTCGGAAAAATTTAAATTTTAGTATAAAAACAAGTAAATAACAAGTACTTTTAAAAGAATTACTTTTGTTATTAATACAAAAACAAAAAAAGAACATTTTTGGACAAAAAACAATTCCTAAAAGTTAAAAGTGCATACAATATTAATTTGAAAATAGCGCGCGCTTTTTCGATTTTTGTTGATTTTTGCACAACTTTATTAAAGAAACTCAAATCGCTGACAGAGATAGCAAATTATTTTCTAAAGCTCAAAATAAAAAAAAAGCGAGCAAGCATTCAAACAAAATATCAGTGCGGTTTTGTGTATATATAAACAAAACAAAAAAGTGCTGATAGAGACAGCTAGTAATTTATTGCAAACGTGTTCCAGAAAAGCTGTAACTTGAAGCCCACAATTCATCACAACACAATATAACAAAACACCAAAACCAACACCCTTGCTAACATTGAAATTTGGAATTTAAAGTTATTTATTTTATTAATTATTATTATTTTTAGACCGATTCGAATAGCAAAGAAAGGCAAAGACAAAAATTTTTTTTTTAATTTATTGAAATTTGGCTGACCATACAACGCTGTTTCGAGTATTGCCAAGTACTCTTCATCAGTGGTCTTTGGAAATAATCGAATTTTATTTAATTAGTTTATAGTCCGTATATAATTTGTTTGGTCTGCAAGTGCCAAGCTTAGAACTCGTGCCTGTCAAATTAGAAGCGATGACTAATCGTGTTTATCCACAAGAAGCCAAGGCTGCACAAACTTTCAATGCTCAAGTTCCAGGTTTTATTGTCACTTATTTTTATTTAATTAGTGACACCAACCAAAGCACTTGCCGTGCTTTAAATTAGAACGAGCTTATAAACTACAATATAAGGCTGACAGAGCATGTTAATCCCTTAGCAAGAAATCTCGCACTTCTATCCATTAGTTCCCCCAAAAAACAGCTGATCGCACAGACATTAATGAATATTCAACAGCTTTAAGTAATAACCGCACCTTTCTTTTTAGTAATCTGATAAAGTTGAACCACTTTCTTAAGAAACCACCTAGCATTCACTCCAATGAAACTTAACCGATTAGTCTAAGTGGGGTTCGTGATATAAGGTTTACTTACTTTATTTTATTTTATTTTATACATTGTATAAGTTAACACAAAATAAACATATCCGATGAATTATGTTTAAAAGCTCTCAGGTGAGAGTGTTGTAAAAAGCTCCCTCACATATGAAAGAGTGCAGTTCAATTTTGGCTCTGTAGTGTAAAACATATATTTAATAAAGAAATAAATAATTGATAATTGGTAATAAAATAATTGGCGCCCAACGTATGGCTCGAATAAAAAAAGTTTAAGGGCAATAAATGTTAAATGTGGAAGTAATGCTGAACCAAAATTCAGCTCCAAACACACCGAAGTGAAAAAACACGTTTTGAGCAAATACTGCGTGCGGAAAAGCTTGTCTCAGCACGTTTTTTGTATTTTGTTAAACGCGATATTTAAATTATTAATAATTATAAAAGAAAACAACTAAGTCAATTTAAATTGAAAATGACTATAAATTAGTGGATTGATTTATTTTATAAAAATCCGAACAGAAATAAAAATTGTTGTACAGTGGGAACTGTCCACGAAGAAAGAAACATTTGCATTAACTTTACCTCTTTTTGCATTTCAAAACAACAAACAATTTTTTTATTACAAACAAAAAAGCATTGCAAACGTGCAGCTGAGAGATGATTTAAAATAAAGACAAAAAATATTTAAAGTAATCAACATATAAACAATTTAAAAGAAAATAATTGAAGTGTGCTGGTGGTTTCAAAAGGTACACAGTTGTAATACGAACAAAACATAATATAACATTTGGAGGAACTCAGAGCGCGACCAGTCACTTTCACGACAACAGGAGAATTTTTTTATATTATTCTTAGATATTTAAGATATTTAAATTTACAATTGTATGGCTAGAATTAAATAAATTTTTTGAAATAATATTATTTTTGTATTATTATTGTTGCGATAGCCCTCCCTTGCAAACTCTTTATTAGAAGCCTATTACCAATAGCGGCTCTGCAATAGAAACTTAAACATATACAGGAACGCCATAGAGTTGTTCATAGTGAAAAAATGAATAAAGACCAGCTGAAAGCCGTAATTGAGGCTGCCGTTAGTGGTGCTCTTGCCTCACAGAGGCAAATCTTTGAAAAACAATTAGATGAGTTAAGTAAACGTCTAAATAAAGTTACAGTAAATACCCCGGATGTAGAAATCTATGAGGAAACAAGAATAATCAGTGGAATAAAATGTGAAGAATCACTTGACATTGTCAAATCTCTGCCTGACTTTGAGGGCAGGCAAGAAACTTACGTGTCATGGCGACAAGCGGCTCACGTTGCTTATAAATTATTTCAAAACCATAATGGGAGCTCGAAACATTACCAGGCAGTTGCCATTATACGAAATAAAATAAAAGGATCGGCAGACATGGTTTTAGCATCCTTTAACACTGTTCTCAATTTTAAAGCTATAATAGCACGTCTTGACTTTACATACGCTGATAAGCGGCCTATTTACCTCATCGAACAGGAGATGTCTACCCTACGTCAGGGTAACCTGACTCTTTTACAATTCTATGAACAAGTGGAACAAAAATTGACTTTGCTTACCAACAAAGTAATTATGACTTATGATGGAACCTTGGCAGCATCCTTAAATGAAAAATACAGAATGGATGCGTTGCGCATATTTATTTCAGGTACAAAAAGGGCCTTAAGCAACATTCTTTTCTCGGCACAGCCAACCAATTTACCCGCAGCATTAGCTCTGGCACAAGAAGTTGAGGCAAACCATGAGCGTTATAAATTCGCAACCAACTTCGCGAGGAGTCTGGAAGATGAAGCTCACAGAACTGAACAAAGGCTTCAAAATAATGAAAGAAGTATGGGCAGATATAGTCAGGTAAGCAATTACGTTAAAAGTAATCAAGTTGATAATCAAAACAAAAATCCATATTTTGTAAGACAAAATGCTGAAAAAAGACAAGTTGAAAAAATGGACGTAGATCCAACCTCATCTAGGACGAGACACTGGAACAGTGCCAAAACTCAAAGGAGTAATTATAATACGTCAGAGAAATACAACAACACTATTTTCGGGGTTCAATATAAGGACCAAAATATGAAAAGAAGAAATGACTCTGAAAGATTAACAGGGCAAAAAATGCAGAGAGTGAATTTTATGCCACACGAAAGCACTTCTCAAACACAAGAAATGAGGAAATACGAGGAATTAGCCGAAGAATCACTAATAGAAATTGATGACGATGCTGATAGTTTTGACCATGTTAATTTTTTAGTGGAAACTCCCTGCTACCATTCATAGAGCGAAATATTGCAGGGAAAATTATAAAACTGCTGATTGACACCGGTGCGTCAAAGAATTACATTAAACCTCTTAAAGAGTTAAGATATACAAAACCAGTAAGCAACACTTTTATAGTAAAATCAATACATGGTTTTAATGAAATCAAAGATAAATGCTTCGTGAACCTGTTTAATATTAATAGCACCTTTTTTATATTACCCGATCTTACAAAATTTGATGGAATCATCGGCCTCGATTTGTTAACACAAATCGATGCAAAAATAGATTTTAAAAATAAAAATTTGAAGTATAATAAGGGATCAGAACCGATCCAGTTTTTAAAATGTGCGAATGTAAATTTCACTCGAATTGAGGATATTAAAATTCCAGAAAAAGTTAACGAAAAATTTCAAAAATTATTAAAAAGTGAACAAACGGTATTTGCTGATCCTGACGAATTACTTCCGTTCAACACAAATATTGTAGCTACCATTCGAACTGAGTGTGACGACCCCATTTATTCGAAACTATATCCTTATCCTATGGGCGTAGCAGATTTTGTGAATAAAGAAGTGCGTGACTTGCTAAGAAATGGTATAATTAGACCATCTAGATCGCCATACAATAATCCAATATGGGTTGTTGACAAAAAGGGAGTTGATGAGCATGGCAACACAAAAAAACGTATTGTAATTGATTTCAGAAAATTAAATCAAAAAACGATAGACGATAAATATCCCATCCCTAACGTGATGGTGATACTCGCCAACTTAGGAAAAGGAAAATATTTTACAACTCTCGATTTAAAATCTGCCTTTCACCAAATAGTTTTGGCAGAAAGAGATCGCGAGAAAACTGCTTTTTCGGTCAACAGCGGAAAATACGAATTTTGTAGGCTACCATTTGGCTTGAAGAACGCACCCAGCGTATTTCAAAGGGCTATTGATGACGTGCTTCGAGACCAAATTGGAAAGACATGTCACGTTTACGTCGACGACGTTATCATATTCTCAAAAACAGAAGAAGATCACATTAAACACATAGCGTGGGTCTTGAGGAAGTTGAACGAAGCCAATATGAGGATTTCACGGGAGAAGTCCCATTTCTTTAAGGAAAGCGTTGAGTACTTAGGTTTCACGGTAACTGGAGAGGGTATTCGAACAAGCCCAAGTAAAATAGAGGCAATTCGAAACTATACTGAGCCAACGACATTATTTAATGTCAGGTCATTTATGGGCTTAGCGAGCTATTACAGATGCTTTATAAGAAACTTCGCCTCAATAGCCAGGCCACTTACAGATATCTTTAAGGGCGAAAATGGTAGAGTTAGCACTCACCAATCGAAGAAAAAACAAATAGAGCTAAACAACAGTCAGCGTCAAGCTTTCAACAAGCTCAAGAAAATCTTGATGTCGGAAGACGTCTTGCTCCAGCATCCAGATTATGGAAAACCATTCGACCTAACAACGGATGCGTCATCTTTAGGATTAGGCGCTGTACTATCACAAAGCGGGAAGCCGATAACTATGATATCGAGGACCTTGAAAGACAACGAAATGAATTTCGCTACCAATGAAAGGGAATTACTCGCAATTGTTTGGGCTCTAAAGAATCTCAGAAATTATCTATATGGTGTTAAAAATTTAAATATTTTTACTGATCATCAACCTCTGTCGTTTGCGGTTTCAGACCGAAACCCCAACGCGAAAATTAAGCGGTGGAAAGCGTTCATAGATGAACATAATGCCCAAATTCTTTATAAGCCAGGAAAAGAAA
>NC_051847.1:242258521-242279283 GCF_002237135.1 Teleopsis dalmanni | reverse complement strand
TATCACAATATTTTAAAAATTATTTCTTTACTTAACAAAACGAAGCTTTAGTTTTGTTTTCTATAGGTCAGTAAAGAAGACAATGAAGCAAGTGTATTTATTGATTTATGGCCATTGCACTTAAGTGGAATATCAATACACAATAGAAGCAATTGACCTCTGAGATAAATTTTAGTTTTTTTTGGCAGTTTTGTGGCAATAACCTTAAAAACATTGCAACTTTTAAAAATGGCACTTAAAAAGTAAGTTAAGAATAATTTATAAATATTTTTTAGATTCTATAAAATTTTTAAATTTCGTTTAGGACAATATTGAAGGACTTTTCTTTCTAAAAGCAAGAACTAATATTGTCGACATATGAAAAAGACTAAATTAAACCATATGCTGTAGTATAATTGGTTAGAATTAAAATAATTAACATCCACTGAAGACGAAATTACTTAGAATAATTAGAACAGTCTAAATTAACACTTCTATGAAATTAGTTAAGATGATTTGGGATGACACTTTTAAAGTCAAATGGTGTTGGTAACTTCTTATCCACCTATAAAAAGTTGAACAATAATACAAATAAAATTATTTTTCATGATAAAGGCAGAGAAATAGATCTGAAGATACAATAAACAGTGTCATTTAACGTAATTATAGATTAGTTTACTAGCTCGACTGGTTCCGGATTAATCAATGTGCTATAAGTAATGTTATTGATGTTACTGGAAAGATTATAAAGTTAAATATGACAATGATAACTATAATTTTTACAAAATAAAGCTAAAGTATTCACTGGCTACTTTTATTAAAGTAAGCATACTTTTATAAGTATGCCTAGATAAGTATCTGGAGCATTTCTATTCCAGCCTCCAGGCTAGCTTTTAGAATCTTACGCTTCGTCTCTGGAATAGACTTGCAAGCACGTCTTATATTCGCAAAAATATGTAAACATCCTACATAACGCTTGCCTACAAATTTAAATACACTAATAAATGTTAGTATTGCTGATATATTACATTAATATTTTAATATTCCTCATATATAAGAAAGAAATTCTAATAAAGGATTTGAAACTGAAATGACTGTATTAACTATAAAATAACTGGCTACTATTCTCAACAAATGACATGAAAAGATCAGGAGCAAACCATCGAAGTGTGGCAACAAAGATGGAAAAATAGCAGACAACGAAGATGAACAACTAGACTGATACCAAATATAATCACCTGGCTCAAACGGAAATCAAAAGACAAAAATTGCTAAATCACTCAGATACTGATCGGATATGGTGGCTCACATTTAGAGAAGAGATAAAAGCCCAGATTATACTGATAAATCCCAAAAATATAGTGGAAAAGAAGAGAGCAAACCCAGAGAACTGGCGAACGAAAGAGTGATATGTGATTCAAGTTCTCAAAGAGACGTAGAAAGGAGAACCAGAAACTAGGCTAAGTGCGGTGAAAAAGTGGAGATCTGGATGCAGATCAAAAATTACAAGAGTATGGCTTGAAATGCTAACATAAAAGAGTTCCTCCCCCAAGTAATGCGAAAGCAGTTTCAAAGTGGAACAAGTATTGCCGAAGAGGACGTGTTTTAGTCTGTATACTATATATTAATATTAGGGAGTCGGACACACCATTCCGATGACGGTTGGTCTGACGGTGCAAAAAGCATTCTACGCCTCACCACAAAAAAAAAATTACAATATAATTGCAATTTCTATTGAAAACTATTGATAGATGTGTTCATAATAATCTATGCTTAATATTTAAAATAAATCATATCTTATCACTTTTATTTTTTTATAGTATCTAAAATGCTGTAGGAGAGAAAGTTTCATTCAATAAATAATTTTGAGAATAAATGTGGTAGATAAAACAAATAAGATAACACGATTTTTGGTTAACACCCCGGTATTACGGCACTTAAAATGAACATAAACACAAGTAATCAGTCGGCTTATAGTATTGACTGGTACTCAATATCTAAGTTTATTGAAATTTTCACGCTGATAAATGTATCTTAATTTATGAATAATTCTCTGTCAGTATACATTAGTTTATGATATTTATATTCATTTTGATGTGATAATATATTATCATATATGTCATCTTATTTTATTATCTGTTTTATATTAGGTGCTTATATGTAAATAAAGCAAAGGATTAGCTTTTAAATAACATTATTTAAAACGAATCATAAGTAAGTAAGGTATGTAAATGTTAATATAATATTTTTTTATTTATACATACAATGATTGAATGAACTTTGAAAAGGGGTATTATGAAACAGGAATTTGATGAAATGATAAACAGAATTATTAAATATATATATTCTTGAATCAAGTTATTAAACTTTTAACGATGTACTTTACATTTGCTTCAAAATTAATGTGCGCAACACTGAAAAATTTATCAATTACTAATTAATTACTCAATTTAAATGTATTCAAAATACTATATTAAACATTTTTTATTATAATTAAATTTTTATATATTTAAAGAATCATATGATATGTAGGTATTTGTTATTATCTTTTTTGTTTGAAGTGCAAATTTATTAGTATCTCTAGCTAATGAGCAATTAGCCTGTTTGTCAAGCAAAAGTAGTAAGCTGTGTTGATCTTCTGTTTCGTAGTTAATAACAATATATATATTAATAATTTTGTTTAATTTAAAAATTTCATATAAAAAAGTAAATATACTACTATAAAAAATCAAAATATTTATACATGTTGTTTAATTTGTTTTTTAGTTGAATTAGAAGTTAAACATTTAAAACAGCAAAACAATTTAATTAAAACCATAATAGAAAAGAATAATATAAAGTCTGTATGACGTATAGATATTAAAACTAAAAGATTCATTAGTAACTAAATAAAAAAAAACTATTTCACTTATATGCCAGCTATAGTCAAATTTTCATAAATTCATGAAGGCTTCAATAGTGATACATCATTTAATATTCATATCAATATTCAATAGTGATATATAATTTAAGTTGTTAAAAAATTCATAAAACTATGTTAATAAACCATAAAGTTTTTTTTTTTATAAAAACCTATATATCAATCTTTCATTTATAAGAGATATATATTAAAATCTGTACTATTCCGAATGTATTAAATGTAAACACTTATCAAATAACAATTAAATATTTCTACAATTAAATAAAAATCCTAGCCACTGGTTTTTATGGCAGGTTTAGGAGCAATCCACCGATTTTGGTCATTCCGATAACTGTTCATCGTCATTATAAATTTTTTTTGCAGATAGTTTTTAGTGGATCTAAATCTGTCGTAGAGCTTCCATTTAGTTATTTGGATCCTTTAGTTTTCCACCAATCATGCACTTTTATATGTTATATATTGGCTACTCCTGCACCTCTTATGCAGTTTACCTTTTTCTATTCTTCGAGATAGTTCCGCTAATATTTTATTTTGTTTTTTTTTATATTTATGGAATGCTTCATACACCGTCAAACCGACCGTCAGCGGAATGGTGTGCCCGACTGCCTAACATTAATGTGTAGTATACGCCTTCTTCGCTGAGACTTATTTCCCTTTGGAACCGCTTCCGCCTTACTTCGAGGAGGAAGGTAGTTCTGGTAGTAAAATTTTTTATTTGAAAATTTTTAATTTGGCATTCGTATAATCCATGGCAGTCGCGATTTATTTACATAACGAAATACTTTGAATATAATAAAACAAATTGATTGATAATTATTTTTAATTTTATTTTATAAAAATTACTTTAATATTATTTTTATAAAAAAAATATTCATGAAAAATAATTAAAGTTTTAAAAAAAAAAATATATTTATTTATAGTCAGATTTTTATTATAAACAGATTAGTATGCCAAATTTTTTTTTTTGACGTAGTTGCTTGGACCAAACTTTGGAATTTTAAAGCAAACATTTTAAATTTTCTATTGTATAAATTTAATTAATTAAATTTTATTGAATGCAAAGATTTAAATTTATATTTAAAAATATTTTATATACATTTTTATAACAAAATGTTCTGTTCTAATATTAAATTGTTAATGTATACATTGTCAGTACCAGGTTTGCGCTCCAGATAGTATAACTAAGGTATACTAAAAATACTATTAGTACGACTAATGAGAAATAAAATAAATGATTTGAAAATTATTTTACTTTAAAAAATACAATAAGGTAGAAACAAGTTAAAGTTTAAAATATATATATCTTTTTTAAAATCTCTTTACTAAATTTCAGTCTGCTACTAAACTGGAAGACATTATAATGTTAGATTAATTTTGTTAAAAATATAATTATCTAAATATAATAGGGTTAAATTAAATTCGTAAACTAGAAAAAAAACGAAAAGTGTTTCTTTAGACAAGTTTATAATGGCTACGTTTATAGGGAATGGTTTAAAAGAATAGCCAACGGGTTAAACTAGGTTATAAAATATAGTAACAACAAATTACTAATAGGGTTTAAAGTATGGTAGAGAAATTACTTTGGTGGACTTTGATGCCCAACTTAGTCTCACTTTGGTGGACTAATGGTCTGCACTAGAAGGTAATATACCAATATAATTTCCTTAGTGTTATTTTCAAAGATTTTTTAATTTCTCAAATGGGTTCATTAGAGAAAAGATAATGGTTAATCGTTGAAATTTCAAATACATTCTTAGCGAATTATTTGGCACTTAATCTTGTGGTACGAAGGTCGGGATATTACATATGTTTTGAGTGATATTCATCTATTATTAATTAGTTGAAGAAAATAGAGGTTAATGCCGTCCCTAACGATGTTCAGCAGATCGTAATGGACCAATGCTGATATATATTTATAATTATTCTAAAAGATTTTTTAGTTTCTTAAATGTATTTATTAGAAAAAAGTTCATGGTTAAACAATTAAATTGCAAGTTTATTCTTAGTTAATTATTTAAGATTTGATTGCCAATAGGAATTATGACTAACATAAGTCATGGTAAGATACTAAAAAATTTCTTGAAAGCATTTTTTTTCATAATGGTTACAATACCAATTGTATTGCACAGATATACTATATACTATAAGTCACTTTATTACTGGTGCTAGAATTCTTATATATTATTATAGAAGTTATTCTCTTCTTCTATGTAAGAACACATATTGCAATATACATAGTTTTTATTGTATTTATATTCTACTTCTAGGAAATTTAATATTTTTAAAAATAATTCCAAAATTATAAAGAAGCGTCATCATAAAAATTTGTTTATTGATTTAATGAAAAAAAACACTGTTTTTAAAGACAAAACCACTTTAACTCTCATTTTAGCAATGACCATAAAAATACTGACAAAAACCGCAAAGCTTAGAATATCATAAAGCCGTCGTCGATACTATGTAAGTAATTGTAAATATTGTCTAAATATCGGTGATGATATAATATTTATTGTTTTTGTTTGTTTAACTATAAAGTAAGATGCAACAAAAATTAATGTGTAAACATTTTTTTTCAAATAAAACAAAATTGTTGATGTATGCATACTAAAGCATTTTTAGTATTGTTTTAACTTAAAACTATAGATTGAAAAATTTATATATTTCTCACATATTTCTCAACGTTATTCACGTAAACTTTTAATTCAAATTAAATTTAGAAAAAGAATCAAAAACCGCAACAAAAATATTAATGACAATGTCGTCAATGTTGTTCACCTCAAACGGTATATAAAAAACGAGTACATGTATCTGTCCGACTCCACATAATGTGAATACACATTTAAGCAAACTTAAATACATGAGTATATTTTGTTTTTTAAATGTTATAAAATATTTATTTTTAAGGCATATGAAGGACTTCCACACAACTTAAAAATTTTAAACAAACTGAAAATCAAAAAAAATTATGAAATTCTAAGAGCGTCCGATCTAATAGATTTACGCACAGCCAATATCTGAATGAAAACTATTGGGTTTCATTATTGACAAGTACAAATACGTTTTTATTTATATAACATGAACTCTAAATTTTCAAGAAACAGTTTTTAATATATTGTACATTAAATGATTTATTTTCAAAGAATAATAAATTTATCTAAAAAATGTTTACAGTAGTTAATTTTTATTCAATGAATTCAGTTAGTTAGTTAAAGTGGAAGGAAGAACGAATCCTTCTCAATAAGCTAAGAATTTTCAATCCACAATTCCTTGTAATAGTAGGTAGAAGAGACAATCGACGAGAGTCTAGCATATATTTATACTGGAGATATCGCTGAGTGTGTTAAAGAAGGGTGCCACGAAAAACCTAAGCCTAGCTCTGACCAGGCCTGGACATAGACACAACAGTTGTTCTGGTGTACTTTTTTCGAGAGTTGGTAGACATAGGTTGCAAAAGATAAATAAATAATAAATAGGTATAAATAGGAATAAATAGGTTAGCCATGTACTCCTTGACCTGTCTACTAAGGTATTATGAACCCACTCACTATCAGTCTGTCGCAAAACAAAACCAAAAACATAAATCAACCTACGACTTTAACTGGTAAGGGCAGGGATTGAAATACGGGTTTCCGTAGAAATGGCGCCCAGTCTAGCAAGCTCATCTCAATAAATTCAACTTAAGATATTTTTTATTCAATTAATTTTACTGCAATATAATTACAGGTAATAATAATATCTGAATTATTAATATATACTCTATTTCAAAGCGACATATTTTATTCAAACGTATGCATTTCAACACAAATAATCTATAAAAGACCGATGACTTTATGTGACTGTTAAAGGAATCAAAAAATTATATACATACCCCATTCTCTATATAGCTTGAAAACTGCACAGACCGTATAGAAATATATAATATATTCATATTATATTGTTATTTTAATTCTTAATGGTAAATAATTCAGTTACATTTTGTCTGTAAACTTAAAGCAAAAACTGTTGGAGTCGTCTGCCGGTAAAAAATTTATATAAATTTTATAGTCAGTTCGACAAGATAAATCGATTTAGCTATGTCAAACTGATCATATGTTTTAATGTCGGCAAACAGATCTGTTAATTTATAAACCTTTTATTTATGAATTTTATATTGAATATCTATTCTGAATCGTCTCTCCGAAGTGGGGAAGTGGGGTTTTATTTCTTATACTACATACTAATGTTAGGGAGTCGGGCACACTATCACACCGTTCCGGTTTAAGGGTGCATAAAGCATTCCACTTTCTCACCATAAAAAACAAAAAAAAAACCTGTAAACTGTCTGGACAACCGATCTGCAAATAACTTAAGGATGCTTCAAGCTCCTCATAAACCTTTAATTAAGTATTAAAATTAATTGTTATTGCAAAGTAGATAGCTTAATTAGAAACCGTTTATTCCTTTGATTGTCCTTTGTGCAATAGATTATGGTCGATTTGAAAATAGATGGTAAATAGATGGTGTATATATAAAAAAATTTTAGTTAAAAAAAATTATTTTGAGATAAAACTCCATATAAAAATATTTCTACAATTTTAAAATTCTGTAATTATAAATTAAATTCAAATAAAATACAATTTACGGAAACACTAAAAAATACCTCTAAATATGAAAATATAAACATAAATTAAAGCGATTTATTAGAAAACATACGAGTTTTGCTAATATGAGATTTGCAAAAAGTTTTAATTTAAATATTTAAGAATTGCAACCTTGAGGACTTTTTGTTATTTTTTTCATTTTTTTTTTTTTTTTTTTTTGGTTCACACAGCACATTTGGGATAATTTTGAAATTTGGGAAAATAAAAGAGAACAGAAATTTACAAACATTGATGGAATCCTATTCAAAAAAAATAATTTATAGTAACCGATCTTATGTAAAAAATGTACCCTTCGTATCCTCTTGATGCAAAAAAAAAAAACATATATAAATCGCATAGGATGCGTCAAAGAAATGGTGGCAATATGGTAAACGCCATATTTTTTGACAGTAAACGTAAAGAAAAGCAACAACTTAAAAACCGTTTGTTTTTACTTTTAATTTAAAAAAAAAAAAAGAAGTACATGCAATGTGCAAATATTATCGTTTCTTCCCTGAATTTGAATTTCTTCAATTCTGAATAATTGATCAACACGAAACAATTGATCATCCTTTCAAGTACTAATTAAGTAATTATTTATATAGATCGACAAGCTCTTAGAGCCATTTTTTAATTTGATATATCATAATTGATACCAAACTTACCGCACTTGACTTAAATTATTGTGGTTATTGTTTTTCGCTATGTTGAAAATTAATTTGATTGATGTAATCTAATATTTCGATAATTAGTACTTTTTCGATTTATTTATTGTGTTCTTGTGCACCGTTTATATTTTTAGTTCTTTTAGATGAATGATTAATATTATTTACTTTTTTTTATAAAATTGCTGTTTTTGTTTTTTTTTTGTTGTAAAATATATTCCTTTTTCTTTAAATAGTTTTCTTCATTATTCTTTACTACACAACAATAACAAATAACTTTTTCAGCTTTTTTTCTTCATTACTATTTGCGTAAAAAATAGCAAAATTTAAATATGTTAACTGTTTTTATTTAATTACACATAAAGCACTATAATTTATAATTAGTCTTTATAATATTTAAACTATAAATTATAAATTTTAATCATTTTCGTGTATATTCGTTGTAAAAAAAAATTAAATCTTTAATTTAAAATCCATATAAATCCAAATAAAATTAATTTTTTTACATTTATAATTAGTAAATATTTTTAAACTTTAATATAAAATTTTATTAAATAAACTCGCACAAACTTGTTGCCTTTATTTTGAATTGCAACTTCACCTCCCGTAACGACACGTCTTGTTTCACGTTGGTAATGAAACTAAATTTAATTTAAAAAATTAATCTATGTCTTGTCTCTTTGTTTACTCTCGCAGCCAGCAAATTTGTTGTTGTGTTTATGTCGTTGCCGCCATGCACAATGCTTTTTGGTTTTGCATGTGTGTACTTTACTGGGGGGCCGCCACCTGTGTGCGTTGTTGGTATTAAAATAAATTTGTGCAACGTGAGTGCCATTGTTATCAACAAAATACATAAAAAATATGGTTTTTTTTTACAAAGCAAAGTATTTACTCTTTCATTACTGCGTATCAGGAGTTTTGCTAAACTCCACTTTAAAAACCATTTATGGTTTCTCTTTAAACGTTTTGAAAAAATTTTAGCAAATAAGATTTGGCATACAGTGGAGCTAATAAAAAATATTTAAAAGAAAAATAACTAAAGTATATCAACGGAGTCTTGATGTGTCATTCATATAATGTATTATAAATTATAAATATTATATACTCGTAAACTATAAAAAAATTAAATCTTTATTATGAAATATTATAATATGAAGTTCTAATCATGAAGATAATAAAAGCATTTTCTACTAAGAAATTAAATAATAAGCAAGCATATACATATGTACATAGATATGTATATACAAAATAAACTACTTTAAAAGTTGTACAAAGTATATACAATATATAAAAAAAATTAAGAAATTATAAGAATATTAAGATTTTATAAAATTATAAAAATATTTTTTTTAAATAATTTTTTATGTTATAAGACGACAAATATATATTTATTCTTTATTAAGTTTTGTAGCACACCATCACTCACGTGTGTCTGTTCTTGAACACCATCATCCACTGGATTTTCCAGACAACTGGATTTTGCAGATTGAAGTTTATTTTATAAATTAAGACAACTCTTCTTTCAGATTTTTTTTTATTTAATCATAATTTGAATTAACTGACAAAGATATCATAAAAAAATTAATAAAGTAATAATCTTGTAAATTAATCAATAACTAACTATACATTACATATAGTAAATGGCAGAATCAACTTTGGTACAGAGTCAACTCTAAAATATATTGTGATATACATATGTATAGTACAGAGGCGAGGCGTCGAATGGTTCAGAGTGTTCACTGAACACCTTAACAAAGCTTCCTTTTCAGATTTTTTTTTATAGGTAAATAATCTCGCTATTTTGCTACTTAACATTTTTTATAATAGCTTTTCCAAATATATTAACATAAACACAAAACGTATAATACAAACAAAACCACACATACATATGTTAGTTACACCCAACATTGCTTATAATTAATAAAAGAGAAAAAACATTCCTCTTGAAATATACTAAGGTGCAGAATAAAAACTGCACCGCGTTGCTTACAAAGCATGCAAATGAAATAACATTCACATTGGGACTATGTTCAATATTGAATACACAACACAAAACATACAAACAAATATATGTACGTAAAATAATCTTAACTCTTAAATTAATGCGTGCAAGCAGTTCAATAAAAAAAGTGCACTTCCAATGTTATGCAAAGTAATTACAAAAGAGAAAAGAAATAACTGAGCGAAAATCGCTTTACATTTGACGAGAGGATCATTCCACTAAACTGAACCAAAAGTTTATACAAAGCGTGCAAATACAATCAAAGTCACGGTTGCTGTTTTATATGGGGAAATGGTTCAGTATAAAAACTGAACCGGGCATTGTAAATACAAAGTAAAAGAGTAAATGAATGCATGAGAGTTTCTTACTCTTATATAGAGGTTGGAAATAAATCAAAACAAAGTCATTATTGCAATTTTATACTAGCAAATGGTACAAGTAAAGAAAGAGATTAAAGAAATTTGAAGTGAAAAATAATATTTAGAAATGGATAAATGTGTGATTAAAGATTTGATTCAATGTTTTTTTTAAACGATCTTCTGAAAAAAAGATTTTAATTCATAAAACGAATAAACCAACTCCAGATATGAAGAATTTGATACCTGTTGTAAAAATGTCGAAATCTATGGTAAGTCGTCGTTTTCCTACAGCTACAGCTTTATGGTAAATAAAAACCAGTTGATCACAGGCTGCGAACATTTAAATAAATTGTTTTATTGGTCTTGTACGCTATTTGCTTGTGGAAAGGACAAAAACTTAGAAGTAGGGGGAATACGTTATAGTTTAAATTCTGTTTTGATTAAATTGTGAACACCTTGCCAAAAAGCTGACGCCTCGCTACTGGTATAGTATGATATCAACACATATACACAAAAAATTCATACTCCCAAAATATAAGAAAATACTATCAATATTTTCTCCAAATATTATATTATCTAAAATATCGCACAATTAAGTTTTTTTTTGCAGTTCCTAGAAAACATTGTAATCTATAATGTTTGAGCTCAACTTGGTGAATTAAAGATATTACCGACAATGATGCCAACAAATGCATTCCGTGTTCCATTTAAATTAAGAAAGGACATGAAGTAAGATAAAGATTTTTTCCTGGATATCAAAGTCAGAAACAAAGACAAAATCTAAATACAGGGTGAGTAAAAAAACTCTTATTGTTTTCATCTTTTCTTCTTCATTTCATGCCAGAAAGTCAAAAATTATGAAGAAGGGAGTTCTTCATTATGAAAATAATGACTAATAACTAATATTTAAAATCACTTTAATAGAAATTTTGGAATTTAACTAGCTAATATCTTATAAATAGCAAAGCTACTATCCTAATTGAAGAAAGTAATGCATTTTGATCGATATTCTTTATAGTTCTTGCATTCGAAGTTGTGGAGTAAATTGTTTTAGACGATATACCATCTAAATATGCTTCCCATATAATCCTAATAACATTGTTGAAAAATACAGACCATAATAATATTATTAACTTATATTATTATGTATTATTTTTTATATAACGGTAAATGTTTCCCTTGGAATTTTAACGTTTAGAGATGGCAAAACGACACGGATTAAAAAACACTAACAAATTTATATTTGAATAAATAGATTTAATACTGAATTTGCGACATAATCCACTTAGAGTTCCTATAATTTCATTGCTTTAAATAAAAAAATAAGTACGTTAATAAATAAATAAATAAGTCAATTCATTAACTTATTTAAGTAGATAAATAAATAGATATTGATATATAAAAAAAAATATAGGTATTTAAAATAGTCTGAAATTAATACTACACTCTGCAACAATTTAATCGGGCATAAGTAAAATAAATATTATAACACATTTAAAGTAACTCTCTATAAATAATTTGAGTACTATTTTGTCTTGTAATTTCAATGTAATATTAAAACGAGTACCTGGAATTCTATTCAAATTTATTATTCACAATATATATATTGAATTCACATATATATATTCGTGAATACATTTGTATTCTTTTCATCATAATAAAAATGTTTTAGCTAAGTAACGTATCAATATAACATATATTAAAATAATTTATTTTAAATTATTTTAAAAACCATTTATTTTTTATTTTATTATTTTTAACTAATACAAAATTATAATTAATTAAATATAACAAAAATTAAAAGAAATTAAGAAATGATTACAGAAAAAGAACGGACATATTCTAAACTAATAATATAAAAATCATAATTATTTAATTAACATATTACTTTTATAAAAGGTAATATAAATTTAAATTGCGTATTACAATTTTAAATATTTATAATACATCCCTATTCTCGTATAAAAAATACAAAAAACAAAATTGTCGACTTTATACAAATTTTTCATATCCTCAAGGCATATATTTAACTAATTATAATAAATTATAATTTTCTTTACATATGAAAGGTAAAAAAATTATTATGCAGCCTTTAAAAAATAAACTCCTACTCTGTCAAAATAAAATTTTCTACTTTATTGGAAAAAATTGGCAAATTGGTAAAACGCAAACGATGACGACATCGATGCGTATAAGACATGAATCATTGATAAAAGCACAAACACGCGATGTCATTTCTTAAAACCAATTTCCTTTTTTCTTGTACTGCAGATAAATAACAAAATGAGGATATAACGTAAATATACATATATCATTCTTAATCAATATAACTATGTAGGAAAGTCTGATAAAATTCATTTCATGTGTACAAGGTATTAAATTTAAAATTACTTAATTATAAATGTTTTTCAATTTAAAAATATATTGATTAATTTTAGTTTATTTTCTTTTATTTTTTTGATGTAATTACCAAATTTCACGGTATGCATTAATTAACATATTGATTTCCTTTGTAGGATTATTGTTTTTAAATCGTATACAATCCTGAAATTCCTTCAAATTTTCTATGCCTTGAGTAAACATTAATTCAATTGCTAATAATTGCTCATATACCATAATCCAGTCAACTCCGATTGTGTTTGCACATGTCTCTACTAACCAAAGGAATGAACGTGGAAGTTTAGTTTCTAATACTTTTTTCTGGGTATCCTTTATATTAGTCATATAACCCATTAACGTCCAGCAGTCCATACGAGATTTTAACAATATCATTGTATTTTCATCAGCAGCATTGCTTAAATATTCTTTAATTTGATTAATAGACATTGATGCTGTTTCTGTATTTTGGCACTTGTCTTCTTCGTCATCGCTAACATCTTTAAATATATTTACTTTGTCAAAAACAGTACGTGGTTGATTTAAAGTTAGATTGTTAAATGGTTCCATATCTTCTTCATCGAATATGTCGAAAGAATGTTGTGATAATAAATCTGTATCAATCACCTTGGAATTTCCAAAAGAAACAAAAAGCAAATTTTACAATCAAATTTTACAAATTAAGTTAAGTTAATAATTTCATTAATAAATTTGCATATAAACATGTAATATATAAACAATGTAATTTACTTACATTATTAGAAATATGAATTAAGTCTCTGGAAGGTTGTTGTCGTTTTAGAGCTTCAGCTGCTAATTTTCTTTTATATAATTTTTTATAACCTTTCAACTCTGTAATAAATTCAAGGTCAACAACTGGAGGTTCAGGTTCAATATTTTCATGCCATTCATTTTCATCAATATCGAAATCAACTTTGTTTGCGTGTAATTTTGCAGGTCCACCACTTTTGCTAGCTACACGATACACACCTGCAAATTCTCGATGACTGGTACACGGCATGCTCAACATTTTCAGATTCATATTGTGAAAACCAAAGAATTCACGTAATGAATTCCCGCTCATGTAGGTATTTAATGAACGCTGGGTATGGTCAATCCGCATAAATTCAGGTATAATTATAGTTAAATTCGGTGATTTTGAATAGTGTAGCAATATTTGTTTAAAATAAGAGTGACCAGGTGTCAAGCAAGGAGCGAATTGTAATAGTTCTACCTTTTCAACTGGTGCCGTGTTACATGTTTCCATAAATTTTTCAAATAATTTCTGCATAAAAGCCACCTTCACATTATGTTGTGTATCCTGTGGTATTAATGTATTTTGTTCATTTTGCCTGATTTGTTCCTCATTCATTTCTTCAAGTAACTGTGCTGTGCTTTGGCATTGCTTGAATTGTCGACAGAAATTTTTATTATATTGTGACAAAATCACCTTACGCATTTCAATGTACTCTAACCATTCACTCCAGACAAATAGCTTTGGATGAGATTTATGCAATGTGTTTAGATTTGTCAATTTATTATTTATATTTTTTGCTGATTTTGATATTTGTTTTTCTGTGTGTCCATCTAGACCAAACATTAACTTTAGTACAAACACTATGTAAGCCATTGCACGTGCCTCAAAGGATGCATAAACATAAGACCCCCGTACTTTCATTTGTGGAGGCAGTAAATTTATTAAGCGTTCAACGTAAGTACCAACTTCAGGCGGTAAATTTAAATCTAGAACATAACGACATACAAGTTGTTTAATATTAGGAACTTTGAATTCACTTATATGTATAAATCTCGCTAATAATCCGACATGCTCACGAATTACCTAATAAAAGTAAACTGTTGATTAAGAAATTCATATAAAATATATTTCATTTACCTTATCTGCATATATAAAAGGATATGCGTAGTAACCGATATCACGTAGTATTGTTTTAATATTTCCTCTTAAATTATCTGGAAAAAATTGTATTATATTTTTACCACTTAAATGACCTTCTCCAACAAAACGTACTAAATCAGCCATTTGAATATCATCTTCAATAAGATTAAGAGCTATTGTTAAGATGGAATAAACATTCCTTATACTCATATTGTGCAGGACATGATCTCTGCGATGAGTTTTTCGTACAATGGGTCGAAGAGTATGGCATTTTAGTATTCCTTCGGCATCCTGCTCATGCTTCTTTATATGCTGCACAGGCATCATCTGTTTTAATTGCTTTCTTGCACGAGCTGAGAATTTTAAACAAATTGCTTGAGTTGTACTCCCCGTTGATGAAGTACACGCTGATGAATGTGTGTATAAAGATGTTTCCTTTGAAGAAACTGAATACGCAGATTCATCCAATTTTCGCTAAAATTAAAATGTATGGTTTAATTAATTATTGAATGAAAAGTCTGGAAATAAGTAAAGTATAAGGAAGTGTTAAATTTCAAATAAATAATCCCAGTTATATCAACATATAGCGTAGTGAAAAAAGTTGCTCATAATATTTAAATTTATCAAAATCTTTTCTCAAAATGCTGCACCTGGCAAGTCAGAATGTAAGTAGCTAATTAAATGTACAATTATGTAGATCTTTTAATTTATAATTAAAGTCATCAAAAAATAACCTATATTTCTTAAAACATTTTTCAGATTTTTTAATAAACTTTTGCTTATATTTAATTGCTAAATTTTTAATAATTTTTAATATATTTTAATTTTTATTTAAACTAAAGCAAAAACCCGTAAAACTGCACACCTTAGAATATTTTTTAGCAATTAAAAATATCAATATTCTATCATATGGAACAGAAACATCAAGATCGCTCAAGTTATTATATAATTACAGTTTATAAATAATATAATTTAAAATTAAAGCATTTTCAATACTAATACCTAATTATATAATATATCTCAAAATGTACTTTGCTAATGATTTATTTAAAAAATTTCTTTATTTGCATTTAACCTTCGATTTACTTCAAATATGATTGATGAGCTTTATTTAAAAATTTAGACCTAACCTATTAACGTGTTCAGGTATAAAAGGCGTGTACTATTAGAACAAATTCAGTTTCAAGAAGAGTTCTGAAATTATCAGTTTAAAAATGAAGCTATTCATTTTGATTTGTTTGGTTGCAGTTGTAGTTATTGCTTCTGGTGCAACAATTGGCATTAATCCACCTGTTGATGGGGGTAATAATAATAAAATAAATACAATAAATACATATATAATTATTATATATTTTTTTTTTATTTTAGTTGATTTAAATGAGCCGATTGAGGATGTAACTCCAGCAGATCCTGATCAACCAACATTAGCTATAAAACCAGAGTCACGTACTTTGTTCCTCTTATTACCATTATTGTTCCCTAATACTTTCTACTTCACATAAATGTTAATATTTTATATATTAATAATTATCTGATTTATGATGATGATAATATGAATGAATATATAAGCAATTCAGAAATTAAATAAAGAAAATTTGAAAAATATTTTTGACTTTCTATTAATGTTAGATATTAAAAGATATAAAAAAGATAAAAAATATTAAAAATATTCGTAACTAGTCTGATTCGGAAAATGTAGTTACACTTTCCTAACAAAATATGTATAAAAGTATGTAAATACAATATATAAAAAATAAGGGTATAAAGCATGTTCATCATTTTTCGCCTTAATTATTTAAATAATAATAATTTTTTAGTTATAAATAGATATTTAGTTTCGTAATAAATATGCATTCACACAAAATATGTTCTATTATAATAGTTAAATGATTATTATTTATTATAGAATTTATTATCATTAAATAAGGAATACTATACATCGCGACTCTAGTGGACTTTTGTGATAAACGCAATTGTTTCGTTGTATTTCACATATTTGCATGCGGTATTATAAAAATGTAAATGAAATGAAAATGTATATAAAATCAACAAGAATCTAAACAATAGTTATGCCAAATGCGAAGACATTGGAACAGAAGTATAACTAATATTATTTAATATATTATTAATCTCGTTTCAAATCAAAATGGTTCATTATTCAATTGTGACAACCATTTTAAATACCTTTGCTTTTCGCCAGTCTCGTGCACTGGAATCACCACTGTGTATAGAACTAGTATCCTTTCGTTTACGTTTTCGTTTATTTTCATTTAATCCATAATTATATAATGTTTGAGCATCTCTGAAGCAATAAAATTATATTAATATTTACTTAAACAATATTTTCTTAAAAATATTTTTGGATACAGACCTTTTATTAAAACGCAGTCCTAATTTTGGTAATTCGGCTTGTTTTTTATTGAAAAATGCGACTTCCATGCGACGTAAATAAGCTGCCCATATTTGCAATGTCACAGTTTTCAATTCTTCCTTTGCGCCCATCTGCAAAAGTTCCTCCACCATACCACGTAATATGTAATTATAACATTCCCACGACGTTAACTCAGCTGAAAAGTTTTCATGTTAAATAATTAAAATAACAAATTTTAAGATTATATTTACGTGCATTCGCTTTAACTTTCTTTATTTTAGTTTTTCTCTGAAGTACACCATCAGGATTCTCGGTGTCAACTTCGACTTCACGTAGCTGCTCTTGTTTAGTGCCACACTCATTACAATAGTAGAAACCTTCTCGCAACGTAAATTGAATTTCGCCACATATTTTACAAGGATCTGTGTCAAATTTTAATTCTTCCGACATTATAGATATACTAAATTTATTCGTTTAAAAAATGCTTGTAGTTATTTTGAAATTTTTGGTCACACTTTTAATTTAAACAAAAACAGCTGATAATTGACATGTCACTTTTCATTTTTCACAACTAGGTGTCGCACACGAGAATTTCCTCTAAACGTTATAATAAGATTAATTTTAAATTGTTTTTATGTTATAAGGCGGGATTATTAGCATAAAATTATAAAAAAAGCGGATATTATTTTTTTATGATAAGGATACTGGTAACATTTTGTACAAGTGATTTTATCATTTATTTTAAAATTAAACAAGTGGAAATTTAATTCTTCACTTCCTAATTTTTAAACTAAGTACAAAAACTTAGTTTCGTATAAATACGGATGAAACTTAATTTTTAATAATATTAAGTAATACAATTTGTTAATAAATATATTTATGATACACAGACATTTTTCATCATATGGAAATAACACTAATCTTTTATGCTTTTTGCAATATTTATAATAAACATTAAAAAACTTCACGCGTTTAATTATTTATTATTTTTGCAATCATCGAATGATCCAAATCAAAAAAAAAAAACTATATTAAATCCTTTTGCAATTTTTTTTGATATAGTGATTTATCTTTAAATACCCTTTTGAAAATCCCCCGTTGAGTTCCACTGATAGTTTTAAGATATAAAAACATATGAAAAAAATAACGAATACTTTGCTGAGCGATGATTAAAAATATTTTTCATTGGCATGCTTGTTTTATTTGCTTCAAATATCTTACACATCTCTATTAAGGGTTTTGATTAAGTTATATAACTTTCATCAACATCTTTGAAATCCTTTTGAGATTCTCAGTTTTATAATATCTAATTATATATCTAAAAAAAACTATTGTTTTTAAACTTATTTGGATTTATATTACAGTAATCCTCCTTATAACGCAAAAAATTGGTTCCGCGTTATAGGAAAACGCGTTATGGGGGTATTCCTATATACCCCGTGCAAAGGTACGCGAAACTTATTATGAACTGTACAAATCTCTTCGTTATATGTAGGTATGCCCCTGTTATACGGGGGATAAAATCGCGTAATATGAAAACGCTTTTCAAGGAAACCGCGTTATAAGGGGAATTACTGTTTTTGTTTTACACATTCTTAAAACGTTTTTAGGAGGAAGCATATACTCCATTTAACACTTATTTGCTCACGATATTTACAAATAACAAATGTAAGTATAAAACAATTGAGAATTGTTTTTATATTAGGGGGGATAGCAGAATATTAAAAGAAAAATAATAATTACTGATTAAATTACTAATTATATTTTTGTATATTTTAGTGATTAATAAACATATTTCGATTCATATGTTCAAGCAAGTCACACTTCTCGATTTTATTAGAGAATACCGTAAGGTGTTTCATTGAAGTTCTTTGATAAGTGATATACATAGCCGCAAATAAGAGGAACACAAGTTCTTTTTTTTGAGATTTTTATTGAGTTCTCAGAAAGTTACTGGTACAACTATATTTCCGCTTTGCCAATAGGGCATAAGGTATATAAAATATAGCAGAATCGTTTTCTCGGCGTTTGAAAATTCGAAACCTATATTTTGAATTAAAAATGCAAGTTTATATATTTAACTAACGCAATATTTATAATATTATCAAAGTTTTTGAATTAATAGATTATATGAAATTCAATACTGAACAAAAACTTCTGTTCAAAATTTTAATCTTAGCACGCGTACATATAACAATAAACTGCAATAAACAAACTACATAGTTTTTGCCTATAAAGAAAACGAAATATGCAAACAAGTGTTAGTAAAGTAGAGTAGAAATATTTACGTTATCAACTAGCGTCGTCGTTATATACTTTTACTTGTTTTTCTTTGTTCTCTTTGTGTTCTTTCGTACACAAGGCTAATATTTTTAATCGTTCTGAGTATTCTGAGTTTGCATGTCAGTTAAGTACGGTTGGATTGCGCGGGCATAAAACTTGTAAACACTTGCACCACTAATCCAATTGCGCTATAAATAATTTATCAAGAATTAATCGGTCGCAATTATCGTGTAAATTAAAGCAAAGTTCAGCATTTTTATTCTTTTTGGGTCTCAGGTGAATGAAAAACATCAATGAAGGGTATAAGCTGCTCATTGTCAAGGCAATAGCCATTGCACACGGACGAAATTATTAGAATCGGCTGAATTAAAAGATATACATGTTGTTTTTTATAAAATAAAATAAAAAAAGAGCTAATAAATTATTGCGCAAATCTATTGTATCATTGATATGCAGGCGGTCTAACTGCAACGAGCTTATCGCTTTGAAAGCAAAAAAAGTTCATATTTTAAATCGATTTGGAATATCATAATTTTTTTTTAATAAAAAAAATGGTGACAAGTACAAACATTAACCATAAAATTATTAATCTTTGTCGCAAGAAAATATCGAACAAATTGCGCAAAACTTGTTATTCGATTCAAACGAAATAACTCCGCATTCAAATACTCACGATCTTCAATGCCGGGCATTACATTCGTTTCAGTGTTTAATGCATAAGTATAGACAGCATAAAGAAAAAGAAAGTAAAAAAGCAAATTTTAATTTATTATAAAAATAAATAATACAATTTTAAATAAATCAAAAAAAGTTATTTTTTAAGAAATAACAAATTTTGTGGTAAAAATGCAACCTAATATAAAAATAGGTGCGATCAGCTCCGATCCTGAGAAAGTGTGTATACAACTACAACATCTTCGGAGATGGTTAGATGAAAATCCTCAAATTAACGCTCGTAGAGATGCTGAAACTTTGTTGTTTTTTCTACGTAACTGCAAATATGATTTGGAACGTACCAAAAAGAAGATCAAAAGGTGGGTCTACATTTTTATGAAAAATTTCTTAGGCAACAAAAAAATCAAAAATTTGGATCGTAAATTATTATAAGTCCATATTTTTCAGAGCTTAGCTCCATTTTAAACTTAGTTATTATAATATAAGGTACCTATGTTAATACCTGTTGAACACCAAGCTTCAGTGGAATATACAAATGCAGTTGTAAGATACAAAGCCTCTTAAAATATTTTGGACCCATCGATTTTGTTTAAATAAATGTTTTCATATATTCATA
>NC_051847.1:242252489-242258421 GCF_002237135.1 Teleopsis dalmanni | reverse complement strand
CGCGTTCGCATCCTAATACGAATCAATTGAAAAATCCACCCCATAAGACAAATATAAACAAAATTCCGGTAATCAATCTTCTTCTAGTCATTGCGAACTGACAGCGTCGTCGTGGCGTAGAGTCAAATAGCGATCCTTTGTTGTTCATGCACACCCTTACCGCAAATCCAGCAAAGTAGAATCTATCCTGAAGGTTGATGTACACATTTTAGTGCTACATGTGCTTTTGTCCTATTTATTCGAAAGGTTAACCATGTGAGCTTGAGTTTCCTTTACATACATGCACACTTGGATTGTCTGTTGGCATTTGTACTTCCACATGTTCGGGACTCCAACTCATGTTATTTTACACTTTCAGAAGTGAAGTTGTAAACGTTCGCTGTGGTAACGAAGTGATTCTTTCTGTTAACAACGAAAATGGATGGCATTAATGGGAAGACTTAGCACAAGACTGAGTTGCTAAAATTTTGTTAAGAAATTAAAACCAATTATTTGTTTAGAGGTTATTGTTTGTGAACTTCTAAACACCAATTTAAATAAATTATTAATAAATTATTATAAAATATATTTTTTTTAGTAATAATAATTATATTTTTGTAATAATTCTGCTTTTATGATATGTTTTTTCATTATTAAGATGAAAAAAATTTTTTTTATTATTTCAGCAAGGTGAGATCTCTTTTAAAAATAATTAAATAATGCCATATAACAGTTTATTTCTTAAGTAATTACTTAAAATTATTTAGTTGGTAGATTTTGCATTGCAATATAGAGACCTATTGTGACACCTTTATGCAGACAAAGTATTTTTTCTAACCCGATTTCCTCGATTAATTTTAGTATTGAATCTACTTTACTGAGTCATTTTTTCAACCGATATAAGATACGATATAAGTGCCGGTTAAACTCTTAACAAGTGCTTTGAGGCCTTATTCTCTTCCGTTATAACCAATTATTAACACTAGAAAATAATTATTAATTAAATTTATGATTTATTTAAAATTAGTTTATGAACTTTTACAACAAATTAACAAAAACTCCAAGTGCGAACATCCATGTCACTTACGTCTTTGAGTTTGTTGGCTAATGAACACTGTCTCAGAGCTTCACATATGGCAGGGTATGAGTTCTACCCTTGGTGCTTGCAGTCTAAAAAAAAAAATAATTAAGAATAATTAAATTTAAGAAATAAGTTCAAGCCCATAAGTCCAAGATGATAAATATTTGGCAATAATCGAAACAGCTATATGGTCAACCAAAAATTCAGTTAAAAAAAAATAAATAAAAAAAATTTTTTGTTGTTGCAATTTCACTACTGTTCGATAAAAACCCCTCTATTAAAAATAATAGTTCATATTAAGAATTTAGTTTCTTTCGTCAAAACAAAGGTTATAAATCTATATATTATTAAATGTACAATTTAAGTATTAAAAAGAGAATTATTTTTAATAATAATAGAATAATAATAGAATCATTTAAAATAATAATAGAATATCCGCATATTATAATTTAATTTATAATTAATAATAACATTTGTACGCATCTTGATGAATGACGGTAAACACCAAGTAAACTGATAAAATTTAAATATGTAAGTACTCCCTATGGTTTAAGGTACTGAAATTTGATTGATCTCTTCAGCAGATCTATATTTACAGAATTGAAATGACTAAGGGAATTAAGTCTTTTATTTTGTTTTAACATTTAAATTCAAAACAACTCGACACTTTGAGAAGAATGTATTGCTAGTCAAGTCGTCGAAAATTCCGTCAAAAGGATCCAGAACTCTAAAATGATCCGTGTAGAGCATTTAAATATTGTTGTATTTTATATCTAATGGGAAAGTTTGGTAACTAGAGAGTTTCCCCTGGCTAGATGTTTTCAGGTTATATCGCCTGTGCTCGGTCGCCAGACCCTCGTATGCGAGAACATCACGTATTGGTATGCGAGAACATCACGTATTGGTGAGCTTGGCTGTTGAGGAGGCTAAGCTGTTTATTCGCATCATTCCCCTATTGAGGCTAACACAAAATGTATAACCTTGCATTAGGTACTTTGTAATATGTATTAATAAATTTGGTTTGAACAGCTTGCATATATAGTATTGCTACAAATCCAAATCCTCGTATAACATAATAAGTCACTCCAATGCTAGGAAAGAAAATTTTAATTTACTTATAAATTCATATTTTTAATTTTGAAACATAAGACTTCCTGACAGTTTCCAAACTTTTCGAAATGTAGGCCACGAGTAATAGAAAAAGATTGTTTATAAACGTAGGAAATGTAATGGATGCTATTTTCGTTGTTGCAACAGAGATAAATGTTCAACTGATCTGCTTACTTTTCAGAAAGCTCATGATATATGTTATGTAGATACTCTAATGTAAAACCTTATAATTTTTAAAAGACTTAAAGAGGTCGCGTCATAAAAGGCGTTAAGAAACACTGGTCTATTAAAAGTGAAAGTAGATACAACTTCTAGTCATATTCTCTGCAGTTGTGTGTGATTGATCTTAACTAGGAAACTATCATTAAGCCGAAAACTGATGATCCCGTTTTATGTAAGTAACTCTGTAATAGGAGTAATTTAGACCTTCATTCAAAAAGCGGAATGTTTTTTTTCGGTTATTGACACAAAAGAGATTTACTTTAGTTATAGTACCCTTTCCTCTGTTTCCTCTTCGCTGGAAATATGGAACTGTAATATTTTCTACTTCATTTCGTTCTATATGTACTGTGATTGTTGTTTCTAGTCTTTTCTTTTTAACGAGGTGTAAAGCAATAGAAAGCTAAATCAGCGAGTAACTTCAATCCTCTAAAATACCCGGATATCCAACGGTTTGTTGACTCGGGATCACCGATTTGGAATTTCATTAAGAAGTCGTCAAATGTCTGTTTATTTTTTGTCGTCATTTCGTCATTTTAACTACATGTTTTAATGTGTGTGATTTTATTTGTCACTCCAACTATTCTTTATGGGAACGTTCTTCTTGCTTATGCGAGATATAGTAAAGCTTTCCGCTCTTTTTCGAAATATCTAAAAATCTACTTCAACATATTTGATGTGCAATGCTGCTAGGAGTTGATAGATGTCCTAGAGCATTCACACTTAAAAAAATATGTTCTAATCACATACTAGTTATAATGACCTGATAATTTTGTTAGAAAAAGTTTAGCCTAGGTAGTAAAGAAGATATGGAAACCAACATGTGGTATGATTGAACCAATATGATGAATCGGGTAAAAATATTTCAACCTTACATTTAGTATGGTATGGTTCAACCGATATGATGCATCCAGTAAAAATATTTTAACCTGACATTTAGTTAAAATCTGGTTAAATCAACCAAATTATTATTCTGAGTCCATGTTTGTTGTTTCTAGTCTCTTTCTGTATTATCTACAGGTACGCTCGAAATGAATTTAGTTTCAATGGATATTTCATTGTTAATTTCTTATTTTTCATACTTTGTCCTTAGAATGATTTTGATTTTTTCACTATAACTTGTAGGGTTTTTATTGTCCCTGTTATTATTATTAACTGATTTAAATTTGATTTTAATATCATATATATCCGAATTTTTCAATGACCTTTCAACAGGAGTGAGTAATTTTTTCTTTTTGAAAAGATATGAGTGTGCTAAAAAATAAAAATGCATAATACATTTTAATTTCGTCAATCGATTGCTTTAGAAATTATTAAACAAAATGTAATCATTTAAAAAAAAAACTGAAATCAGAAATGCTAAAATTCTCGAAACAAATGTTGCCAAATCTAATATAAAAAATAAAACAATTTAACAGAAAAACTCATATTTGGCTCAGGCTGTGCATATACCCAGCAGCCGGATGCCAGCAGCCAGCATAGTTCTGCATATGTTAACTTAAATAAATTGGTGTCATCACATCATAAAGCCATTTCATTATATTGAAAATATTCCATTTGGGAAATGGTGCAGCGCTGATGATGAAAAACGGCGTTAATAAAAACTTGCGAACAAACGCAATACTCTGTGGATACTCGACGGAAGCCTGTATTGGACCCGCCATGCAACGCGGACAAATAAAAAATATTTTATATACTCTGAACTTTTCCCGACTTTTGTGGAAATTGCAATAACTTCAAATATTTATTTTATGGAAAAAATGACAATTTATTCTGGCAATCTGACAATCTGACAATACGTACGCAGCTGTTGTCAGGAATCGCTGATATGGTTTATCATTCATATCTGTACCAAAAAATATGAAGTTTCTTTATTGGCAAACTTTGCTCGTGTGGAAAAGAACTATAAACTTGTAAGTAATTCGGATATCACACACAGCTCGGATGTCATAAGCAAATATTCGCAGAAGAGTTTTATGTTTCTTTGTTTATGAATTGCAAATTCATTTTATTCATTTTGCAAGTCAGAAATAGATAAAATTAATGAAAAAAAATATCATATTATTTTTTTTATTTATTAAGAAATGATTTCATATCAACAACATCAATGTTAATGTTTATGATGTACATATATACATATATACACATATTACTGCATTCATTAAATGTTTTTTATTTAAGCACAAAATAATTATAAAATTTAATTAAATTTTTTATAACAAACACCAATTTTCTTATTTTGCTTACTATAAATATTTTTTCTATATCGAAAATTGAAAGTTATTTATTAGTTATTCTCATACCATGAAGGATTACAACCATGAAACACATTCTTGAAATTTTTTATAATTTATATGAAGTAGTTAATTTCCTTAAGAAAAACTGAACATAAATAATGGAAGTGGAAAGTATCTCAGAATAGCTAAAATACAGTGTTTTGTAGTTCACAAATTTTCACTTTCGGATACATACACAAAAGATATTAATTGAGTTGCGTTTTCATTAAATTAGCTCATCATCCTTATGGCCCCAATACATTAATTCACCAAAATTTTTTATTATATATGTAGTATAAATCTAAATAACATACCTTCTGCTCAAAAAGTACTCGGATTTTGTAAATAAAACACACAAATTTAAATTTTATTCCAAATTTATTTTATCTCCTTCAAAATATGCTCCTTCTGAAGCGATACACATATGCCAACGCTTAATCCAATCTTCCATACACTTTTCGTAGGCTCGTAGGCTCGTAGGTATGGCTTTTAGTTTCTTCAGCGAATTCTCTTTTATCGATTCAATCGACTCAAAACGCTTACCACGAAGAGGCAATTTGAGTTTCGGGAAGAGGAAAAAGTCGCACGGATGCAGATCTGGCGAATGTAGTGGTGCCGTGTTTGGTCAAAAAATCGCGTACAACAACAATTTTCCATAGTAAAAATCGCTAACTGCACTTAAGGTAGTCTCACATTAACAACTTCTGTAAACAAACTAATTGACAGATGGCGCTCAAATTTGTACCATATATCAAGAAACAACAAACAAAATGCGGATACTTTTTGAGCAGAAGATATACCTAAAATTATATAATATAAATTTTATAAATATTATTTTAAATTATTATAATATTTAATTTTTATATAAATTATATAAATATATAAATTATATAAATATATAAATCATATAAATATATAAATTATATAAAACTATATATAAAACCACACTGTATTACATCAAAGCATGAACCGGACCTTGATAATGTAAAGGTCTTACACTAAGAAAATAATCAACAAAAACGCTTTTTCTTGGAAATGCTATATATCCTTCAAACTCCCAGTGACCCCAGACTTAACTATAAAACTGACATACAACACTGTGCTCAGGTGTATAAAAGCACCTTCAACAAATCCGGAAGAAGATAAATATATCTCTCCTATATATGTTATTTTTATATCTATTGTCATAGTATATGTTAATTGCTTTCTATATACATGTATACATTGTGACCGAAAAGTTTTCGGAAATTCTCATTTAAAATTCGCG
>NC_051847.1:242241910-242252389 GCF_002237135.1 Teleopsis dalmanni | reverse complement strand
TGAACAAATAAAATTTAATAATAATAATTCATGCCTATAAATAGAACACCGCCTCCGGTAAAAGAAGGTGGTGCACACCAACTAAAAAGTGATAATTCGCTAGCAGATGTTGGAACTAAAAAAGAACATAGTTTAGAAGAAAAATGAATAAACAAAATAAAAACATTTCGAGTTTACTGAAGGTTTCTCAACGAGAACGATCAGGATCTATGAGCGAAATCTATAACGCTAAAATCGATATGATACCTAATGATATTAAATCGTGCAGAAAAGAAGAATGGAACGAAGTTAAAGCGAATACAAACAACCAAATAAGTGCGGTCACACCGACTGAAAAAATAAAAATAGCTGTTGAAAACGCTGGTTTTCAGGTAAAATCAGTTTTTAACATAAAAAGCAAAGATAAAATACCTCAACCTTTATATAAAATCAAATTAGAACCAGATACTAAAAAATTAAAAAAATAACGAGGTTCACCCAATTTACCACTTGCGTTTCTTACTAAATCGGAAGATAACAGTTGAGGAGCCTCATATACGCAAAACTCCAATGTAATGCCTAAAGTGTCAGGAATTTGGGCATACTAAAAGTTATTGTACTCTGCTCAAGGTTTGTGTGACCTGCGGTGGTGGTCACCACTTAACTGAATGCAGTACAGATAAAAATAACATAAATTCCAGAAAATGTAACAACTGTGGTCGTAATCATACTGCAAACTACCGTGGCTGTCCAATTAATATCAAAATTAAGAATAAAGCTACCCAACGCTCTGAAAAGGTACCAAATGCTTCATTCATAATCCAACAAAGTCCACTCAATATGAACCAAACAATCACAAAAAAACTTGATACAGCTAATTCATACTCAGCCGTCTTAAAAAATGGTTTAGTTAAACAAATTCCTAAAAATTCAATAACCCCCAATCAAGCGTTAGAATCAATGCTAATAACTCTTACCCAACTAATGATGAACTTTATGGCCTTTATGTAAAAATTACTGCAAGATATAGTAAAAGCTCAAAATCAAATGATGCAGATTCTTTCAGCTAATAAATGAACTGTTGTGTAGTCGTGTGTGTGTAGGAGGTGATATGTTAACATGAGTAATAAAATGAACAACATGATATTACCTCGCATGTCCCACGTTCTCCAGGCAGTCTCCGTGCAGCACCTGCTTCTTTCACTGTGGTTCCTTTTGTAAAGTTGGCATGCATTTCATCATACAAATTCGCGGCAGTAATATTGTGGCGCACCGTTTACACATTTTTTTATTTTTATTTTATTTTTTTTATATTAATTAAAATTAGCCTGTGCATTGCATGCACAGCAAAATGCCAAAATATGCGAGAAAAAAAAAAGAAAGCTTTTGTACATTTTTTTTTCTTTTGATGTTGTTTTGATCAAGAGTCGTGGCGAAAAGTTTTAGGCAAAATTAGGAGTTAAAATGATCAATGCTGCCAGAGCAATGTACAATAGTAATATTAATAAAATTATAAGAAATGATGCCAATGTTTTGGAAAATTCGGAATGTATAAAAATGATAAATCACCGTATTAACTGGTACTTTTTGGAAAAACGGTTGAAAGGAAAGGCGCCAGTATTAAACGAGTAACAGGAGTGCCTACGGAAAAGATTTAGGATATAAAAGGAGATATTTGCTGAAAAAGCCTTCTTCTTTTTGATGGTTTGTTGCTTCGATGTGATCGTTTTTTTTTAAGAAATCACAGAAATTAATAATATTTTTAAAGATAAAAAAAAGTGATTTTAATAAGTTTATTAAGTTTGGAATGAATCGCTAGCAAAAGAAATGAAAACGAAAAGTCTCGAGTAAATTAAGATTTGTGTTTAATTGCAAACAAGAAGTCTATAAAGTTATAAATGCTAAAAAGACTAAAAGAAAAATTTTCGGTTACAATATTTTGGTGAAATTTCTGACTGAAATTAAAGAGCTGCGAGTAAACTTAAGATTTGTGTTTAATTGCAAATAAGAAGTCTCTAAAGTTATAAATGCTAAAAAAAGACTAAAAGAAAAATTTTCGGTTACAATATTTTGGTGAAATTTCTGACCGAGCCAAGTGAGTGACAGAACTTGTAATTCATATTCCATGGGCGAATTTACCAGATCAACAGCAGTGGATTCCCATCAAAAGCAGCAAGTATATGGTTAAGTAACCCCCCCACAACTACATCAAATGGCGGCTGTTGCGGTAAGCTAACCTATTTGTAAGCGGAGAGTACAGGATTTAATATTTTACTTGTCGCGAAACCCAATGGAGGTGTCCAGAGAAAAAAAAAAACTTTTTAGTTTTTTTGATGTGCTTAATGTCAATTTTTTTTTTTTGTTTAATTTATTATATTATAAAAAAAAATTTTTTTTTACCTCATTTATTTTTTTTAAAAAAAAAAAGACCTTTTGGTTAACTTGAATTTTCTATTAGTGTCATTTGTATATAAAAGAATTTTTTATTTTTTTTACATGAAAATAAATTCATTTATTAAGAGATTGTACACCTTGTAAAAAAGAAAGAAAAAAAAAATCTTTCTACCAACGTATCAGGTGTCTGGTTTTGTTTATTTTTAAATTTTTATATACATATGTATATATATGTAGATTTTTTTTAAATTTGACTAACTAGGTACTCCAACAACATGAAGTGACGTCATTTCGTCGATGAGGGTAAGTGCCTATTTACAAAATTGCTTGATTTATAAATAAATACAAAAAAAAAAAAGGTAGAAAAACAAAAGCCAGCAAACTGATGTGCAGTAGATTTTTTTTGTTTTTTTTTTTTTAATTGCTTTTTTTTATTATTATTGTATATTTTTTTTATACATATAGTATTTGAATTTTATTTTGATACATATATATATTTATATATACATTTATTGAGAATTTTTTTTGTATTTTTGAGATAATTATTTGAATGATAGTTAACTGAATAATCCGAATAAAAGAATTGTTATTTAAAATTATATATATTGATATTAAGAATTGTTATTTAAAATTATATATTGAACGCTTTTAAATAAATACATATATATAAAAAAAAACACATAATAGAAGGATTATATGCTAGGTCTTTATATTACGGAAAGGTGAGAAGGTTTGTCTCTGTTTCTTCTAATTTTCTATAGTTACTGATCAATCCAACATGATGTCTGGCTAGGAATATATTAAGCTCAAAAGGGTAGTACAGGGACATGTTATGAGGTGTGTATAGGAGTAGAATGAAATAGACTGCTTATGAAGATAGAACAAAAATGACTAAATAGAATTATATAGAATTTGTCAATGGCACGATATTTTTTTTTGTTTGTTGTCAGCAGGTGGCCAATAGTTGCCAAGAACTTACACCCAAAAACGGCGAGCATACCGGGCCTGCCAGCGTGCCATGCTAGGCTTCTAGAACCACCATAATCACAACATGGCTGACACAACACTGTCTTAGAAAGTGTCACTGGAATGCCAACGGCATCCGCCAGCACAAACTTGAAGTCATAAACTTTCTATCGTCCCACAATATTGATGTTCTTCTAATATCTGAAACTCATCTATGTATGTAGCAAACACAATTTCTCTGTACCTGGATTCAATTTCTAGTTTAAAATCCATCCTGAAGATAAGCCTCACGGGGAAACAAGAATTTTAATTAATTCAAGTATTAATCACTACGTTCTAGAACAGCACTCCACAGCCCACATTCAAGCTACGTCAATATGCATTAAATTCATTGAAGATGAAGTCGTGCTCAGTGCCGTCTACTGTCCTTCTAGATTTCTTGAAACCGAAGCTCAATTCATGGATTTCTTTCATAATCTCGGTAAAAAATTTATTGCAGCGGGAGACTTCAACGTACGAAAGTTAACACCTACAGAAAATACATATTGTGGTTCCCGTCTAATAAACCCAAAAGAAAAGCAACTCTACTCTTACAAATTGTCACAACAATTTTGATTTTATATCATCAGGACAACCCATTTACTGGCCATCTGACCCCAAAAAAATTCCAGATCTAATCGACTTTTGTATAGTGAAAATTATTGACCGCGAACTAATAACTGCGCACTCTAGCTTCAAACTATCATCCGATCACTCTCCAGTTATTATAAACTTATTCAAAACACCTAAAAACAATCAAAGTGCATCAAAACTGACGTCAAAGTAAACCAATTGGCTAAGATATCGTCAATATAGTAGTAGTCACTTAGATATAAACCCATCTCTACAGTATGTAAGTGAAATCGGTTTAGCTCTTAATGCATTTGACTCAGTTTTAAAATGGGCTGCTAAGCACGCTACTCCCACTGACGAGATAACATTCACTAGATCTACAAGAAAGCCCTCAGATGCAATTGAAAATATCGTCAGGGAAAAAAGACATCTGAGACGGATGTGGCAAAAGCATAGATCACCTACAAGTAAATTCAAGTTTTTGGCAGCTAAACAACGCCTAAAAAAAGCATTGCACATAGAGATGGAAAATAGTTTGAACACTTACGTACGAAAGTTAACACCTACAGAAAGTACGAACTATTCCCTATGGCGTTCGGTAAGGAAATTAAAAACACCTAAGGAGAGTGTATCACCGCTCAGGCAAGCCGATGGAAAATGGGCTAGAGATGAAGTAGATAAAGCAAATATGTTCGCAGACCATTTAAGCCAGGTATTTCAACCAAATCCTCCGACTAATAACTTTGCACTACCAATTCAATCTCCTCTAGTCAGATATGGACGTCTCAAACTCAAAACTAAACAGATCCAGCATGTTGCAAAAACCCAAATCTGTGTCAACAAGTCCCCGGGATATGACCACATTTTAGCAAAAATGCTAATAGAGTTACCTCAAATAGCTTTCAAAATAATGACAAAAATATTTAACGCAATACTTGACTGGAGTACTTTCCTCAAAGTTGGAAAATTTCACAAATATAGACCCATAAGACTTTTACCAATGCTGTCGAAACTTTTTGAACGAATGCTTCTCGGGAAGATAACAACATATCTACAACAAAACAACATAATACCTCACCACCAATTTGGTTTTCGTGCCAAACATGGCACCATCGAGCAAGTGAATCGCATAACAAATGAGATTAGGAAAGCATTTGAAGATAAAAAATTCTGCTCTGCTAAATTTCTCGATAGAGCACAAGGTTTTGATAAGGTTTGGCACGCTGGACTTATTTATAAAATCAAGGAACACACTCCTGACTACATTCACAAAATATTAGAGTCATATCTTCAGGACAGGAAATTTCATATAAAAGTTGGAAGCCAAAAAAAATACCAAACAACTCTCGTCTTGTGGCTTCTACGTTTGCTGATGACACTGCTATCCTTAGTTCTCATCAAAATAGATTCATAGCATCTAGGGACTTAATTGAACACCTCGAACTCATTGAAACATAGTTAGCCAACTGGCGCATTCGCGTAAATCAAAGTAAAAGCACACATGTAATATTTACCCTACGTAAGGACACATGTCCCCCAGTAACCTTCAAGTCCTTTGAACTTTAAACGAGAATGACGTGTTTTTTTTGCACTCCTATAGTTTTGTTATTTTAAGTATATACGATGCGTTGGTGTATAAATCTTTTGATTTAAACGTTTGTGCGAAAGAATTGTGACCACCGTCGAAGATAGTTGGTCACATTCTTGGACACTTATAATGGTGTAAAACCCGAAATAATATTTCCTTTTAATTTGCTTGAGACAGTACGGTAGTGTTTTGCCGGTTATTTTTAACTTTTTTTTGTTTCTGTGGAGATTATTTTTTAATCTCCACTTTGATATTGTCAGCTGATCGAACAGTGGATTGTAAATTATTAAATATTTTATTTTGATTTGTTTTATTTAATAAAATTTTGTGCTAAGGAACTGCGGACTTGAACGTATACGACTGGTCGCGCTCCTGGACACTTTTGCCAAAATAAAGTATTTCTTTTGAATTATTTTTGGTGTTAAATTTGAGGAATCGGTCTCTTTATTCGGTGGTTAATTTATTCTTTTTGTTTGTGGAACCTATTTAAGCTGTAAGTGAAACTGAAAGCTGAATTTAATCTAAGCTTTAAAGCTTTGCTTAGAATATTCTTAAATAGTATCCCAGCAGTAAATTTGCAATAGACATCCCAGTAGAAAATAATAACATACATGAGTAAGTACAATAGTAATTAAAATGGAAAATTCAGGTAAAAATGTGACTGAGGATGAGGTAGCTAATGCGAATACAATTAAATCGCATAGATCACCAGGCGGTAAAAATGGTCTAGTCGGAAACAAGGGTAATGCTTGCGCCTTAAAATGCTGATATAGCAATTAATTTGCCAGAAACGACAGCAATACTGAATACAGGGATTACAGATAGGAGGCTATCAATTACAGATACAGAGGAGCCTTTCGATAATTTGGAAAGTAAGGTTCAGGCACTTGTTGGTATCATGAATAGGCAGCGCCATATAAATTAAACAATGAAAGATTTAGTGACAAGTATATCACAGGAGATAAAAAAAGCTATTGCTAAATACAGAAGCCCAGTTTTGTCAAGGACAACAGTCGATGCGCAGACCCAATGTAATAATAATGAAGTGAAGAAGCGTTTAGTAGAGAAAGCTAGAACAACAGTGAAAAATCAGTTGCATCAGATGCCTGCACCTAGTAGTATGTCAACAGTCAGTATAACGAATAGTGAACCGCAGCCGAAAACAATTGACATAAACAAAGCAGCGTGGACTAAAGTCACTCGAAACAAGACCAAAGAAGCACCTACCAAAGTAAGAGAGAAGCCCACACGCCCAGAAGTGATAATTGTCCATAAAAAGGTAGAAGCAAGCTATGCCGACATGCTTAAGATGTTAAAGTCGAACTCTGAATTGGCAGATTTAGGTTAAACTGTAAATAAAATACGAAGAACTGCGAAAGGCGAACTTATATTGATTCTTAAGCGCGGACCTGAAGTGGATGCAAGCAAACATAAAAGTAACATCGCAGATGCGCTCCATGATTTTGCTGACATACATGTTTTAAGCCAGCAAACCACCATTGAATGACGTGATTTAGGTGATGTAGATAACTTTGTTGAAACATTTCATACCAAAATGTTTTTTATTATGTGTGATATTTTATCACATCCTTCTCGTGGTGAACCTGTTTTTTTTCATGTTGACTATCACGACGACATAACTGAACATCATGGATTTAGAGAGGAAAACTTGATAAAACCCGTAATCTCCGGTGTTATTCGACCCGTGCCGATGAAATGAATAGCACTACGTCAGTGTGTTTTTAAACGGAGACCTCCGGACAACTGGCGCCTTCCGGTTGTATTGTAGCCTTATCAGGGTATTGCGGATCTCTGCCCGGATAGACCTTCCTTTCTCCGCAACTCGTGGGTCTTAATTATGAATGAACCTAAAAACAATAAAAATATTAAAAATTCTATAGCGGAGAGCTCAGCTATACAAAGCTCAAAATCTTCGAATACAAAGTGTCCAAATAAGGTACCTACAGCGACTTCTAGTGGTAATAAAAAGGTGCCTACAAATAATTAACATAACGTATCAACGCGATCTGAACCACTAATTCGGTCAGACCCTCCACGTAGGAGGAGTTATAACTCTCCTATATATAAATTATATAGTCAATCACACCTGCTAAGTGGGACCTAATTGAGCTCAAGCTCCTCGACATTTATGTCGACCTCCTAAAGGACTTTCATGGAGACGGTCCCATAAGTCGCGATAGTGGATGGCATCAGGGCCATGTGAAGATTATCGCGCAAAACAGCGTTCTGTTGATCTTTTTTGCAAAGCCATTTCAGAATTGGTGAGGCATGGCCAGGCGCCAAACTTAAGGTTGTTACTAATAAGCAAATCCCTAGCCGACCAAGAGCGCGTTACTGAATCTCAGCCCACCAGTCCGATCCTCAGCGGATTCTGGAACTTATTCGGTTAGGAAACCTACAGTTAAATACATCAACGTGGAAGATCACGAAGCTGGAGGAAGTCAACGGTAAATATAGGTCAGTCAGTTTTGTGATTGACAAAGCATCCTTAGCCACTTTGGCGAAATCTAAAGCAGCCTAGATCCTGCATATTAATAAATAAAATATATAACGCTCTCATGCTTTCGCAGTATAGTGACAAAGACCTAACTGCAGAAAGTATTGAGGGACCTTGGGGCCAGATATGTATGCTCAGTATCTGCATATATGGATCATGATCATGAAGAAGTAGCCTGAAACAGCTGACAAATGACGCTAAGACGTGTAAGGACGGAAATTTTGTCCACTACATTTCCACTTACATGCACTGAAGTTACACAAAGTTCTTAAAGGACGGAAATTTTGTCCACTAAATTTCCACTTACATACACTGAAGTTACACAAAGTTCTTAAATTTGACTTAAACAAAAAGAGGAAAAAAAATTTAATAGCAAGTAGTTATTATTTTAAAAAACTTTTATTTTTTATATAAATATTTTTGAACGTCACCAAAAAAGTGTCGTTACAATTGGCGCCCGAGCAGGGACAGAGTTTTAGAAGAAAAAAAAAAAAGAACGCACTAGGAACATAAAGATCAGTGTACAAGCGTTTCAGAGAAAAAAAAAAATCATTAGACTACACACAAAGTCGCTTAAATCACTAAACTAGTAACATGGTCAAGACGGCATGGATTTCTATAGCGCACAAAGAGGATCTGATTTTAATTCTAGAAGAAATCAAGGTCAGTACATCAGGAACCGTTGAGGAGCTACGAAAGCGGGTACGTGATTATCTAACAACGGAGGAAAACGCGTCAAAACTACTAGACATAATTGGAGAAATGGAAGCTAAATACTATCGTAGTCTCTCACCCAAACTTCCAGGTTTCGAAACAGAAACACCGAAAATACACATCTCAGAGCCCACCACGATGAATGACAAGTTTGAGGACATCGCGAAAATCGCGAATCAAGTTTGCAAATGGGCTGTGCATTTCAATGGCGAAACGAACCCACTACCATTTCTGGAGAGACTGGAAGGCCTCGCCGACAACCATAACATTTCCAAGGACATTCTGCCCAGGATGATGCTAGAAATACTCGAAGGAAGAGCCTTAATGTGGTTCCGAAATAACAATCGGAAATGGACGCATTGGTCCAGTTTTGCCCAAGATGTTCGAGAATTTTTCTTGCCCCTAATTATTTAGAACAATTAGAAGATACGATTCGGAACCGATATCAAAAGAAGAATGAGTCATTTCAAAACTATGTCTTAGCACTACAGGATTTGATGCGGCAAGCCGAGTTTACGAAGGGGCAACAATTAAGCCGAATCTATCGAAACAGTAGGCCGGAATACCAACTAAACATCAAAGCACGTGAATTTAGCTCCTTGGATGATTTGATCAAGTTAGCAAGAGAATTCGAGCGACTTATTCAACTAAGCAAAACAGAGCGACAACACACTCAAGAATGGTCACCGCCAGTTTCTGTTCACAGAGTACAAACCGAAAGGGTGAACGTACGAAGTGCGTGCCGTAGATGTGGGGAAGCGAATCATTTTGCGCGAGGTTGCACAAAACCTAAAGTACTTTTTTGTTGGATTTGTGGCATTCTGGGCCGTCGAACAATCGAATGCTGTAGGAAAGCCCCAACTTATGGAAACCGTCAGAACCCATCGGAAAACTCCTTGGGGGGTTGTCACGCCAGACGGGACGACAACCACCCGATAATTTCACCCGTCAAATTAAAGACTTTGTACGCAAACGGGAATGCTATTTATGCGGTCATCAAGCTAGGAGGATTCCCTACTATAGCTACTATTGATACAGGCGCTACGAAGAGTGTTATCGGAGACCAGATTCTTAAAAAAATTTTCGCTGCAGGGATAAAATTACCAAACGATGAGATAATCCACTTACAAGATGGGACGATTCGACAAGTAACACAGCAGTTCGATTGCGAAGTATAATATGAAGATAAAACAATCAAAGTATCCTTTCTCATTTTGGAAGGCGCAAACGATGTTGTCATATTAGGTATAGACTTTCTGAAAACCATAGGTGCACCTGCAGTGTGGAAATTCAACAATTACCATTCAAAACCAAAACCCACAAAACATAAATCATCAAAGCCAGGATTTTATCTTCGGAATGAACATAGGAACTACGAGTAGAAAGCTTTGTGTGATGCCAATCAACGTAAACTCACCCAGACCACCCCCTAATGTCTTTCCGGGAGAAGAACGGCTCAAGACAGGTCAAGCCATACTCAACAGTGAACAACAGAGCGAAGAACGCACGGACGATAAAAACAAGAAAGCCCTATTAGAACCCGACGTAAAAGAATTTGTGGAACACGAATTGGCCAAATTCAACACGGTAAAGGGAGTTAGTACGGTAGCGTACTATACAATAACTATGACCGATGACCAACCAATTAAACAAAGGTATTATCCCCGAAATCCGGCAATGCAGGCTATCATCAACAAGGAAATTGACG
>NC_051847.1:242235344-242241810 GCF_002237135.1 Teleopsis dalmanni | reverse complement strand
CGTGAAAAATGCCCAACAGCCGGTACTGCGGCCAGAAGAGACCTATTGTACCAGTTTCACTATTGATTAAACAAAGCCCCTTAAAGCTTTGTGAATAAAGTCTAGAACTAAATCTAGAGAAGAGTTCTTAATCCGTTCTGGTGACACAAATTCTTTATGAAACAGGTTTCTTCTGTGCGTTATTTAAGCTGGACAGTCACAAAGAATGTGCATGGTCGTTTCCTCATCTTCGAGGCATAATCTGCATTCCGAGTTAGCAGATAATTGTAGTTTATGAAGATGATATTTCAGACCATAATGACCTGTAATCAAACCCGTTATCAACCTTAATTTACATTTTGAGAATTTAAGAATGTCTTTGTAGGAGTACGGTGTTATCAGTGCTTTTTTTTTCTGAGTCTTGGAAAGTTTTCCCAGTACTCCAGCCGCATATGATTTCCCATTTCCTTGATAATCTGTTTTGTACTGGCCCAGTTTATTCCACAAAAGGGTTGAGGGTCTATAAAAGCAATTTTTGATACAGTTCTGGCTAGCTCATCAGTTATTTCATTTCCCAAAACTCCTCTGTGGCCCGGAATCCAGTAAAGGCTTACCTTATTCCGAGCTGCAAGTGATTGCAAAAGCTCGTAACACTCAAGGACCTGTTTTGATTTGAAAGTCCAAGAAGAAAGAGCTTTAAGAGCAGCTTGGCTGTCAGGGTAAATAACAATTTTCGAGCCAGAAGATTTTTTGATTAAATTGGATCTTACGCATAAGTTGATTGCGTGGATTTCAGCTTGGAAGACACTCGGCCATGTGCCCATTGCCTCCGAAATGCTGGTGTTGGGTCCATATACACCACCGCCAGTGCCTTCATCCATCTTTGATCCATCTGTGTACCAAACCAAACTTTTTGGGTCAACCTGTGGGCCTCCATTCTCCCACGTTGAACGTGATGGCAGGTGTACCTAAAATTTTTTGCCAAAACGATGGAGTTCTGTTGTATAGTCTCCATCGCATTGAGGAATTTTATGTGCTCCAAATGTTTTTAATATTGTTGTATGACCATAGTCAAGACAACCCTTGTTCATGTGGAGTTTTAGTCGAAGCGCACTAAGCGCAGCCGTAGATTGAATGTGTATGTGCAGAGGCGTCCATCCAAGTATAGCCTCAAGTGCTGCAGTTGGACTTGTCCTCATAGCACCAGTCAATAACAGACACGCTAATCTCTGGAGCTTCATGCAAACAGCAAAAGATCCAGCATGTGTGACCTTTTGCCACCAAACCAGGCAACCAGGACGTACTACTGCCTGATATATCCAAAATATAATGTTTGGGTTTAGGCTCCAAGTTTTTCCTATACAGAACCGTGTTGTCCATAAAGCCCTTAATGCTTTTTTATATACTTTATTTAAGTGTGAACTCCAAGTGAGTTTACCATCTAGGACAACACCTAGATACTTTGTTTCACTGGAGAGAGGAATATCAGTGTTTCTTAAACGTACGGGACCTATGTCTAGTTTACGTTTGAGTGTGAAAGGCACAACAACAGTTTTCTCCGGATTTATGGAGAGACCCTCACCTTCGTACCACGCTAAAATGCATCGAAGGTGTCCTACCAAGATCTCTGATATACTACTACCATGCTTTCCCGATACTATTATAACTAGATCGTCTGCATACCCAATGGCGTTACACCCAATACTCTCCAGTAAGATTAAAAGTTCATCAACAACCACTGACCAGAGCAAAGGAGACAGTACTCCACCCTGTGGGCAACCTTTTTCGGCCTCAACAGCTACAGACGTTCTACCTAAGGTTGATGTAATTTTTCTGTTTTGAAGCATCGCCCCAATCCAGGAAATAACATTGAAATCAACATTTCTGTTAGTTAAGGCGTTCAAGATCGAGCCATAACTCGTATTGTCGAACGCTCCTTCAATATCCAGAAATGCACAAAGCGCAATTTCTTTGTTTTTGTGGGCCTTTTCAATTTTCCTGACCAAGTTATGTAAGGCCAATTCGGTAGATTTCCCTTTGGAATAAGCGAATTGAGTTTTGTGAAGAGGTTGACTTTTAGACAATTCTGTACGAATATAGATATCTATGAGTCTTTCCATAGTTTTCAGGAGGAAAGATGAGAGACTAATCGGTCTATACGATTAAGCGTCATCACTTGGTCTATTACCATTTTTTGGTCTAAATACCACTTTCACTTCTCTCCAAGCTTCAGGTATATGCATCCAGCAAAGACTTACCCTAAAAAGCACCTTTAAAGGATTGATAAGAACGTCTATGCCATTTTGTATAAGTGCCGGGAAGATACCATCACTTCCTGGTGACTTGAAGGGACTGAAAGAATTAACTGCCCATCTGATTTTATCAATGTCAAAAATGATACCAGATAATCGATTCTCTGGTTGTTCATAACTTAACGTGCGCCTATCTATGGATGCATCACATAAGATCGATCCTGGAAAATGCACATGTAGTAAATGTTGTAAAGTTTCCCTGCCATTTGTTGTGTAGAGCCCATCAGTCTTTTTCAATAGACCAATGTCATTTAAAAGAGACTTTCTCTACACTTTATGAAGGCGAACCATTTGCGGACTGTTGCCAACACTGTCACAGAAAGTTTTCCATGATTTCCGTTTAGATTTTCTAATCTCATTGTTGTAGGCAGTCAAGGATGTTTTATAGTCTACCCACACCCCTGATCGCTTCGCTAAATTAAAAAGCTTCCTAACCTCCCTGCGCATTTCTTCGAGCCTGCTGTTCCACCATGGCACATCCCGTCTGGATGTACGTGGTTCAATCTTACATGCATCTTCATGCGCCTGAGAGTTTATTTGATCTGCTGCTAATTCAAGTTCATCAATATGACTGATTGAATTCAGTAATTGATCCTCCTTACTAGCTAAGGATAGTCTAAAGATTTCCCAGTTGATACACTTACGTGCAGCTGGCGAATTTTTATGTAAAATCTGGCTCGGTAGTTCAAAAAGAATATGTTGGTGGTCAGATAAAGAAACCTCCTTTGAGACCCTCCAATTATCAACATAATTGGAGATAAATTGACTAGAAAGAGTAAGGTCAAGAACCTCTCTTCTAATGGCATTGATAAAAGTGGGTTCAGAACCATTGTTCAATATGCTGATGTTATTACTACTAAAGTATTCTAAAAGCATTTGCCCTCTTCTATTTATGTTAGTACTACCCCATAAGGTATGTTGCGCATTAGCGTCGCAACCAATTATAAAATGTAAATTGTAAGATTTGCAATAACTTACCAAGTTTGTGACTGCTTCAGGTGGTGCTTCATCTGCATCGCTTGGAAACTAGGCCGATGCGATCACGATCTCTCGTGTTCCGCACTCCGTCGGGAACTCAAAAATGGCCGACACCAAGTCCCTCTGGATGAAATCTGGAATTGGAATACAGTTAACGTTTTTGTTTATTAGTATAGCAGTTCTAGGCGACTCTATGTCTATGTCACGTTTATATATCAACTTACTTGATTGATGTTGAAAGCCTTTTATATGCCCACCGACTGTCCATGGCTCCTGGATAACCGCTATGGCCAGTCCTTTTGTGGCGAAGGTCCTGCACAAGGTAGCCGATGCTCCTTTCGCGTGGTGCAGGTTAGCCTGTAACACCCCTATGGTGCTCATTTTGGTTGAGTTTTATTAAGAGAGCGTTCGACTTCCTTCTGAAGTCGTGCTCTTCGTGGCCCTCTTTCCTTCTGGCGTTTTTTTGGAGTTGTTGGTGCTCCACCCACAGGTGGCCGCATCGAAAGCCTTTTTTAAATGGCGGCTCTACTAGTAGTTGAGGCCTCATTGGGAGTCACAGTAGACATAAATATTGATTGTGGGACCACGTGCTCCACTTTCTGTCTCTCCGTCCTTGTGATCTGGAGTTTGTTTGGAACCTTTTATTCCACAGGCCGTTGTTCTGGCTGCACCTCCTTTGTCATACTGTTAGCTTTAAGCAGTAGCTTGACATGGCTGAAGCGTTATGCAATTCTACCTCCACTCTGGACCAGTGAGTTCCAGGATGCATCGTCGACAGCAAATACGATGTGGAGTAGTAAACCTTCTGCGGTCCGCTGTAATACTTTCCAGGTGCTTGCTTTAATCCTGTTCTGGGCCTCAATTGTGGCAAGAACCTTGGTGTTTTCAAAATCGCAACTGTGTGGAAAGTATCCTCGCACACCACCATGAGCCATCCCGTGCGAGGGAAACAACCTTCAAATTTTGGTTTGACCTCGTCTGACGCCAACGCTATAGCAGTCTCAATTATGGCCTCCTGTAGATGTGCAATCTGTTCCCTATTTAGATGGCACTTAGCCAAATCAAAAGGAACAAATCCTAATTTGATCCCCTTGGCCTGACTGGCTACTTGGCTGAAAGAGGGTTTACTCGATCCCTGAATCGAGGTGTTCTGCTTTGGTTTCTTACTAGCTGGCATAACCATGTCGTCAGATAGAGCCCTTTTAGCTAGCGCACGAGTTGGAAGTTTAGACACCATGTCTAGGGCCACATCCCTAGAGTGTCCCTGGCTCATGTAAGCCTTTAACCCTCTTCTGCATGATTCAGTTTCACAAAACCCTTGCTGGTCATGTAAATGATCCCTTTCATTACAAAACATTGACAACAGTAGCACTGACTGTTGAGAACAAACTGACTCCTCAGATGTCAATAGAGGCAGCATCAACCCTTCAGTTTCTGTGCTTCTAGCATCGTATACTGTGGAAAAACAACATTTTCCACAGCGTGTATATTTTTGCAGATGTGCCCAACAGCACCATCTGCAAAAGGTTCACTGACCTGTGACACAACAGTCGACTGGTCGTTGTTAATTCCCTGCCCGACAGCAGTAGTGTTTGATGCGATAAGGGTAGCATCATCCCCTTTAGTTTGTTCATTAGACGTATCCATATGATATCCCACGAGTATTAGGGAAGTATAAAGTCGCCATCGGCAGAGCCCATTTACCGACAGAAGGCAAATTGAAAGCGGAGGTCGCCTGGTATCCGCAGTTCGCTATTAGGGTCATCACTAGCCCCGTGACCAAGTTCCTACAGGCATAGCTGTTCCACCGTAGATTGGGGGGTTGTTCGGGTCTCATTCATACATACACACATATTACACCATACACCATACATCCTAGGTACAAAAACTATAGATTGTTTCATATCTTCAATCAAACCCAGGGTGTTTTCCTTCACCCCGCCTAGTTGCTGGCGACCCCAAAACCAGCAGAGACATGACCTAACTGCTTTGGGGTCATCGATCCTACAAACAACTAAACTTCCATTAAAGGCCGATCGATTGACTAACGAACTTAATGAGTAGCACCTAAATGCAAAGACTCATCTACTCCCCGAGACGCTAAGATGTTATAGTAGCCATTCGGACCACGTCAGTCAGCCTACATAAAGTTACTACTAATACACATAAAATTACTACTACTACAAATACTACATAAAATAAAACAAACACAACTACATAAAACAACAAAACATAGACTACATGACAACACAAAACTACCTAAAGGTAGATCTTGGTTGTACACCTCGTTCTAGAAACGTTAAAAATTCACAGTCGCCCACAAATGCCAGGTGATTGCGAATATTCATATTTATAGTCCGAGTTGTAGCTAAGCCCCTACACCACGTCAAGGTGCCTACCTCTACATGGTGCCTACCATGTAGAGGTAATACTTTCTTTAATTACTTCAGCATCTTCTGATGTTTCACTCTGGTTATCAGCGTCAGAGATGTCGAGAACCCTTAAAACGGTTAGGTGTTGCAAGCCAGTAGATGTCAAGCTTTTTTGTTTATTTTTTCGCTGTGCATTTGCAGGACTAGAACGCCCACCTTAACCGTTTTGGGGTGAATTAGTATCACTCGCAACGTTCTTATGTACTGCGTTTATAACTGTAGCACTAGTACTGGTTTTCTTTTTAACAGAAATTGGGTTATTTTTTTCAGCTTTAAGCTTTTCATTTTTCCTTATTAGAGATTTTTCTAATCACTTAATCTTTTCTGTAAGATGTTTAATGCTGTCTTCAAGCTCATTAATCTTACGGGACTGCATCGAGTTCGTAGGTCGATCATTTTCTAGCGATTGTGATGAATTATTATTTAGTTTAATTTTATTCATTTTTTCACTAGCTATTTTTGCTATATTTGCTTTGGTCATTGTTTTGTGTAGAGGTTTCGTTGTTGGTTGATTATTTATTTTAATGTCATCTGCAGTAAGAATTACATAGCCGTTTAGTCCATTTTCATTTATTTGAGAGTGCCGCCAAGTAGCACAATTACACATACACTTAATTATAATATAATTACAGAATGTTTTTATGATTATTTTTTAATTATTTAAATTTTAAATTTTTAAACCAAATTATTTAAGTTTATTTACGTTTTATAAAGATAATTAAAACTTACACTGTGGCAACACCACATTTACAATTTATTGATTTC
>NC_051847.1:242223963-242235244 GCF_002237135.1 Teleopsis dalmanni | reverse complement strand
TTTATTCTTTTTATTTTGTATCGTTTTATTTTTTATGATTCTATTTTATTTTATTTTATTTTAAATTTTATAATATTTTATCTTTCTCTATTTTATTTTAATTTATTTAATTTTTTATATTCATTTTTATTTTTTTTCTTTTATTTTATTTGATTTCATTTTATTTTATTTCATTTCATTTTATTTTATTTCATTTTTTTTATATAATTCAATCTTATTTTATTTTATATTACACTATTTTAAAATATTTTATTTTTCTTAATTTGATTTTGTCTTATTTATTTTAATCTTATTTATTTTAATCTTATTTATTTTAATATTATTTAATTTTAATTTGTTCCCTTTTTATTTTATCTTACATAGTTTTAATTTGTTTTGTTTTATTTATTTTTTTTTGTTTTTAATATTACTTAATTTATTAAATTTTACTTGATATATTTATAATTGTATAATATTTCAATTTATTTTATTTTATTTTATTCTATTTAAGTAGTCGTTATATTATTTAATTTAATTTTGTTTTACTTTATTTTATTTTAGTTTAGTTCATTTTAGTTTATTTTATTAAAGTTTATTTATTACTGTTTAATTTAATTTTATTTAACTTAAACATATTTTATTTAACTTTATTGTATGTTATTTTATTTTTTTTATTTTATATCGTCTCTATCACACTTATTTAAAATTATTTGAAATTATTTTCACTCCAAATTTTATTACCCTGTGTTGTTTGAATGATTTTCAGATTTTTGATATTTTTGATACATGGGTTAAATGGATCAAACTTTAAGAGAAATGAAGTAGACTTACGGTTGACATATATCATAATTCTTATTATTAAACATTTAAATATATTAATTTCAGACATCTGCTTTTATAAAGAGTAGTTCAAACTGCTTCAAGATTTGCAGTTCTACTATTATATATATACATAAAATAGGTTCGTTCTATACTACACTTTCAAAAAAGAAATTTTAAACGCTAAATAAAACCATATATGTTATATATTAATTATTTTGATTATTTTTTTTATTTGATTTTTATTTTTTTTTGATTATCATTGATTATTTTCTGTATATTATTATTTTGCTTTGTAATTTCTAAAATGTATTTGTGAAATATTTGCCTCGCTAACACTTAATTTGCAATATATAAAATAAAAAGTTTATTTCGTGTGTTCGAATGCTTCAAATGCGAGCACACAGCGTGTACTTTGCTTAATTTAATTATTCATACAAAATCCAAAAATAAAAAAATTAACTATTCAACTAAACCACAATTTATTTATGTATCGATATCTGAAGTTGTGCACTTTAGAAATTCAAATATCTGCAACAACTGCAAATTTCATTTTAATAGAAACAATTGATTTGATTTTTATAGGGCGCTGAACTTACGTTTTGTCAGTGACGGCTTCAGCTATATATTATTATTTTATTTTAGATATATATTGACTTCTTAGATATATTTATAAACAAATTTATTAATTAATATGATAACAAAAATTTCCTACATACTATTGATACACCGGATAGTTATATGTTTATTTTTTCTTAAATTGGAAGATTTTGTCTCTTCAGGTTTTCTAATTTCAAAACCCGTTACTTTGTAGTTAAGATGCAGATACATCGTAAACAATGTAAATTTTGAGTTTAAGAAACTTTTATGAAGTCGAAATTTCTTCTGAAGTCGAAAACAAAAAATCACGTTGTTTTCCCAATTTGATGCAGATTTGCATTTGGTGTCGCTAAAATATGTCGATTTTCAAATTTGTGATCCGAAATGAAACTGTAAACAATGCAGCATCCAATGAGCATCCATTTAATTGCATTGATAAAGTAAAAAATTTTCCACTGCAATACATTTTACATGTAGTTTCTGGATTTTATGAATAATGAATAAGTAATTTCAAGAAAATAAAAATTATTTTATATAAATATTAGTCATTATTTATTTAAAAACTCTGAAATAATGTAAAAAATTTCATAATATTTTTTTAATAAACACACTACCTTTATTAGGAATATAGTAGCAATATTTTTAGTAGTATTTTAGGTACATTTTTTATTTTTTATTTCAGTTTTGTTGTATTACAAATAAATTTATAATAAGTATATTATACATATATATAAAACTTACTGCTATGGCGTTTAAGCTGTTTACCGGAGGCTTGGATTAATCTATTAACTACTTATCATAAATATTAAATAAATATTATCACTAATAAATTTTATTATTGTTTTTATTCAATTATAGTATATAACTATTAAAGCAAAAAATATATATTAGTGTTATTCATTATATTAATAGAACACAAAATAATGTTTGTCAAACATTTATATAAAATGTTTATATAAAAATTTATTTTTAAATAAATTTATTTAAATATTTAAAAATAATCATATCTCAGAAATTAATTTTCTTGAGTATAATTAAAAAAAAAACCTATTTCAAATTCCAAAGACGAACAGTGAGTTAAGGAAAATTATATATATATATGTATAATGTTATATATATGTGTAATGAGAAAACCTTTAAGAACATTGCTTTTTTTTAAGAATTAATAGATTTTTTTGATATCTATCTGACATGACATACAGCGATATTTTGTTTAAATTTAATAAAACACTGAAAAATGAACATATTTCTTGAAAGCTGTGTATTCATGCTTATACATCATGGCACACAGTGATAGTCAAATTCAATTTAAGGCTTAAGCAACGATAAAAACTCTAGGTTTACTACCGAATTTTTCAGTTCTAAGCATATACTATTATTACCTTTTGTCTTATCTTGATTTAAAATATAACACAAGATTCATAAAATGGGCGAAACGATATATAGTAAGAAGGATCTCATGAAAACTATTCTGGGAAAAAAATGCTAACATATGAATCTCGGATTAAAGGGAAGCTTTATTAAGTATTTGTGAATTAATAAAAAAATCAGAATAATGGTTATTCACTATTATGAATTTATTAGAAAAAAAAACAGTTCAAATTCAATCTTGTAGATTTTTGCGAGAATACTGCTGAACTTAGAACAGCAACAATACTAATAATTAATTTTATATCTGATTAATGCTCTAATCCTATTGCTACTCTTTAATATATTAACTGGTCAATTATTTGTATTTAACCACTTTAGCTTAAATTATTTATTCGCATTGTTTATATGGTGAGTTTATAAGATCTGAGCATTGGTTCAAATTTTATTTTCGACAATTTTTCAACCTCTTCTTTTTTACGACTTTCATTTACTTTGATCTACTTAGGGTTTCATTTACATTACTCTTAATAAATCATCTTTCAAATATTTTTAGGTTTTCTTTTCTTATAGTGAGTTTGCCCTTATCTTCAGATCTTCAGAATCACTAGACATTTACCGAAACACTGGTAATATGCGAGTAGCTTATTTTAAGCTATATAGTAATCTTGATAATTGATCAAGCCAACTTCTTTTAAATCTACAATTTTTCAACTATTTTGTTTGTTGTTGTTGTGGTTTGAGTTAGTGCTATTGCCCACTTTTATTCTTTTGTGGCTGTGGAGTTTATCCCTGTTAGGGCAGAGTTCGGCAACGTATCAACATTTGTAAATAATTTTAGGTCTCTGTCCCTGATATATTTTTTCACTGAATCGATTTTTAGATCTCTATGCATGTCTGTTGTTCTAATATACCAAGGAGACCTAATTAGTCTTCTTAAAACCAGGTTTTGTGCTATCTGTATTTGCTTTATGGCAGTATTTCAGGTTTTGGTATATGTTACACATCAATTATTTTAACCAAAAATTAAAAAAATAAAAGAAAACGTTCTTTAAATTATTTAAATAAATTTTAAAACACAATTTAAGCTATTTAATCCGATTTATTCTATTTATCATTAAATTTGCTTATTATCAAATTAAAACATCTGAACAAATAAAGTCTAAAGTTTAAAATAAACAATTGAAAAATTAAATAAAAAATTATATATAATAAATTTACTTAGAGATTAAATTTATCTAAAATAAAAATATACTGAAGTTACCCAAAAGAATGTCGTAGCTGTCAAACTCATTCTGCTCTTTTAACTCAATCAACAGCAAGTGTGAACACACAAACCATACAGCTGAGATACATTTCAATCAAATGATAGCTGATCTACGATTACTCATTCTGTAGATTTTATCTCTATTCGTATCTGTAGCTGTATCTGTATCTGTCTACGATGTAGAATCTCTATGGCCATAAACTTAACTTCAAACAGCTGTTTTCACAGATATTTTTAGTTTACCAGTTGTTGTTGCTGTTGTTGTTGTTGTTGTTGTTGTTGTTGTGATTGTGTTTGTTGTTGTTATTGTTTTAGCTTAAATAGTCAGAAATGTGATTGATTGATGAATAATCGTTTGGTTAAAATTGAATTGGTAAATTGTCAGAAATCGTTTTAATGGCTTTTTAATTGAAATGTAATACATTTTCAAGCTTTAGCTTGTGGCTATTAATTAATTGTCATGTCACAATTATACAACAATTGAGAGGATTTTATAAGCGCATTGAAATAAATACGAGCCCAAGTAAACAAAATATTTCATTAATAATATTAAATGAAATTATGCAACTCATTGTGTGCTCTTTGAGTCTTCTTCCTTTTTTGCTTAAGTTTTTTATACAAAAATATTTTGAATTTTAATTTTTAATTTTTTTTTTTAATAAATTTTGACTATTTGAACATTTAGTTGTATTTTTTTTTTCTTTTTTTTTTGTTAGTTTGTTTGCTTATGAGTAAAAGTTTCTATTGTGTATTTATTGGCACAAGTGTCTTAAAGAGTTTTGTTTTTGTTTCTGTATTAACTCACTAATACTGTGTATTTCGTAGGTAGGGGTGTATCTGTCGATATATATCTATATCTATATCTATATATGTATAAAGTATCGTTTTAGCTAAGATACACATTCAAATTACGAGCACAAAGCTTGTGTGCCTGCATATGTCTTATTTATGGCATATATTAAAAATTCTCCCTTTTGTGTATACAAAAGCACCAACGATTTCTCTTTTGGCAATAAAATGTTATAAATTATTTAATGTTTTATTTAGTTTTTGTTTTACCTGTTTTTTGTACGTGTATTTCGTTGGGTGAAGCGATTTTTCTCAAGTTTATTGAACTTCTTTTTTCCAACCATTTTTTGTGCTTTTGTGATGTCACAGGTTTTATTGCTGATACAGTGAAAAAAATTTTGGACTCAGCGGGCTACAAAAACTTACTATGACGAATTTTATTCAAAACCCAATATATATGTGCATACATCTTTATAATAAATAATGATGAGACTCATATTTTACTTGGTTACAGAATGAAGATAGCAAAAACAACAAAAAAAAAAAAATTATATAAATATTTAAATTTAATATTTAAGTGTGAGAAATAGTTAATTTGTGATAGCTCAGGGGGCGCCTCTAAATAAAACAAAAATGATTTTTCATTTTAATATATTAATTAAGTTCATAAAATTTTGAATAGAGCAAAAAGAAATTAATATACTAAGAGTTTTAAACCAACTCGCTTTAACATCGGGTGGTAACTTCTCTTCATCTTAGAAACAAAAAAAATCATATGACAGAGGGTCCATGAGTCCATTCATAATATTAACCAACATACGGATTACCTATCGACACTGCACTCAGTAACTAATTTAGTTAAAAAAGCGAGTTTTAAAACAACTAGGGTGGTAACTTCGCATCACCTTAAAAAAGAAAGAAATCATATGATAGAGGGTGTATGAGTCCATTCACAATATTTACCGACATACTCATTACCTATAGAAATTGCACTCAGTAACTAGTTAAAAAATACTTACTATCTCCAAGATAATATTTCAAAATAGCTTAGGTGTAGGAACTTAAAAATACGATTGCAGAAAAACGGTGAGTAAAACTATAAAAGTTCTTGCAAAAAAAAAAAAAAGAATTTAAAAATTTTTAATAAAGTAATAAAGCATTAATTTATAAAAATTATTAAAATAAAATTTAACAAAAATTGTAAGAAAAATTATTTATTTTGCAAAAAAGATTAGAAATTTTCTAAAAAAAATTAATTTTGAATCAACATAATTTTTTGATCTATTAAAAAATATTCACCATATAGACATGGAATTAAATTATACTTATTAATATAATACACACTTTCCCTTCGTCGAATGAATCTCCCTAAAAATGTACCAAAATATAGTGTTTATATAGTACTGTAACACCATATTGAATATAGACAATCCCACCGTCTCCTATTTCAATTTTTTTACGTATTTATCGAACCAAAGAATCAGCTTCCGAATTGAAAATATGTAAGGACAAAATATATTTTATGTATATATGGGTAATAAAAATAATATATATAAATGACTATATATTTAAATACAATATTTTTTTTAAATTATTTTTTTAATTATCTTTTATTATATTATTTATCTTAATTTTCAAATTTTTATGTTATCATGAGAAATTTATTATGGTTTTCAGATCACAGGACAGACCAAATAATACACTTATAAAGACTGATACATATCATATTCTTGATTCAATTTAAAACTTGGTTATTACAATATAATTCGTTTAATAATCCACTGAATATAGTAAATGTATATACTACAAAATAATGTTAGTGTTGTTAAAGGATCATAACATCCATAAACAGTCACTGTATGGTTACTAACATCAGACGATTTGTAAGCACTGATTATATTTAATAGGGTTAAGCAAATCATAGTGATGATGCGATAATCCTCAAACTCTCGACTATTTAAAAAGGAAAATGTGTCAAGTAAAGGTCAATTAATTGTCAGCTATATTTCCATAAGTCATCGTATGTTGCTTTTAAAGAATTCGGTATTGTGAGTTGTTAAATTTTTAACTTAATTGCAAGAATTAAAGTTTATATTGAAGTCCACATTTTATCGAAATCTTTCAAAATGGTTTATTTTGCATTAATAACCAATTTGATTCAACAATTGCAGTTAAAAATAAAGGAACAAAGTATCAAATGTTTTTATCAAATGCATTTCTATTGTATTTTTAATGTGCTTTTACAGATGAAATAGATTTACTAACAATTTAATTTTATTCTCGTAGAGAACTATTTAACTATTTTATTAGCTAATGACAATTTATATATTGAACACACCAACAGAATTTTGCCACTATTCTTTTAAGTTTTTCTACAGAATTTTTATGCTTTTTTGAATTTCTTGCACTAACTATGTAACCGCTCTTACAATTCATTCTTTTTTAATTATTTACTACATAATATATTTATGTCATTAGAATTTTTAATGTACATAAAAGCATCAAAAAGCAAAAAGCTTTCATACAAGTACAAAAGCTGTAATTTTACATCAATAATGATGTTGCCTTCTGTACTATATGTGTTTACTTATGCATTACATGTTATGTATAGAAAATTTATTTGCATGGTTAGTAATGGAAATATTTTTAATGTTTGATTACTTTCTTATCTTTTTAAGTTATAGGGCATTGCACTCGTATATCGCTTATCATTAGTGGCTTAATATTGTTATTATTACATTGTCAATTTTATTCAAAATCTGGTGAGAAATCCCTATTGGCAATGAAAGTGCAGTATGACTACTAAAATCGTTTTTTACTTTTAAAAATAGAAAGAAATAGAAAAAATATAGAAGTATTGAAACGATAACTACTTTGTTTAAAGCTTATTTAAACCTACGATGGATGGAACGACTGTAATAAAATTGAAAGAAGTCATCTAAAGCTTTTCTAATGCTGTACTCCTTTCCAATTATCTAACTATGTATTATAAGTAAAAAGCTTTTATCTTACTTTAAATAGAGGTTAAATAGAAATTTTTATGCTTAACTTTGTTAAGTTTCAAAGATACGACATTTCTAATACAATTGTAAACTATTGTGTCATTAATATATAAGTAAAACAAAAGCACAAAACGATGTTGAAGAACATTGTTACCCTATATAAATAATATACATATATTTATATATTATAAGATATATAATCTATATATTATATTATATTTTATTATTATATAAGATATATGTAATAAGATTATATATATTTAAGTCCTTTATGTTATTAATGATGTCTTTTAAATCTGAGCCAATAAATAAAAATAAATAAATAAATAGCTTTGCATTATGAAATATATTTATAAACTTAAAATAAAATCTTATTTCAATTATTATCGAAAATGGTATTATTTTAATTATTTCCCATTTTCATAATTAAAAAAATGAAAACAAAAAATATGTCAATTCACCTGAATTCTCCCAATATTTATATTGTATTCGCACTTCACCTTTACAAATGCAGCTTTTGTTTTCATTGTTGTTAAAATGCACTTGACTTATTACCAATAAACCTCCACTCCCTGAAGACGCGACCAATAGAATATCTTCACACATCGTTATTATTTGGATTTTCCTAAAACTAAATAGGTAAAAATAAAAAAACAAAAAAAAAACAAATGAAAAATAAAAAATAAATAATGTTTTGTTTTGGCAAGAATCCAATTCATACATTTCCCTTATTCAAATTACACATAAGTTTATGCTAAGTGTCACAGTCTATACGCCAATCCATGTGCCAATTTGTCTTCAGTAGGCCAAAGCACGTACTAACATTTAGCATGGGAGCCCATATTTAGACTGCATACCCTCATTACACAAACAGTAGATACGCGTGTCAACTTTTGCTCTTTTATTGCATTCTAACTCCACTACTAAAAACCAACATAATAAAAAATTCTATTTATAAAAATTTGCATTTCAAAAACTTGTGCAAGAATGAATTAGTTTGCATTCCACGGACGACAGGTACTAACCCAGCCAACTTCTGCACAGAGTAACCAACTAAACCAACCAACTCGATATTGATATCAGTACTGCAGTCTGCAGACAATAAAGTGGAGAGAAGGGGTCTAGTCCAAATGAAAAGTGAAAAGTGCACAATAAATAATGTTTTTGTTGAATTGTTAGAAAATAAAATTAAAAACAATAAATAAAAATGTATTATAAGTAATAAAAATTAGTTGAAAAAGTAATCACATGGGTTTACTACGTTAACGTAGAAGAGTGTTTGTTTCTATACACAAACAAGCGAGTTTATCGGGCCATCTTTCGCCCATTTCAGTGAAAAGGTATTTGCGAATTACGTGCCACGATGGTTAATTTTATCTCGCTTCTAATTTTACTTGTCTTACTTTAAAATTGAGTTACCTTAGATTGCACTGCAGTGTATGCGAGTAATGTGGCCCCACTTTAGGTAGGCAAGTGCTGCCAGTTACTACGAGTATTGGAGGTATTCATTGTTATTTGTGGTCACACTTTCACGTCTAATGCCAGCCAGCCACAAATGCTTTGTTGAAAAGTGCATTTAACACTTTTATTGGCACTGAGTGCATTTGTCTTGGCCAAGTCCAAGTTGAATCTGAGCAATTTCTTTGTTTTTGGTATTAAATTGATACTATGTGTTAAAATGTTTTTACTCGTAGTTAATAGAAAACTTGAAATATTTTTTATGCTTCAACATAAATGATTACTGATAAATTTGTGAGAAGTGAAGTGAATTTAAAACAATTTTTTAATTTTGTTAAATACTTGAAAAATAAAATATAGCAACTGGTACTTAATTTGAATGCAAATGGACATAAAAGATATCTATACAATAATATGTTAGCACAATCAATTTCCTATGAACTATAAACAATTGTTGAGATGTTAAAAATTTTTTACTAATGACTTTTATCGAGAGGACTTGATACTCCTTGATACTTTTACCATGTCATATATATTTTTTTAATATTCGGTAAAAGTTTTTTGTAAAATTCGATGTTAAATACTTCCTGAAGTAAAAAGCAATTAAAAGGGAATATTTCATAATCATATACATTTTCAAACTAAATTACAATATACAAAAAGGATGTTGCATACTGATTGAAAGGATGAATCCTGCTTTCTAATAATGCATTTAATCGTATCGAGTTACAATCGATTAAAAAAAGCTTTGAAAACAATATTTGGATATTGAACCAAATATTTAGATTAGAATATTTAGATACTCTTAAAATTTTTAAAACCATGTTAAATTGGCTTAAATCAAATGAGACATATTTTTTTTCTCAAATCCGGAAACGTTTATAACATTGGATTAAAGAAAAGCATGAATGAATGAAATACAACTGTTCTGGCTCCCGGGAAGCAGCTGTCAGCTGTTTTTTAATGGCATGAGCATGTTGTTGATTTTATTGACTACCGGAAATTTAAGAACAAGTAAAACAGCGGATAAAAAAAAAGTTTTAAATAAAACTAAGCTGTCGGGACGCAGCTCGGGGATTGTTGATTATCCGTCTTCTAGACCAAACAATGGAATATTATATTATAAATTCAATATCGTTATTATTAAGAAACGATTCAATTTCTAAAATAAGTTTATAATTTTATAGAAAGTTTTCTAACCTTTTGTTATATAAAAAATGAATTTAAAAAAAATTTATTTGCATATATTATTTTAATTTTTTTTTATATAAATATTTCTATAAATATAAATTCAAAACAAATAATATTCTGCAAATTAATATTTATATTTATTTTAATTTAATTAAATAAATTGCTATTTTATCATTGACAACAATTATTTAACAACGTTACTCATACGCATCGTGTGCCAACATAATTGCAAATGATTTTGCAAAAAGTTGAGTCATAAAATTAAATATTTGTTTAAACAAAAAAGAAACTACCCTTCCACTGGAATTTGTTACAGACTTAATATGAATGGTATAATAAGTGACTAATATCTTAACAATTTCTTAGAGACTTCAACTATGACTGACGTAAACAAAAAAGTTATTTTGCAACATCTAAGCAGAGCTGCATAAAAAATTCAGAGAAAAATTTCACTAAATCTGAAATTATAAAAACATTGTGAATCAATAAACAAATTAGTCAATTTGAACTAATATGTTTATAAACAATGTACTTATTAACTATTAACATAATTCATAAAATTATTTTATTGGTTTTTGTGATAAATTAACATAAAAAATCTATCTCTATATATTATGAAGAGGTTTTTCGAAGTGTAGTGAACTACAACAACAAAAATTTATTTTATATTATTATAGTTAATTGAATTTTTGACTGACCATACAGTTTTATTGAGTATTGCCAAATACTCATCACCAGTGGTCTTGGAAATAATTCTTATATTTAATTATTCGTAAATAATTTTTTGAGACTGCAAGTACCATGATTC
>NC_051847.1:242215660-242223863 GCF_002237135.1 Teleopsis dalmanni | reverse complement strand
ATATATAAAATATAATTAGATATTAAACAACATGGTGTTTATTAATATTTCATGATATCATTGCTACTATAGGGCATAGTACTGACTTCACTACCGAACATATCAACACTAACAACAACTATGATTGCGCTACTGTCGGTGTTTACTCACCTCATAATTATAATTATAATAAATTGGAAGAATTTGTGGATTGTTGATACCAGTAAAAATACTGATTTGATCGATTTTGTTGTCATTAAGGGTTTAAATAAGGAACATATATCTGCTGACCCATCGTATGGTTTGTCTTCAGACCATTCTCCGGTGATCTTAGCACTGATAAATATTTCCGAAGGTCAAAACTTTAATATTAAATCATTTGTCAACTGGTGCAACTTTGGTAGAGAAGTTGAAAGAAGTCTTCCAGAAATTTCTGCACCCCGACACACCGATGAAATTGATGTATTTAACAAATTTCTAATTGACGCGGCAGCTGAGTCTACTATTTTACAACAGGATAATGCGAAAAAAACAATTTTTCCGTCGACCTTGAATGGGCTTATTTCTGCTAAACGTAATGCGAGACGAGATTGGCAAAGATACCGTTCTCCCAGATCTAAACTCAACATCTATATAGCGAAAAAAGACCTGAAAAAAGCTCTTGATGAGGAAAGAAACAATTCAATACAAAAATATCTAGAAAGCCTTGGCTCACAAAAAGAGCATATTTATTTCTTATGGAAAGCTGCAAAGAAATGTGAAGTCCTAATTCAAAGAGAACCTCCTATACGCAAACAAGATGGCTCCTGGGCTCGTAGCGATGAAAAAAAAGAAAATACTATAGCACTACACCTGCAGAATGTTTTTCAGCCCCAAATCAATAACTTCCAGCCTAACATCTCTATCCTAGCTGACGTCCTAAATCTTCCAATTATAGAGCTTTCAGAGCTGAAAGAAGTTATAACTAACATTAAACCAAAAAAAGCACCTGGGCAAGACCAAATAAATGGGAAAATGATAAAAAACATGCCGAACACAGCGATCGTCTTCATTCTCACCATTTTTAACAGCATATTGTCTCTTGGGTACTTTTCGACGCATTGGAAAACATCGTTGATAAAAATTATCCCGAATCGTAGAAAAGAACCTTCAGTTGTTACATCATATCGACCAATAAGTCTATTGTCACAAATTTAAAAAATTTTTGAAAAACTACTAATTAAAAAAATACTAGGGGTATTCAGGCAACAGATTACTTGCTTAATTGATTAAAAAACTTCATATAAAAAAAAATTAGCATTTTAATGTTAATCTGTTGCTTGAACGTGTCGTGTGCAAATGCCTTGGCAGCACTCATATCAACAGCAAAAACGAAACGTATGTTAACAGTAAAATACTCAAATATTCGTAAATTTTAATATCATTTAAATTTGTAAATCAAAAATTTGTTATCGAGACTGAGTATAGAGTTGCGATTTAGAAGCCAGTACAACTCTTTGTATTTAAGATTAAATTGACATCTTTTGGCTACAATATGACTTGTCCACGTGAGGCTTCTATGTAGATGAATTCCCAGATATTTCACAGAATGTTATTGAGCGATATCCACATTATTAATTTTAAATGCAGGGCATGTTTCTCTTCTTAGAGTAAAAGTTAATTGAATGCATTTAGTTTCATTCACTTTGATTCTACATTTTGCAAGCCACTCTTCAATCAAACCAAGATGCTGGATAAATTTTGTGATGCTATAGTGCGGCTACGGTCGGTACTGACTATATCAGTGTCGTCAGCGAACGTTGTCAACAAATTGTTTGGGTGTTGTGGAATGTCAGCTGTATAAATTAAGTATAGAAGCGGTCTAAGGACGCTTCTCTGAGGAACTTCAGCGTTGATATCGTATTCTTGCGAAGTAAAAGATTTGTGTCTAACTCTATATTTTCGGTGAGTCACGTAGGATTTTAGAAGTTTATGAACATTTTTTGGAAGTGAGTGCGTTATTTTAAATAAAAGTCCTTCAAGTCACACTTTATCAAATGCCTGCGCTGAATCAAAAAAAACTACCGTACGATATTGTTTTGAATGTAAAGCTAAGTGTATTTCGTTAGTTATTCTAAGGACCTGTTCAATTGTTCCATGCTATTTGCGAAAACCAAATTGATGGTCCGGAATTAAGTTTTCTATCGGTGAGGAAATCAGTATGGGTATTCAGGCAATAGATTAATTGCTAAGTAGATCATTACAACAAAAATTTGCACACAAAAAAGAAACTAAGCAGAGAATCTACTATTTCGGAGATTCTCAGATTAGTGAAAATTTGATTAATAGTGCTGCCGGTTCCAAATGTTGGCGCTATGAGCATAGGGTGCCTCAAAAAGAAAATTCAAAAATAATAACATAAATTAATAAATAAAAATCAGTAAAACTATAATTTTTAAAGGGATAAAATATAATTAAAAAGTATAAAATTGAATATTCTACTTCTTGATATGTGACACGTTAGCAATTTTAGGTATATGATGAATTATATGATAAATTTAAATGATATTAAAATTTACGAATATTTGAGTATTTCACTGTTAACATACGTTTCGCTTTTGCTGTTGATATGAGTGCTGCCAAGGCATTTGCACACGACACGTTCAAGCAACTGATTAACATTAAAATGCTAATTTTTTTTTATTTGAAGTTTTTTAATCAACTAAGCAACTAATCAGTTGCCTGAATACCCCTATTGTCAATTTCTATTTAGAAAGATTTAATAAATAAACCGATAAAAGAAAAAAATAGAGCATGCCATCATTGGCACGCCCTCCACTGGCTTGTTAAGTTGCAATCTCCAAAAATAAGACCTTCACATTTTTAATCTAAGAAATCATAGCTTCAATCTAATGCAGCTAGTCTGTCACTATGAACACATCATTTTCGATACATCATTTACAATATACTTTCGCTATTGAAGCACATCAATTTGCCGTCTATCTCGACGGAATGTCCATTTTCTAACGACATGAGTTACCCTTTTTACTGCATTCCAGCCCGTTTTCTGAAGCTGTTCCTCAATTAGATCGTTCTCAATATATATATATTTCATCGCACTAGTTCTTTTTACTTTCAAGCACCTGTTGAGCACCACCATCTCAATGGTGTTAAGATTTACGACAATGCAAATTTTATTGTTCCATACATTAATCATCTATCTTGAACTGTTATTTTGTTGAGCCTCTGTCTACTTTACTCTACTTAGCGCTCTACAATTTCTTACCTTTCACTATTTCGCTTAGATTTTTATTTTCTTACTCTTCGATTTTATACACCATTTCTTCATTCATATTATTCTCATTGTCTGCTTTTGAATTGCTACACAGAATGCCGTACAACAAAACGTCAGGCGATGTTTCAGCCAATTTCTTCTTGCAGAATGACATAAAGCTAAACTATTCTTCGATTTATGAACTGAATTTGTAAGAAAACGCGATAGAAACATATTTTCTGAAATATGCATTGCATACTTTTAAGCGCTGCTGTTACATATTATTCTTGTAGCAGTGGGCGCTAACCAAAAACTTTAATGCAATTTTAACGCTGCTATAAATTATTGGTTGGTTAGTGTCACGACTACGAGAATAACTTAAGCGACTAAATTTCAAAACTTTTTCTTCTTCTTACTAAAATTGCCTTTTATTCTAAAAGCAAAAAACAAATCCAGCAAAAGAACGTTTTAAAACAGGTGTTAAAAACTTCCTGTGCTGTATTAAAATCCGAATATCAGTGTCTATAATTTAGTTCATATATGTATTGCTTTTATTGTCCATTTCTTAGTATCTATTTACTTTTTGGTGCCTAAATTGTCACTTTTAATATTAACTGATCATTATTACATCATATTTATTATTTATTATTTTAGATAATTTAGTTTTGTTTATTTATAGTTTTTTTTTCTTTTTGATGCTCCACTGACCGCACTTTATAGTTTAAAGCAGAGTAATAATTTTAACACTCAGAGTATACTCATAAAAGCTAAGTATAAATGCGTATAAATATTTTTTTCATACTACTTGTTCGCATTTACAGTCGTCTAAGAAATGATTTATAGAGGCTCAGTTAAGGCTTCATTAGACGGTAGGTAACTTAAGAAATTAATTCAAAGCGAAATACTCAGGTTTGGTTGGTTGTGCATTTAGCTTTAAATTAATTTCTTACGTTACCTACCATCTAACTGAGCCTTAAGTCTTTTCGTTAACGTGTGCCGGTGCGTACATATTTCTAAGTAGAGTCAAATACATGACTCAATTTTACATTTTGTATCTTCAATATGCGGGAGAGGTTGGAGTGTTAAGCCATTTCATAGTTTCATAGCGCTCTGAACTGTAGTTGTTGGTATTTTTATGTACAAAGAGATGCATTGAACAACAGAAAAATCAAGAAGAGAGAGAAATCAGCGTATGAGAATATCAAAACAATAAATAACTGCTAAAATATCAAAGCATTTTATTTTATTCATTTTAGAAATTTTTGTGAAACCCAAATTCCTCTTTATATAGAAGTAAATAGCACTGCATTATTTTGTAATTTCTTTGTAGTTTTATTAAATTTTAGTGAAATTGAGATTTCGCAAAATTTTGGCGAATTTTAAAACTTTATAATTTTTTAACTAGTAATTGAAAAATCATCAATTTTTATATTTTTTAAAGCTTAATTTTATTAACTGTAAAATTTTAAAAGTGAACATTTGCAAAAAATCTTTTTTACACTTCAATCTACGATACCCAAAAAATGTATTCAAGTTTTTCCATAAAATTTTTTCCACTAATAGCCAAATGTTAAAAGTTAACAAAAATTTGTTGTTGCCAGTCTATGTTTTGAATCTATTTCAGATCTCAGAAATTACTGAGTAATTATGCAAAAATGCAACAAGTAATAATATAAAGACATTTATTATATTATAAATATTGCTTATATTTCAAATTATATACCTATATTATATTTCTGTTGAATAACTATATAGTTATCATGTACTACTATGTTCAGACTCACGCCCTTCACTATAATCGAAATTTTTAATATTGTTTGCATAACTAATTGATTCTAATTCTTGAACTGCTTATTATAAAAAATAGACAATAGGAAAACAATGAATAGAAAGGACGACTATGACAATATTAGTGCAGGCTATGGACCACCCCGCTAATCCTTCTTTTATTGCTGTTTTGTTTTCGTTTTTAGTTTTGTTTATTGGTATTTTGTAAAATTGAGCGGGATCCAACAAGAACAAACCTTTTTTTACCAGATGTCATGCAATATCGAATATATGCTGGTGGGAGAAGGCCCAAGGATGCCTCTATCTCACGGTATGTCACATGACGATCTTGCATTATCAGTTCACGCACGGTATCAATGTTCTCTGGCACAACGGCCGTTTTTGGACGACCATCACGAAATTCGACGTTGAGCGAGCGTCGGCCACGATTGAATTCATTAAATCAGTTTTTCACAGTGTTATAGGATGGTGCTTCATCATCATACAAAGATTTAAGTTCATCAATGCACTCTTGTCGTGATAATCCACGTCGAAAGTTGTGAAGAATGATCGCATGAAAATGTTCACATGTTATTTTTCAAATCTTTGTAAATAAAAGAATTCATAATTAAATGACAACACGTTTTGAGTGATGTTATGCTAAAAAATGTCACTGACAACACTTAGTGTTGCCTAGGCCAGAAATATATATAGCAGCCCCCGTATTATACATATGCAGCAAATATTTTCACTCTAGTGATATATGTATGTATGTAAAAAATTTTTGAAACGCGGTGTAGTTCTCATATATTTATCTTAAATAATTTCCAACAACGATTTCTTTGACAAGCCTTTTAATTACGCTGAATTAGCGGAAAAAAAATTTAACCCAATTTATTCATCATTTAGGTTTTTAGAAATGATAATGCTGCATATGCAAGCGAAACGAAATAAAAAATGGAACAAATTTCAAGCTATTTGATTGTCAAAATGTAAACAAAACATATTTGAAACATTGGTGAATCTAAGTATTCGTTATATTTTTATATATTTTATATATTTTTTATATATTTTATATTTCTTTTGATTTTAGATGACTCAAATTAATAAACTCAAGCGCCACGCATGGACGGAAGAGGATGAGATTTTCCTTACAGCAACTTCTTAATGATAATTAATACCGTCTGTCAGAGTATTTTCAAAATAATCATTTAAGGTTGCTTAATATAATTTAGTGTGCTCGCCTGTCAATGCTATAAAAAAATATTCTGAAGAAGTCAAAATTTATATAATGTTTCTGCTTCTTCATACTTATTTTTAAAAAAAAGATTAAATTTAAGCTTACCACACCCTTGAACTAATAATCGGTGGGCGCCTATTAAATCACTTCAACCTGGCTTCATTTCGTTCAAAAGAAATGTCAAAAATTAAAAGAAATCGATAAACAAAATGCTGTAATGGTTTTCGATGAAATGGTTATCAGAAAAGGATTAAAATATAATAAAAAGCTAGACATAATTGATGGAGTTAATGACAACCGATTTTTCAGTTTTCCAACTATAGCAAAATATGTTTGAGTTTTTATGGTTAAAGGTCTTACTACAAACTAATCATTTATTTTCAATTATTTTTATTCCAACAATGGATTATCAGGTGAATGCCTTTAAAACATTATATTTGAAAATTTAAATATTTTAAATGAAATGGGTTGCAAAATTCATACACTATTATGTGATCAAGGGTCTTCAATCAGAAAATGTTATTCAATCTTTGGTGCTGGAATCCACAATCCATACTTTTTTCATAATAATTTGAAAGTTTATTGCTTTCAAAGCGTTTAAATCAAAATAACCTTGAAAATACTTTCGCAGTTCTTTGTCAAAAGGTGACAATAACTGAAACCCTACAGCAAGCAAATTAAATAGCATTTTAGCGAAAGTTATGGCTTCTATAATTATTCAGTTTAGTTATATAACAAATAATTGAAAAGATTTCATTTTACCGCATACATGTCTCAGACATGTAAACTTGAATATAGACGGTGCGATTTGGTAGCACGCATACCTTGTCTGAAAAACATATAGTATCGTCTATATCCTGGTTAACTCTAGGGTATTTTATAACTGTGTAATAGAAACCTGCTCTGATCTAGAGTGTAATGGCATCGAAAATTGCATTATATCAGATATATTTTCTAACTCAAAGAATATAAATATTGATTTATTGTCTTTAACATACACAATAACATACACATAAATAAATACACATAAAAAAAAATTGTGAAGCTTGCAATATAAACGTAAAAAATGGAACGAAATTTTGAGTGCTCTAATTAGGGTTTTCATCTACTATAAAAATTATAATAAAATTTCAAATTTCGGTAACCTGTTTGTGCCACCACAAGGTTTTTTCAATTTTTCTTGTAAACATATCGAGGTTTTTGAACACATACACATAGCCAATACACTCTGCGTAGACCTTACGAATTTTGATATGTGATAAAGAAACACAACATAATTAAATATTTTATATTAAAATTTTTAAATATATTTATTCTTTGAAAACTTAAGTTTAAATAGCAAAAGACAAAAATTATATTCGTTTGTTCATTCTTGAGATAACGGGATAAAAATGTCCCTGCATGTAAATATAGGCCCCATAAAGTCTGATGGGGAATGTTTTCTCCAACTTTTTTGTGAAATGCGAAATTTGTTGGTGTAATAGTTACATTTGAAATTTTAACAAATGCGTTAACGAAAACCAAAATATTTTGATATTTCTTCAAACACGCTCGTGTTTTTTTCGTATACAGTCGAATTTTGTCGGTATGCAAAATTTCATTTATTTTGAGGAGTAGAAGCGTAAACATCGTTTAAACGCACGCATGATTTATCGTTAGCAGACGATACTTTATAACTATAAATGAATTATATCTTTTATATTAAATATTATTTGTATTTTCTATCTAGGTAAAAAATCTAGGTATTTTCTATTTTGATTTTCTAAACATGTTATTAAGATAATTTGAAATATTAATAACCTTTGACTAACAAAAATATGTAAATTATCAAACATTATGTTAAATAACAATGAATCTTTTATTTTAAATATTAATTGCATTATGTACCTACGGAAAATTTATTACTAAAACATATCAAAAATAATATTTAAAGTATTAAATAAAATATAATATATAAAAATAAA
>NC_051847.1:242208808-242215560 GCF_002237135.1 Teleopsis dalmanni | reverse complement strand
ATCTAAGATCTGCGTACCGCCCCGTATGGTTAGTGATTACTCTGAGATTAGATAGTGCTAGGTAGGGTTGCCTGTCGGTTTCCGCATATAGATTCAGAGCCCTGTCCCTTATGTATTTTTCGACCGCATCTATTCTTAGGTCACTTAGCATGTTATTCAAGCGGATGGTACTTTGAATAGCCTTCGACACTAGGATTTGAGACATAAAGAATGAATATTTAGGCTTTGGTTTTAATGTTGCTAATGCAATTAAATTCCAACATTACTGTCATTTCAATTTCAATTTTATGTAAATATTGAGTCTAGAGATATTTTTTTTTTGTGATTAATTATATGGGGTATAAAACTTATCTAAGCCGCGATTGAGAGCGTATAGTACATTAATTGCATACTTGATACTTTGTGATTCAAGTTTATGCATTTTTCGAATTCTTTCGTACTACTAATAAAGAAATCAATGTATCAGAATTTGTACTGAACTGACTGGTGCATAGTGGCAATGACTCATATGTACAGAGATCCAGACTGAGAGAACTCCCACATTATATTGAATTAAATAATTTGAAATCTTTTTAGACTCCACGAAAACTTTTAGGTTTCTGAGTGTCATTTTTTACTTATTTCGCGTTGGAAGGAATCAAACAAGCATTCCTATCATGGACTCCAACTAAATGTGTAATTATTTTGGGTATTTCTTTATTTTAAGCCAACGTTGATACATACCAAATTATACTAAACATCATTGATAGGCCAACATCTCAGAAATTAAAAAATCTTGAGAGTATTAATAAGTTTTTTCTTCCTTGATTTCTTGAGTTTTAGGCTCTGTTTAATGTCAAACCATCTCACAAACCCAGATTACTGCATAACCTGATATAATTATTATAATAGAAATCTGAAAAAATACGACTTCAAATAAAATTTCCACATTTAGGCTGCTGCTCCTCTTCATCCACTCGCACACACCTACAAAGCTGCGTACGACAACAACAAAAATCTTATTATGCACTCCACAAATTCTTTCTTAACTCCCAAAAAAGTTAACAACGCAAGTCAACATAATCAGTGAGGAGTCAAACTTAGAACGCAGAGAAGTCGTAATTTTAAGTGCTGGCAAAGGTGCTAAAATGCACCAACAAAAAAAAAAAAAATAAGCAAAAAAATTAAAAGCGAAGATATCCCAGAAAAGCTCGCAAAAAATTATGTTGTTTAAGTGCAGTTATTTTCAAATGGCATGTGATCATAATGTGTTGATATGAGTTTAACGATCACGCGTTCTAACTGCAACTTTTACCTGTTAAAGGTCGTCTTCGACTTAGACTTCGACTTCGGCTTCGACTACAACAACCCATTGCTGCTCAAACTTCAACTGACAATAACAACAACAGCTATGCCTGAGTTAATCTGCACATTTGTGTCTTTGGATTCCGAAAAAAGTAACACATTTTATGTTGCACAGAATTTGTTGCCATTTTTGGCCTTCGTCTGTTTTTTCCTTCTTCTGCCGTACTACACTGTTCACTGTTGCCATGTTCCTGCCTTGATGGACCGACCTATTGGTTAATTAATATGTCGAAATTTGCGATTCATACAGAGATGTTTGCGTTGTTAATAAAGACATTAACACTACGTGAAACGTGAATTCCTGTTCAAATCGTTTTCCTTCTCTTGTCTTCGCTTTTGTACGTTTTTTGTGATTTGTTTTCTTTCCTCTCAGATTTCTTGTGCTTTCTTTGGAGTCTGGAGTTTGCAGTTTGTACTGTCTTTTTTTGATTGAATTTATAAATGTTTTTATGCTTAAATTAAAATGTAATAAAACATGGCCTTACTTCACTAGGTCACAGTTGACTGGATCTCAGGATAAATTGTAGGAGTAAGAAAAATGATCTTGATAATATAAGTCAGTTTTATTCACTTCGCATATTTTTTTTAAATAAAATGTTTAAATAGAACATTTGAACAAGTAATTATAGGAATATTAATTTAACTTGACCTATTTTCTATTTAAATCACTTGATATCATGTATTAGATTATAACCATATTAGAATAGGGTTTCAAAAATTTCGATCTGAAACTATATTCTTAGTTGTTTATCCACACAAAACTAATATTTATCAAAATCTATGAAAAAATTAACAAGTTAAAATGTACATGGAAAGCATCTCCACTTATGTGGTACATTGTTTATCCTATCTATCTATCTATCTATCTATCTATCTATCTATCTATCTATCTATCTATCTATCTATCTATCTATCTATCTATCTATCTATCTATCTATCTATCTATCTATCTATCTATCTATCTATCTATCTATCTATCTATCTATCTATCTATCTATCTATCTATCTATCTATCTATCTATCTATCTATCTATCTATCTATCTATCTATCTATCTATCTAAAATCTAAAATCTAAAATCTAAAATCTAAAATCTAAAATCTAGAATCTAGAATCTAAAATCTAAAATCTAAAATCTAAAATCTAAAATCTAAAATCTAAAATCTAAAATCTAAAATCTAAAATCTAAAATCTAAAATCTAAAATCTAAAATCTAAAATCTAAAATCTAAAATCTAAAATCTAAAATCTAAAATCTAAAATCTAAAATCTAAAATCTAAAATCTAAAATCTAAAATCTAAAATCTAAAATCCAAAATCTAAAATCTAAAATCTAAAATCTAAAATCTAAAATCTAAAATCTAAAATCTAAATTCTAAAATCTAAAATCTAAAATCTAAAATCTATAATCTAAAATCTAAAATCTAAAATCTAAAATCTAAAATCTAGAATCTAGAATCTAAAATCTAAAATCTAAAATCTAAAATCTAAAATCTAAAATCTAAAATCTAAAATCTAAAATCTAAAATCTAAAATCTAAAATCTAAAATCTAAAATCTAAAATCTAAAATCTAAAATCTAAAATCTAAAATCTAAAATCTAAAATCTAAAATCTAAAATCTAAAATCTAAAATCTAAAATCTAAAATCTAAAATCCAAAATCTAAAATCTAAAATCTAAAATCTAAAATCTAAAATCTAAAATCTAAAATCTAAATTCTAAAATCTAAAATCTAAAATCTAAAATCTATAATCTAAAATCTAAAATAAAAACTTTAACATTGTAAAAAGTTTGTTTTTAAAACATTGAAGCCTTTAAAATTTGAAGAGTGGACAAGCTCATTGACACACAGTCAACGCTTGTTATTACTTGTTTTTGTTTAAAACGACATGTGTTTTATCGCAAATCCACATAAAATATATTTTTTATAAATTTCATTTTCTTCACAAATGATTTAACATTAAATTTCATAGATGTTTTAAAAGTTATTTTATAATAAATAAAATATAATTTTAATCAAACTTATGTATGCTTAAAAATTCAGATTCGTGTAGAAGAGCTTGCATACTTTTAGGCGAGCATTGTAAATTTAGTCGAATAGTTAATTGAACCAGTTTGTGGCTTAAGTCTTTTGTACCAAAGAGAAAACAACGGACTCTTAGCCAAATAAACTGATAAAATAAGAGAGAACAGCTAAATATGCTTAATAAAATAAATATTCTAAAAATAAAATTATAATTATATGTAAACAATATTTATTTCATTATGATTTTAGTAGATATATTATTAATTCCCTTATTGATAGTTTCTGTTAAAATTAGTAATTGGTTCACTGAAAATCAGGTGCTTAATGCTTAACACATATAGAATCAAACTTCATTGTAACAATTTGGAGTCAACATTGATGTAGTAATACGAAAACATCATTAAAAATTCAATGTCGTTGCAACAATGTTTTACGAGTAACAATGTTGTTCATTACCACGAGGAAACCGTATTTAATACGTTAATGCAGCGAATCGGTGCTATACTCAATTTGGTTACGGCAGCTTTTGCCAATTTTGAAAAACTGATCAAAGCTGGATCTGAAGCGGGATTGCTATTGAACACATAATTAAAAAAAATAATTTTTTTCTTCTTTTTGATTTCAATTACAGTGAAGGAATCAAAATCAGTAGAAACATGAAATTTAAATTAACAGAAAAAAAATAAAATGTCTTCATGGATGTTATTTTAATTCATTAACAAAAATCACGATTGGATTTGGTTTCCACTCTCCCACTTGAGACACAAATAGGATAATTAAACGCACATGAACAAATTGAGGTTGCCGGCATATTTCCAGCCAACAAATGTATCTGCAACTGACCAACGAAGTTCTTTAAATTTGACCAAGAGGAGAGTATGCAAATTCGCTTCAGTTGTAAAAAATAATTACAAAATATATTTTAAATTAAATTGTCACGTAGAATTATTTTTGGATGTTAACTTTGTTGTCTCTTGAGAAAAATGAGAGACACTTCGGCTTTTTATAATTGAATTTTTCCTATTCAAGTTTTAACGTAAGATATACATTCGAATACAACCGACATCCTTTCTGGACTACCAAACTTGATTTTATCTTTGGAAGTAAAGAAATAATCAGTGAAATAATTAACAAAACAATTTGTTTTAATAACTTACTAAGTGAATTTAGTTAACTACTTCAGATTGGAGTTGCTAAGGGTTGGTTAATCAGTTAGCATATCGGAAAGCACCTTAATCAGCCCATAGAATGAGAGTTTCTTTGAAACGAACATTTCCATTTAATTCAATCCAGATAATAGCAGACGGCAGTGATGGAAAAAAGTTGTCATACTTGTAACAGCGATAGTTTCTTCATCGCAATTTAATTAGATTTTAGTTTATGACTTTTGTAAGTCATCCTTAATTTAATTTTGTCAAGTGTATCAATTTTTACATGGTTTTTTTAGAGGTTTCTTCATGGAAGATTAAAATTATTTTTCAAAGTTTGTGTAAATGCCACTAAATTGCATGCCAAGCGAGTGTCAATTGAGAAGTTCCTTCAGCAAATAGCTGCTACAAGCTGTTACAAATATCATCTGACGCTTTTTGTCCACTGTTATATTTGGTTTGTAGTAATCGTTCACTACCAATGAGGTAATGAATTCTATGCATTATGATTTGAGGCAACTGCTCATTTATCCTCTCATGCGTGCAATGTTGCATCACTCCTGCGCTACATAATATATCGGATCGGATTAGACGTCAGGTAATTGTCAGGTGCAGAACAGTTATTAAGACCTTAAGCCGCCTTAACAACATAATGAGGAATGTTGAGTTATGTAAATGGGAAATATGCAAAAAATATATTAAGCAGTGTTCGAACTGCTTAAACAGCAATCGTCTTAAACAGTAATTTCGTAGCTAATGAAAGCAGAGCATTTAACGTGGATAGAAAAACACATTATGTAAGGTGCTGGTGAATGTATAATGGCAACGAGCAAAAAAAATCTCTAATTGCTGTGAACAAAAAAGTAAAAGCGCTATTTAATTAAAAACATTATTACACGAACGGGATTAAGTGGTATACAGCGGAATTGTTCCCAGAGCACTCAGCCGAAGCCGAAGCCGAAGCAAAAGCCGGTGCCAGTACTGATCATCTAATCGATTCTAAGCCAATTGTTCGGTAATAAGCACATAACTGATGAGTCTGTATAATGATAAGCGGCCTTACTAATTGCCTTCAAATGTCTACAAAATAAGTAAGTAACTCAAACGAGCAACTAATAAGCTACCCATAATGTAGCGTGCCCATAATGTGATGAACGAATCCCTTCGTTTTTTATTAGATTTATTCATGGTATTTTGGGCAGCTTTTTCTAGCGTTATTTAAAGGAATTGAATCCTATACAGGCTCGTAAATTGATTGTGATGCTTTCAAAAATTCTAACTCGTTCTGCATGCATATTAGCTACTTACTTAACACTAAACCGCTGCTCCTAAGTATGGCATTAGAGTTGCCCCTCCCAGCTTATCTCTGCAACTACAGCCGCTGGCTATTTGTGGTAAAAATATAACGATTTCGCATTGCTTTTTATGGTAACACACAGTTTTATTGACTATAATTGAAACTTAATTATTGTTTTCATGTCGTAAAACCCAGCAGCGAACCAACCTTCTGCACAGCAATCGACAGGAGAAAATGCTGGCCCAAGCAAAGGGCGTATGCGTTGACAGTTGCTAGACTTGCGTAGCTACCAACTGCAATTGTTGCTCACGCGCTGCGCCTCAAGCTTGAATGAAAATTTTTAATTCACATTTTTACATCTTTTTTTGATCATTTTAAGTTCCCGGATTTCTTATGGCTTTCTTAGTTGTGCAGTTCCAGTGGCGCCTGGTTGGTAGTGGCGTCTTTTGTTGGTAGTGGCATGCCACACGTACTTGACTTGTCACCAAGTGCAACAATTACTTTACAATAAATTGCATTGCTCGTTGTTTGCTGGCGTTGCAACACAGCTGTACTCAATGCTCGATGCTGTTGCCGCGCGTTGTCAATTATTCAAATGGCTTTTTTATTGCTCTTGAATTGTTGTTATTTTTCGCCTGTGGGGCTGACGAAGGCGTTGTAAACATGTCTTTATCGACAATCTTAATTGTTGTCAAGAAATTACTGTTTGTGATTTGAATGCTGTAGCTCAACACCCTTTTGAGGTGTTGCATATTGTCACATCAATTACTCATAATGGACAGCCATTACCTGCTGAACTACTTGCGGTTGCTAAAAGTTTAAAGTTCTTAAGTCACACTGAATACTTAATTAGTTTCAGCCGTCTTTAATTGGTAATTGGTTAACACGTGTGAGAGCTTATGGGAGAAGCTCTCTAGTTGGCAAATAAACGTAATGTTA
>NC_051847.1:242199461-242208708 GCF_002237135.1 Teleopsis dalmanni | reverse complement strand
TGAAGAAAAACTGCGTACAAATCGAAAGATACAAAGCTGAAAAATGAATCTCCAAAACCGGAATTAAAAGAAAACTTAATAAAAAAAAAGAAATGTATATATGTATATAAACAAAAAAAAATACTGCAACTAAAACAGGTCGGTGGCTTTTGGCTTACTATTTCAACATGAAGTCACACCAAACTCATCATCGGTCGATTGTGTGCGTTGAAGCCCAATTCTCAGCTGCTCCATGTTAACTGACATGGCGGGTAAACCGAAGATTTGTACGAGTGTTTGGAATCATTGACTGCAGCACGCAAGCATGCAGCTGATATCTGAAGTGCGCTCGCTCGATTACACTTTCACAATTATTCCCCATGGAATTGATTCCCTAATTTGTGCCTTTAGTTTATTTATTGAAATTGCTTGTATAAACAAAAAAGGTAAACAACTAAAATTGTGGTTAATAAAATTTAACCGCAAATGCGAAATGAATGTACTCAAGAATATGTTTTTATTACATGACACGGCCGGGCAGAGGCTTAGCTAATAAAATAACTTTAAAAAACTCTGTAGGCTGAGGGAAAAAAAAAATAAAAAATATATATGGGAAAAAAAGTATTTATTTTTGTAATGAAAACGATGTAACTTAAAATAATGACATCAAGATGAGATGTGAAAAAAGTTTCGATTAGTTTATTTTAAGATATTTTTTGGATAGGTATATGGGAATTGTATGACAACGCTAAATAAACTAATTATAAAAAAATATTTAATGTTAATTTTTTTTTATAGAAAGTGACGCGTTTTATGACGAAAAGAAACTATCTAAAAGTTTGACGAGTTCGAATAGAAATGAAGAGACAACAACAAAAAATTTTAGTTAATTTATTAAAATTTGGCTGATCATACAACGCTGTTTCTAGTATTGCCAAGTACTCACGATCAGTGGTCTTAGGAAATATTCGAGTTTTTTAATTAGTTTATAGTTCGTATATAATTTGTTTGGACTGCAAGTACCAGGCTAAATTGATCAATTTATGATCTAATTAACTATCATAAAATTTCTTTTCTATTTTATCTACCTTTTTGTCTTCATGCTTCTTATTTATACAATAGCTGGTACAAAATCATTTAATTCTAATGGTACATTTTTTCGTAAATTCTTATTTTATACTTTTTCTGTATTTCTTTTATTATTATTTTTTTCCGCATTTTTAGTGCTGTTATTTTGTTTTTCTGTTTATTTGAATATGACAAGCACTGACTAATTGGCTAAGTAAAGTGAAAGGGTTTATTTTATTATTTTATAAATTCATACATAATGTGGTAATGTCAATGTAAGAGTTTATAATTTAGAAAATTATTTTAATTTCATTCTTTTCGAATCTTTACTTAAATTTTTCTTTTTTTGCATTTTTAATGCTGTTGCTTTAATTTTTAAAATTTTTTATACGACATATAGACTAACTGACTGCTTGCGTAAGTAGTGTGAAGGGATTTATTTCATAATAGATATGCATACAATGTAATATATCAATTTATTACAATAGACAATGTAATATTATCAATGTAAGATTTCATCACTTTAATAAATTATGTTAATTATTTATTTTCCATTTTTTAAAAAATATGGAACTGGCTTTATGTGTATTATATCGAAGTTACCTAAACAATGTGGCAGTGTTCCTTGTAAATCATATCTTATATCCATCTAATTCAAATCTTTTTATTGGTAAGCCTGCCTTTTTTTAACTTATTTGTCTGTGGTTATTTAATTTAAAAAATAAAAAGAAGTAAAAATAATTGGAGACGCAGTTTTAGAGAAGTTCAAAGTACAACCCTTAAAAATAGAGTATATGCGGTTCAAAAAAAAACCAAGATAAAGAACCCTTTAGTATTTTCTGTGTTTTGTTATAATGATACGCAGTAGATATAAATAAAAAAACCAGTGCTCGATAAACTTTTATACTCGAATATAAGTGTCAAAACACATAAGGTTATAGTATCACATACATAATGAAGGGATAGTAAAGATTGCAAATTTTAGGGTAACATTTACTTAGTTTCAAAGAATAGCCAAATACGCAGTGTGAAACTATGAATAGCCGAAATATTTAATACTTTAATAGTCTTTAAGGAGCAACCCTAGTCTGTAAGATAATTATTAATAGCAACGTAGTAGTAAACAAAGACATGTCATTTTTACATACCTACAATGTTATTCTTACATGTCATAAGTAATTATAGTTTTATAGTTACATATCTTAAGTAATTATAGTTCATCACCAAAATGTGTAAAAATAACAACTGAAAGACAAAAAGGATAATTAATGTAATAATGTTTAAACAACTTCTGGTTACTGTTTTTACCCTCTAAACTAATTGCTAACCCGGTGGATCAGATAAAAACCAGAAGCAGATTCAATGGTATTCCTTCAAACTATTAGTTGGTTGTCAACTCTAGATATGACACGATATGAAAATAAAAGAGGGACAATTACCTTATTTGAATGACTTTCAATCGAAACTTGTGCGACTAAATAAAGACAGGTTTTCTAGAAATCCAGTTTACCCACTGACATTGTAGCGCATCGCAATGCCAGCATATGAAGAAGCACGAAAAAATTATGTTCAAAGTAGCTAACGTGCTTTGTTGGGATTAAATGAAAGTGCGAACATGCTTAAGATGAAGTGGTCTTTTAACCAAGACAATATACCATACAATATATACAGTGTGCAATGCCGTACGTTACGAACGTTGGCTGCTCCTGCTGCTGTTGGTAAAGTAAGTCTTTTGGTGTAGTTTTAATAAAACTTTTCAATTTCAGGTTTCCTTTCATATCATTTTTTCCAGATACTTTTTGTTGTTGTTGTTGTTGCTTACAATATATTTCTTTTTAGAGGTCTTGGCTGTGAAGTCACCTAAATGATGACTCGACTTTGATTATGCGTTAAGTTTAATTATTAAAAGATTTTATGCATGCAACAAATAAAAAATTAATGAAATTTTAATAAAATTTATAAAAAAATATTAATTTCAATGAAGAAGCAAGCCTTAGCTTAGCCCATGTTACGTGCACATTATTAATCAATAACCTGCAGCTGCACCTGAACTCATTTAAGTGGGGAAATGTTTGATGTTATAATAAAGACTGCCATTGACTGATGTTTTTCATATGACGTATACAATGCGAGTGTTTATGAGATACTTTATATGTTGTTATTCGGAATGCGTATATTCAGTATGGAAGTAGTTTAGTTGACAAAAAGATAGTCGGAAAAAGAAGTCTGTCTTGACTAAGACAGACTTGCAACGAAAATTATGGAAGTGTCAACGGAAGGTTGGATGTGTGATAGTGTCTTTTAAAATGGTGTCTGTCTAAATCAACTATTTATTCTTTACTGAATTTAAATATAGCAAAGCAGACACAGATAAGAGTAAGTATTTTGGTTAAAAAATACCACTACATCGTTTTGAAAATTTTAAGAGATATCTGGCAGTTTAAAGACATTAGACGGAAACGTATTTATAATTTTGAAGAAACATTTGACCCTAAATGTTCATGTAAGCTCGGTTTAAAATGCGTAGCGTTTTGCGATAGATTAACTAATAACATCGATGAAGCAAAGATCTGTCCCCACACACCAGAGTGAAAGCGGCAGTCAGATGTGTAGAAAACAAACTGACGAAAACTGTCCAAAATCACTAAAAATGCAAACGTCGCTGATTAGGTTTAGGGTTTACTATTTTGATGAACACAAAATATTTATTTTGCATTTTATTCAACAATTACCTAGCACATAGATCTATCATTATAATCCAAAGTCAAATCAGTAAGCAGTTAAGTAATTAGTAAATCAACGAAAACTGTCCAAAATGTCCAAAAACGTAGACGTCAGTGTTATAGTTTTGGACTCAATTTTAGCAGAATGTAGAGTATTTTATTTATCGACAACATAAAACATAATTTCAAAACTACATTCCAGAGTTAAATTGGCAATCAGCTGAGTAGATAGCAAACCGTCAAAAAGCTGCCCAAAGCGACCGAAAAAGTTAAATATTATTAATAATATTACCAAAAATATATTTTCTCCGCTTAGGACAGTCCTGACTACGACATTATTCACTACGACCCTAGTCTGCGCAATTTGCAGACTGTGTATAATTCACAGATTACGACCTCTTTACAGACCTAAAGAAATGCTTCAGGATAAGAGATTTAACTCCTATGCAAAAGTAATTGCAAAAGTGTATTTAAAGGATAAAAATAATTGTCTTTACTAATAAAGACCAAAAGATATAAGAAAAGCTGAAGAAAAGCTGTTGCTGAAGAAAGATGAATTTAGCCTAACAATGGTTAGTATACATCCTATTAACTTTTTAAGTGAGACAATTATAAGATGTATACATACTAATATAAAAAAAAAAAGAATAATCTGTATAAATAAGATAAAACATAAACATGTGCTGTATTGACTGAAATTCTCGTTGTTTTTCAGAGAGAACTCCGTGTCAGAACTGTACTCTGCTTGTAAAGGATTGCGTCACGTTGGCAGATGCGATTCGTAAGCTGTGTTTAAAATCTGTGATTAGTTACTCCGTATTCTGTTTAAAGCGGAAAAATTAAAATTATTGATATGCAATACGAAAAGTCTCAGCACCTAATTGTTATCACTTATTTTTAAGGAACCTAGAAACAAAAAAAATAGCGTAGGTTCTCATAGGACAAAGGAATGAAGAAATGGTTTGAAAATGTTCCTTATATTAACTCAATGGAGATCTGTTTGCCTTATGATTGAAGTGAACTGAATCTTCGATATAGTCAAAGCTAACGTTTTCTCTTATGTAGTTTTTAATATCATAAAAAGACAAATTACGTTATTAGCTTTAACTATCACTACGTTAAAGAATAATGTGTTAGACTTGTGATACATTAAAAGTTTTTTTTTGTTATCATATTATAATAAAATACAATAATAAAAGTTTATAAATAATTGTGTAAAAATTTTAATCAGTTTAGTAATATTTATTTAATGTGATTTAAGTGTGATTTTATGTAGAAAAACGCCTGCGCAATAGTAGTTCCATTAATTTTATCTACAAGGAAGTAAAAAATCACCAAGTATTATATTTAATTCTACTACTTTAAATATGTCGCAATATTTTTTACAATAATTAAACTTTATTTGATGATGCCATAAAGCAATTTAATATCATTTAAATGTGAAAAAAGCAATAATAATAAAAAAAATAAGCACTTTTGAAATTAACAACACTTCTTAGATAAATATTAAACATTTTTAGAAGTAAAAGATAAATATTTATGACTACATAAAGACAATAAAAATACTGCAATTTAAATCTATTTTTAAGTGCAAAAATATTACATTTCGCGCAATAAAATTTGCACATAATAATTAATTTTTTTTTTTTTCACATAAAGCAAAAATACACTAAAAAATAAATGAAAAATAATTCTCTTGTTTTTTCTCAATTAACTTTTATTATTATTATTTTTTTTACATAATTCTTTAAACAAACAAATATAATTTTGAACAACACCTTAACTTTTAGACAGCAAATGCAAAAAGTTAAGTCATAAAATGAAATTATAATTTTACATTAAGAAAAATTTCACCGCATGGCAAAGTAAGTAGACAATAGGAAGAGGACAGATACTCGGAGAAGAAAATCACATTTCAGAGAAGTTAGTTTGGAAAACGTCCTTGACTCTCAAAATGATGGGTAGTCATAACAACATAGCAAGAAGCACGAACGTTTACCGACAGAAGTCGCCCTTTTCTGTGCACTGAAGACAGAAGTCCTGCGGAGCGCAAATAAACTCATTAGAATAGAAAACCTAAGAAGGTAAAAATTTTATAATTTATGAGTTGTAAAAACTCTTTGTGGCTCCTGTTCCTGGTCTTAGCTATTGTATATTTCATATTATACTTTTTAAATGTAACTGCCATCTGCAAAAAATACGTCCTACGCAATATCATACAAAAATAGTAAATAATAAGTGGAAAATTTTTCGGAAATTAGGAAAATAGTAAGTTAAAAATTTTTCGGGAAAAGAATTTTTCTGGAACGTAAAAAATACGAAGTATTTACCATGCCTTTATTTATCTTATTGTATGCATATAGGAGTATGAATGAGAAAATGGATGTATTAAACAGATTATAGTATGTATGTTTGTCAAATAAATTTGATAAGACATTTATTTGATGCACAAAACTAGAGAAAATTTAGTTTAATTGATATCAACAAACTTCTTTGGAAGTGTGCTTGAGTAGAATCAAGCGCATTACATATCACAAAGTGGAAGATACGTTAGTATACGCCACAGTATATGCCAGCCAACTATTTCAACTAAAGCGGGACCAACTCTAAATTTCGATATCGATTTTGAAAAATCACTGTGTATTGCGAAAGAATGCAATAAGACATTAACTAACCACTAACGACTTTTATCATAGCTATAACTCGGAGAATGTAAATAAAACTGTACTCCACTTCATGTATCAAGGTCTGCTTTGTTGGCTAGAAGAAGATTCAAAATCTTTACGGCCCTTTTTCTAATTAAGAGCTGTCAGAGCTGTCATTCTTTAAAATTAGGGACATAGCTAAGTTCATAGACCTTTCAAATTGGTTCCAATATACTTAATTGGGAAAGGCGCGCCATCTTAGAGGAAAACTGTTGATGCACTATTTGTTTAAACAACTTAACTTCTAACAAGTTGTTTAAACTTCTATCTCTGGGTCTGTTTGAAGTCAAAAGGTTCACATCGACAAGCCAAGGATGCTAGACAATCTTAAATTCAACATACCCACGTAATTGTCGCCATAGCGACCGATACATTAGATAATACGATAGGAAATGCCAAAAGAAAAGGGCACAGTACGCCATTCGGTCTATGGGTAGTCACTAATAGCGGTATATAATCGTCAGTAGGTGATCAAGTCTCTTTAAACCAAATTAAATGATTTTTAAATTGGATCGAAATTAATGCGATGTTTATTTTTTTTTTGTTAAGAAAGTGAGCCTATCTAATATAGCTAACTATGTATCTCACGTAAGTAAATCATGTTCAGGTTTAGTGTTTTGTTAAACAAATAATACTGGATTCACACTAAAGTTTTGTTTGTAATTTTAGCTGTCCAAAATTTTTAATTTGCATTGAAAGCAACAATAATTGACAGCTAAAATTACAAATAAGACAGTTAAAATTACAAACATAACAAATAAAATTACAAACAAAACACTCACGTGCATCCAGATAAGCCTATCTAATATAGCTAACCCTGTATATCTTCTAAGTAAATCAGATTATATTCTAAAAATCCTTTAAATCTCCGTTGATATATGTATTGTCTGTTGAACATAAATTTCACTACCATATAAGACATTTATTTAATTCTTAAGTAATATAGATTTTAGCTACTGATTTCTACACTTAAAACCCATGTAGTACTAAATTCTTTAATGCATTTTAAGCTGCAAGAAGACAAATGTGCTGACTGCAATTATCTAAATTATCTTCTCACAAAATCGGCACTATGTGTTGTGTCTTGCTTTAAATTACTGTATAATGACACGAAGCCAGGTGTTTTCGAAGAAGAAATTAAAAGTACCTACGTAGAGTATAACACATTAGCCAAGCAAAACTACAAGAATCCAAATAAAAAACAAAAAAAAAACAAAAAAAGATACATAAAGTAAATCTTCTGACATTTTGTACTTTGTGCAATCATCTACCTACGCAACATAACACACAAAATGTAGAAGCGAATGAGAAAATCTCATGGCTATAATCGTTGTTCCCAGTTCCCAGTTCTTAGTTCCCAAATCACAAAGCGCTCAGCAAGACTCTTCTCTTCCAATACTTGGGCGGCTTGCACACCATTCCGCAAACTGTGATGCAGAACAAGCAACAACAAAACGTTTTTACACTTCTATTCCGCATTCTTGAGATTTGTCAGTATGCGCTACATTGACTTTGAATGCTTTTTGAATTGCAACAACAGCAACAACAACCATCACCACAACAACAACAACAACAATAACAGTACTAACAAAGAAAAAAAAAATAATGCGGTGCTATACTGCCAAGATACATTTGTTGAACCAAATGCCAGCCGGAGTCAATACGCAAAATTGTTATGTTGCTGACATTTATAAGGTTGAAGTTGTTGCTACGAATTGTTGTTGTGATCTCTGTTGTTGTTGCTATTATTGCTGTTGGTGTATAGCTGTTATAGCATAAATGATTTATGATATTTTTCGCAATTTCATGAACATAATTTTGCCTTGTGTGGCGTGACCTGGAAAGAAGCTCAATTTAAGCCAAAACGCAGCGCACGGATACGGATACGTATCCGTGGCCAATGCCAACGTCAACGTATTCTTCTTATGCGTATAAGACTTGTGACTGTGATTGTGACTGTAACTGTGACTGTGGCTTTTGCTAATGTTTGGCATGCATTTAAGTGTGCTGGCAGGCAGCACATTAAGTGACAAATTACGTCACAGCATTCGTAGCATTCGCTCATAAGAAAAAAAAAATGGTAAAAATTACTAAAGGAAAATATCTGAGCAACACATCCAACAGTACTCGCGTCTTTCGACGAAAGTTGGGTGTTTCTCCATTTGTGATGTTTATGCTGTGGATTATGTAATTGCCAGCTGAAGATGGCGTTAAATTTAGTTTTGCATAATAAAATTTTCTTGTTATGAATTTGTTGCCTTTTGTGTTCATAATTGCGACTGGAAACAGCAGCTTCACAGTGATAGATAGATGCACTTGAACTCATAGAAGAATGTACCCGGGAATACAAACGGTCGATGTACTATACTTAAGTGTTTGCATACGTATGGATGTATGCATGTATGGATGTATGGGTGTATGGGTGTGTCGAACAAGCTCGTTATTATTTTTCAAGTGTTGATACTAAAATCCTTATAATCCACTGTTGACATTAACTTCTCAGTTCTAAAGGCTTTATTAAATAAATTCGTTAATGTAAACACAATTTTTTAAAATAAATATAATTTTTCTTTTTCATTTTTTCTTCTTCTTCTTGTTTACTTTTATTTGTTTAGATTTTTGACTAATTGTTTTGGCATTAAAGTCGATTATAGCCGTGCACCCACAGCACTTGAGTAAAAATAATTTAATTTATCAATATTTGTCTGTTGATAAGAATTATATTTTTAAAAATAAATTAGTTCAAAGTCAATGGTTATGAAATATTAATAA
>NC_051847.1:242188510-242199361 GCF_002237135.1 Teleopsis dalmanni | reverse complement strand
GGCTACAATAACATCTTTCCAACTGCATCGAAAAGAATCGCTTTTATCGGTCGGAAAATGCAGTTTAGGACATTGTAGCATGGAAAAGCAATAAGGGCCAATGGCAGGTACAATGTTTACTCTGCGCTTCATGAGAACAAAATTGTCGCATATTGACCTGAAAATTTTAAATTTAAAAATTTCATAACGCAAAGTGTAATTTGATTAAGGACTGCCATATATCCTTTTAACGTCCATTTAGTGCGAATAAATTCAATTTTAATATAATTTTTTCACAGTATTTATTTTTAATCCTTATCAAACTACTCTCGTTAAGCTGTTAAATTTCTTCCAATTTTATTTTTAATATAAAACATGTTATATAATATTTTATTAATTTTAAAAAATATTAATTAAAAAATTATAAAAATAAAACTGAGCAAATTTATATGCCTTAAAAAAATTCATATTTCAATAACTTTGACATAAATTTACTAATATGTTTTAATACGTGTATAAATATTATATATTAAAAATACATGCAGAGCTTTTTGTGTGATTATGAATAAATAACTTGTTTAAAAATAAATAAAAATGTCAAAACAAATGCTGATCAAATGGCAACATCATATTTTTAATTTAAAATATAATTAAAAATTGTTTAATATAGAAAATAACAAACAATAATAAATTGCCACAACAATGTTTTTTTTTGTATAATTAATTGAATTTATTTATTGACCATATAGCTGTTTCGAATATCTCCAAATACCTATCATTAGAGGTTTTCAGAAATAACCCATTAGTTTCTCAGACCGTATATAATTTTGTGAACTGTATGTGCCAGACAAGAGCCGCATTTTCTCCCCAAACGTATAGCTTCAATTGGTACCGGCGGAATTAACTGGAGTTCCAATAGGAAGCGTTCATCGTTGCTTTATACTGATACGTGTGTTAAGAGCACCATGGTTTTAAGCCTTGATAGCAAATGATTACGTTAATAACCTGTAGAATCGGTATCTGGTAGACTTAGAGTTTGGATCTTATTGAATATTCAAAGTAATGGTACTCTTATTTCTTTACTGAGAGTACCAAATACTCTACAATCTTTATTATTTAAACTTCAAGTTCTCAGTTAATTCATAAAAGGCAACAACTAAATAACGTGGTAATATAATTTTTCTTTTGTATTAGATATTAGTTCATAATATTCTGATTTAATAAACCACCTATAGTTTTTTTTTTAATTATCATACAAAAATTTTTACTTATACTATACACTAATAATACCAGTAATGTTAATTTGAAGATCATTGGGTGGTTGTGATTTATTAGAGTAAACCAGTAACTTAATGTAACCTTTACCTAAAAAGTCGAACAGAGTTTTGTCACATGATCGTATTGACCAGTACAAGTCGGTATTTCTGGAGATTATAAAGTCTTAATGCATTGATTGTGGCATGTATATAGCTATATATAGCTATATTATATAGCTGTATCTTGCCGTATTGAAATCGTTAATGCTATGCCACAATAGATTTATAATCATACTGTTTGCGGTTACAGAATTACCGGTTCAAGCATACCCCTAGACATTAAACTGTTAATATTGATTTTAATTAATTATTGTTTTATGAACAACATTAAGAAAACGTGACGAAATATGACTTGAATTAACAAAATATAAACCTTAAAGAAATACGTTGAAAGTTCTAATACATTTGCTTCATCTACATTCATAATAAATGAATGACAATAATTTTTATCCATTCGGATATCAACATATCTGCTAAAAAGCGTGCCAAAGTAAACTAATCTATATAATATTTATACCAAAAGACGAAGCTAACAATATTTTGTCACAATTTAGAAAAATGTGGGAACCCGTCCCACACAAGAAGTAAGATTTACTTTAGCCTTATAAAGTGATTATGATATTACCAGTATTGTCAAACACAATCTAATTTCAAGGAATTTAAATTAAAGAGTCTCTCTGCGTTTTAGGAAACACAGCGTTTAAATTTATTGGTTATTATTTATTGATTGATTTTGTATAACTAATAATATCTTTGATACTTACAGTTAAGATATCTGTAGTATATTTTAAAAAATAAATTGCGTGGTTCGATTGATGAAACGTAAAATACGGATTATAAAAATAAAATATTAGTAGGGTTTTCTATTCCTACCCTGGCCTATAAACCTTCCCTCCTCCTCTACAATCACAACAAATTTAATAGCATTCTAATCATTCAGCATAATTAATCAAAGAATTAGTTCCTGTTAGTACATCAATTGTACTGGACAATGAGAAGTCATCTCAAAGAATTAGTTGCTTTATTCTGTTCAGTGGGACCCAAATATTCTACCAACACGTGGTATGTAATTATGTTTAATAAAAGCAAAAGCAGATTAATTACAAAAAACCCATTTTAAAAATGTAAAAATTTATTCTTAATTATAACTTAAAAAATTTGAATTTTTTGCTCATTCTTAAAATAAACATTGCTTAAGATTATTTAACAAATTGTATAAATAAATTATTGATTTTTTATAAATAAATTAAATAAATAATTTATTCTGTCAAAATACTTTTGTAACTTAATATTCTGTTTTAATAAAAATTTTCCTTAATGTAAGGCAAGTCGTCATAGTCGTAATTTCAGCCTGACTTAATTACTAATAATAATTATGCTTAATACTGACTTAAATTTGGCTTAAGTCATCATATTTGTTGACTCAATATTCTGAAATATGGTTTGAAATTTAATTTACACTCTTCTAGCTATTATTGAAGTTTTAATATTGACTTAAGTCATGCTTAATTTGCTGACTTAACACACTTCTATTAGGTTAAAAGTGAAATAAATATAAAAATGAAAGTGAATTAAAATTGACTACTGTAAAATCGGTCCTTGGTGTTAAATTAATTAATCTTACAATTTATTCTTAATTTAAAAATTATTTAATTAAACACTTCATCACCTTTGCTTTCTTAATTCACACAAGCTACTTCTAAGACTGCATTTAAGATTGTAAAATCAACGATTAGTGTTAAATTAGTTAATTTAACAATTTATTTTTAATTTAAAAATTATTTGATTAAATACTAACTAATTAAATAATATATAAAAATAGTTCTTATACATTGAAGTAATTTACTTAATTAAAACTTTTTATATCCAATAAAAACTTTTCATACCAACTCTTTACTAAATATTAAAAACTTTTTTTGAAATTAACATATTTCATTAATTAATTAAATTCATAATGAACTTTCAAAAAAAGAAAACGTACTTAAAATTATTTTATTTTTTGTGTATTACAAATGACTTTAAACTACCGTGGAAAATTACTTGAAGGAGTACTGAAGCGAGAAGGACGTCCACACGTAATACAAAAACCGTAAAAAAACATTTAAGCAAATGTCATTTTAAGACACCGCAATTTTGCTCTCGTACATTTCTAGTTGGATTCACTGGTGAACCAACCGTTGTTGCACTGTTGCTCTGTTGATGTCGCTCTTATGTTGCTGTAATGTTGCTGTTGTTGCTGTTATGTTGCTGTAGTTGCCGTTGTTACTGTTGTTGCTGTTGTTACTGCTGTCTTGATGTCAAAAACGAGATTTTGATTAATATGATGAAAGCGAAGCTGCTTAGCAAGAACAACTTGGAACGCAACATTATTTTCACAACTGATTCTAACAATGAGCGAATATCTGAGTTGCAAATATCCTTGCTCGAGGAGCTGCTGGCTGTTGCGGACGCAAGTGAAATGCGTGGGTAACTATGGAGTATGACTTTAGTGACTTGTGGAATTATTTGAGTTTGTGTCGCATTGAGGATAGCTTTGTTATGATTTATTTACTGCACCACTACTTTGTTTTGTTATTCCTTCAGTTGCAACTTCATTTCCTAGTCCAAGCAGCCAAGAAACGCAAGGAACGCAAGTAACGCAAATGATGGATTTACTCTAACCGCTTTAATGCTATGCAGTTTGGTTAAATAACAAATAATATATTATTGCAGTACATGTAAAAGATTCTATCTATAGTGTTGTGTGTGTGATGTTTGTGTTTAATTTGTGCATTATCACAGTACTGACATGTGGTTTTTGCATAATCTTGTTCTTAGCCACGAAGTATTCTGGCTCTGAAGTCTTATCCTTAAAATGATGTTATTCTCTTCTGCGGTATTAATTCTTGTTACTTTGCAAATGACTTGACAATTATTAACCAAATAAGGAAAAGAAAAACTGAGTGTGGAAAGTATAAGTTTTTATACTTAATTCAATGCTTTTTTTTTTTATTTCAAGCATGTCATTTGCAGATGACAATACAATAATGAGCATTGCCGAGCTTTTATTTCGTCTTTGCATTTAAAAAAACGAAAAGGCAATTTAAATTTTAAATTTAAAGAGAATGAATTTTAAAGAATTTAATCTTATGGAAATATCTAAACCAATATTTTTTTTGTGACATACTAAATAATATAATTCGTGTTTTCTTTGTAAATAAATAAATTATTTGATTTAAATAATATAAAGTAAACTTTTATTGTTATGATTCACTACCTCCCCAGTAAATAATTTAATATTTAATAATTTATTTTAATAATAATTTTATTATTAAAACAGGCTAAGTAACCTACAGATGACTATAGAATATATTCGAAATATTGGTCTAGTATAAGTTGTAGTTTAATATCAGTTTATGACAGAAGTGACTATTTATTTAGTTAATAACTAGCTTTGGGTCACTTGGCTAATGTGCGCTGACTCTGAGCGTCAAATTTGGCAGGGTACAAGTTCAACCATTGGTACTTCCAGTCTCAAAAAAATTATTTACGAATAATTAAATACAAGAATTATTTCCAAAGCCACTGATGATGGGTATTTCGCAATACTCGTAACAGACGTATTGTCAGCCAAATAATATTAAAAGAATTTTTGTTGCTGTAGTTCATTACTTTTCGAAATCTCTCTACTAAAAAATATTTTTAAAACTACATTTCTTTAAAGAACTGTAATATTTAACATTTAATTAATTATATGTCTCAAAAACAACAATCCTATTTTATTTTAACAGAGACAAATTTTATTATGATTTCTTCAAGCATTGAAGAAATTTCTAATACTTTTTGCTTATAGGTTTCACTTAATATTAAATTTAAATATTAAAGCTTATCTACTTTAATTATTGAATACTTCTAGAAAATACTTTAACTGAATTTAACAATTTATACGAAATTTTATATTTGTTTCAGAAATATTGTTTAAATATATAAATGTATATGGTATGCTTGGAGTATCTTCTTTAAAAAATAAGTATCCTCGATGACTTGCACTTAAAAAATACTGAAGACTAATATAAGCTTAAGAAGAAATGACATTTTGGACAAATATAGAAGTAGTAGTATATATTTACAGATCTATGCAATTAAGAAGAACAAAAATACTAACAATTTAATTCAAATTATTCTGAATTGAATGAAATTGTTTATACGTTATTCACTTCAGTATTTAACATTTAACTCATCTCTCACGCCAATGAAGCCAAATATCTGGGTATTACGTTCGACGACAGACTGCGCTGAAAAGCACACGTTAAGAAAAAACGAGTAGAGCTTGACTTGAAGCTAAGCAAATTTTACCACCTCATTGGCAGACACACTAAACTGCCAGTCTATAACAATTTAATGGTTTGTAAACAAATACTGAAACACTGAATAAACTGTGGCATACAATTCTGGAGTTGTGCTATCAGAAACATTAGAAACAGTGATCTCCACCGGGACTTGCCGTTGCTCACAAACAGCGTTTTAAAACACATGTCAATATTATAGCATCCAGTCTTCTTCCGGTGGTTAAGCGATCAAGACGGTTAAAAAGGAAAAAAGTGACAGACTTAATGGACAAAGGCGAGTAACAAAGCAGCTTTGCTTTCACCTCTTTCAAAATTTTCCAATCAAAATTGCTTATTAGCACCTCTTATTTGTTGTTTGTACTAGGTATAATATTACAACTCTTCTGTCCATATTTTAAAAATCTCTAATAAAATAAAGAAAATTTAACTAATACCTGACTATAACATCACCATCGTTTGAATTTTGACAAGAACTGAAAAGAATTGAAGTAAGTCGACGTAAAATCTTTTTAAGTATTTGTCATATTAACTGGAACTCAAACCGTAAGTCAATTAAGCAATCTTGATAGCAGTGTCAGCGAATAATTTTTTTTGCATCAGATTTATGTAGTCATAGAAGATATGAAGTCTCAAAATAAGGTAGACCATGGTATATTATATTAAATATTTTTTTTTATTTTCTTTTTTAAAGTATTCTATGCAAAATGACTTCATTAGAAAGTAATGATTGTACAATTAATTCGTGTACCTTCCATAAAATAATTTTTCTTTGTAAACTTGAACTTAATACGAGTAGTAGCAGGCATTAAAGAGAAAATGATTTCTTTCCTATATTTATGGCTTACTCATGTATATACTTTTTTGTATAAGGAAAGTTTGATTCTAACAGCACTTATCACGTCTAATTCAATTTACCGGATTAAAAATTAAAAGAGCAATAAAATACATTTTCAACTGAATGTATTTGCGCTTTTATGTGACATTTCAAATTAAATTACGTATTTCAAGTGCTTTTGACGGCATTCAAACGTTAAGTATCAAGATACGTACGGGCAGGAACCTCTATCCGAATTGGTTTCGATGTGAGTGACTACATACCATATGTACTCGTATCTGAAAGTCATATACATTTGCAGATATTTGTGTGCGTACCATTGAATGTTAATATCCTCTACAACTTATGATTGACAACAACAGTAACGATGCTTCACATTAGCTGTGCCAATACTTGTGCTACATTTTCCAACCACTCAGAACCGCTGATAACGGAAGACATTTGAGACATTTTCAGAAAAGGTGTTTCAGACACATTGCGATGCCTTATTTTCAATTTCGTTTATAGTAAACACTTTATTTTTCCTGTGCGGATGATGATGATCAGAAAAAACAGCATTGATTCATGAATCATTTACTTTGGTTAAAGTGAAAAATGCTTTGAATCATATTTTCCGGTATTGTTTTTTTTTTAAGGAAAATAATCTTTTGTATTAATAAATATATTTTTGCAAGTTTAATATGACAAAGCAGTAAAACAGTTTCAATACAGTATGTAAAGAATACATTTTTCAAAGAAAAAAATTATATAGACAAAAATTAAATAAATCAGAAGTCTAGAAATATCTTTTATTAACTTAATTATTCTTATAAAATAATCGAATTTATATAAAATAATATATCCATTTAATGTCATATGGAGTACGCAAGACATCACATTCTAATGATAATATTCTAATGATAATGATAATAATTTATATAAAAAAATAAAAGCATTTACTTTTAAAAGATGAAGTTGCCTATTATTACAAGTTGGACCAGCATTCAATGTGACACAGTCCAAATTCAAAATTTTTGAACAGATCGTATGTAATAGAGTTACTTACTGTTAGTTTACGATACTCTCTAGACTTAATACTATATGCTTGTGAATATTAGAAAATATTCATACTAATAACAGTAATACTTGCTTATAATATTAGCAACAAGACGGACAAATCAAAAACGGGATAATCTAGGAGAATAGATGTAACGTAATGTTTTGATGTAGATGCAACCTGTTTTGGTTTACACACACTATCATATATATTTGAATACCTATCCACGGTTGCCACTTATGGTACTTTAGTATCAAAATTGGTACTTTTTTTTTCGTTTGGTACTCATGTTCAAAAAATGGTACATTTTTGGCGACCCAACTTTATTGTGGATATTTCCAATTAATTTCATTTATAAATGCAACTTCGCACTATTTTATATTGTGTTCATTTATAACACTATGAACAACACAGAAAGAAAACACAAAAAGGTCCAAAAAAATTTTGGACCTTTTTTTGTAGAAATGGTACCTTTTTAAACCAATTTTGGTACAGGAAAAAATTTTCAAGTGGCAAAATTTTCAAGTGTATCTATCCATAACTTTTATAACAGAAAAAAAACTGTTTTCTCACACATAAAATGTATGGACCACATTTCATAAACATTTAGAAGGACATGGCTACCTCAAACAAAATATCTAACATTCATATACCTAAGAAACTCATAATATTGTGTTATCAGAGAGATTTTGAATAGAAGAAACTGATCACATACTGTAAATATTGAAAAAACTTAAAATCTCAGATAATAATCAATTATTATGAGGTCAAAATTATTAATTTAAACAATAAAAAAAATAAGCAGAATTTGGAATCAAATTCACTTGCGATAAGAATTCCAATCAAACACTTTAATAAACAGCTTAATGCTTACAGCATTACTTGTAAAAATTTGGAGACAACGTAATTTAATAACAATCAATATATTAAAATAAATTCTTTTCAACACACGAGATATCAATGCTCGCATTTAATTGAAATTTATTCGCTTAAGTATTCAAACAATAGGAGAATTATAATTGTTCAATTAAAAACATATGTGTTGTTATAAACTATTTAATGATGCAAATAAATTAATTTTAATAGTAAAGTGATGACATGCAATTTTTGAACTAATCCAACTATAAATTATAGTTATAAAACATTTATATAGCAAAGCTATATTATAGCATCCATAACTTGCAACTTGTACTATCTAAGGTAGATCTCAATACACCATATTTCTCTATCTCTATTATATATTTTAATAAACAGTTCGTCTGTGCTATATAAGTTAATATTTAATATTATTTTTATTTTTATTAATTTATTCATTTATTTTTATTTAAAAAATAAAAATTATTTAATTTTTATATCTTAACACGGGATCACTCAATTAAACTGAAGTTATCACTACAATTGCTGGATCTTAACTCTACTCTGGGTTGAAAATCCTAACAATAATTAAATCTTAATTCTACTTACTCTCTTTAAATCTCCCAGCTATTTTGTGGCCTAAGTATGACTTGGTGACTTCACATCTGCGGACCATAGTGTTAGATGATATGTCGATTGTGTTTATATGAAGTGTCGTTTGATCGTCAGTGTTTAGATAAAGTGTCACTGCTTGTTTATTTTATGTGTGATAAGTGCCGGTATATGCTTATGCATTACGTATTATATGCCTATGCTTTAAATTATATATTTGCTTTCAATCTTTTCGTTAATTTATTTAAAGCAGCGAACTAGCTGTCAACTAAGTTAAATATTTTATATGAAAACCATTTATTAATAAATATCTCATCAAAATATCGAAAATTTTATTTGATTATATATCAAACAAATAAATTGTATTTAACATATATATGTAACATAGTATAACAATGACTACAATATGGGGTTATCCCTATGGGGTTGTAATGTTACCTCAAGGGTTCGAAAATATTTTTGAAAATGTGGAGAAATTAACAGGAAGAGCATTATATGCTTAACGTAAAGTTTGCCATTTCGTAATTTAAATCGTTTAATAACCACTGAACGTATTTAAATTGTAAACATTTACTATTAAATTGGTAAGTGCTCTTCATTCATCGGGAATAACCACAAAAAGATGAAATAGATGGTGCCTTATGTCATAATGGCCTTATGTCATACAAAACCGAAACCAAAAAAGCTTATCTTCTTCTTTCTTATACAATGCTATAAATTCGAAGCTTTCTGATGTTTTCAAAAAATCACATAAGGGTGCATTTGAAGTTGCTACCTCGGGCATAAACATCTTATAAAAATGAATCGCTCCTAAAAAACTTTGAAGCTCTTTTACATTTCTTGGACAATGTGTTTTTTCGATATCCTTGACCTACCGTGGACAAGTGTGCAGTTCATTTTTGTCCATGATATGACCCATATACTTAAGTTTATCAGAAAAAATATGCAGTTATCTCGTGCTAATTTAAGTCCCGCATCTGTTAATAGCGTTTAAACCTTTATCAGTCTCTCTCTGTGTAATTGCCTATTCGATGAAGTTATTAAAATGTTGGATCTCCTTAACTTCATCTAGTAAACATAATGGCTTAACAAGGATAGTACATGAAGATTACAAAGGTTAGCCATTCGCCTCTCCCGCCAAAATCTTTAAAGGCATCATAATGGGCAATATATGCCTCCGAGTGGATGTGCTGATAACTATCACCACGCGCCTTCTTAACCTAACCTAACCTTCACAAGAATGTAAGCCTTACCTGATGAAATCATAAATCGTTATTTTTACGCCAAAAAAAAATTTATAATCAAATGGGTGTAACGTCAGGACCGCGATATGGATAATGCTCTATTTAACAAAAAAAAGTTTTATAAAAAGCTTCCCTTCATATTTACATATCATCTACATGTATACTTACTTTAATTTAGTGAGAGAATAAAATTATAAAAATTTATTTTATTAAAAATTTCATTTTATTTGATATCATTTTCATACATGTATATTACTAAAAATTTTGAAAAAAATTGATACAAATTTTAATATTACAAAATTACATAGTATATACATATATCTTAACGTATACAATATAATCAATACATTATTTCGTTATATTTATTTATAGATTTATGTATATATATAAATGTATGTTTTATATACTTCTTAACTTACCACAATATTGTGCATCGTTTAATTATCATTTATCTAATTTTACATACTAAATTGTTAGTTAATTGAGAGATAAAATTTTGCTCAGGCATGCCAATTTTGTTTCTTTTTTAATGGCTTACTTTAGTCAGGACATACAGAGTACATGGAATTACAATATAACCTAAAGATAATACACAAAAGAACGGAATGCTACAGATTGACAGCGCTTACATATTTAAAATCGTTTT
>NC_051847.1:242180901-242188410 GCF_002237135.1 Teleopsis dalmanni | reverse complement strand
GACTTTTCAAAATGCCATCGTACATCTACACGAATGGCATACTGAGACTTCAGAATTGACCCGATTAAAAAATATATAAGGGACAGAGCCTTGAAGTTATACACGAAAACTGGCAGTCACTAGCCGTACGGGGCAGTATGCAATTCTTAGATCAGTCATCGAAAAATCAGCAAAGCTTGTGTGGAATACATAAATTAGTCAAAGAGAAGGGACTGGGCATCTAAGAAAGTGCCAAGTTGCACTAACTCGAAAAAACCTCAACTTAAGAGTAGACAATTGGGATGTAGAGCTCTCTCAATAGAAAAAACGCTTTAAAAAATTTATCGAAAGATCTTTCGTCCTCTACGATTTGACGATAACTACCTTACACGACTGAACCACTAGCTGCACGACTTTTATTACAACATCGATATAATTCAGCGAATTAAAATTTGATTTGGTTGGTTTGGTTTTGCTGTGAGAATGGTTGAAGATGCGCCAGTGAATAAGGTATTTGAAGACGTAGTTAGAAGAAGGCAAAGCGGTAGACCGTGTATCCAGTGGAATAATAAATTTGAAGAAGCACTTATCGCACTTGATGCACAAGACGGGAGAAAGTGCGAATATAGTTAAGGCGCCTGGAGAGATATGCTGCGTCAGGCCGAAACCCGGTAATGGGTTACTTTTAAAAATGTTTAGAAGTAAAGAGAGTTCACAACAAAATGGTTAACGAGTAAAGGAATCTCCTCCCTTAGAAACAAAGGTTTATAATTAGACTGGTTCGTTTATGAGTATGTAGTCATAGAAGTCTTGAAAACGTTAAATGTAAAAGATGTCTAAAAACGACATCAAATCCTGAAAACATACATTAAAATCTGTAGATCTGTAATTTTTTGTGTTGCTACGATTTTGATCATATCTACAAATACTCAATATTTCAACCACACCCAATCAAAATCGTATCCTAAAAATTTATTTGAATCAAACTGTTTAAATGTAAGTCGTTTGCTCTTTCAAAAAATATTGTTTATTTCATTTAAAAATTAAACCAACTTTAAATAAATAAAACACAAATAAAAAACATCATAAATAACAAATATAATAAATAAAAAACATAATAAATGAAAAACACAATAAATAAGAAACATAATAAATAAAAAACATAATAAATAAAAACATAATATGAAATAAAACAATACTCGTAGGAAAAAAAGACATTAAATTATGTAAAACAAAAATTTAAATAAATAAAAACAATAAATATAATAAAGTATTATAAATTTATTTTTAAGAATAAATAGATAAATATAATTTTAAAAAATAGATATACTAAAGAAAATATATATAATAACACAATCAATATAATAAAAAAATAAATATCATAAATCAATAAATATAATAAAAAAATAGATATAATAAAAAAATAAATATAATAAAAAAATAAATATAATAAAAAAAATAAATATAATTAAAAAAAATATATAATACAACAATAAATAAAAAAAAGAACATTCATTAAAGTAATATGATTATTAAAGGAAACATAAATATCGTCGATACCTCGATATAGACTCTGATGTAGCATAAATAAACTGTACCATAAATAAATTCACCAAGGCAAGTATTTATATAAATTCATAAATAGCAGAAATAGAAAAATAATCTTTCTAAGATCTTTTAGGTTTTAGCAAATCTACAGTTCGTATGCTTACTCGAGTACTAACGGAGCATTGTACCGTTACGCCGATACTTATGGTTAGCATATTATAACAAGCAGGCTGTGCTAAAGTTGCTCTTATAAGTAGGTAAATTTTTAGGTTTTTTTCTAGAACTATATACGAAAGAAAAGATCATTTCCTTACTAGAATGACATAGATACTAAAGGTATCAGATCTTTGTAACTTTATCTAAACAACAATGGTTTAATAAGTATAAATTATGAAGTTATAATGGAAATAAACGTTGTGGCATCACAATGTCCAATAACTGTCAAACCAAGCTCTGGCACTACTATATAGCTATATTTATAATTTATATATATATGCAATATGCTACAACGTTCTATCTATATACGATTTAAGAATATATATCTTTTCATATATAACTCCCAGTGATACTAATAAAAAACATTCAATACCCAATAAATTATTGTATCTAAAGTTATCATAAATTATTTTTATTAGAGTCAGCAAAAGTACTTGTACAGCTCTAATGAGTTTTTGGGAATTTCTTTAATCACACAAGGACATTGAAAAAATTAAATGAAATCAATTTGCGTAGGAGCACACATAAGGATGATACAGAAGTTCTCTTGCCTATGGAAGCTGCATTCTTTTCAAACTATGGATTTGATTTATCGAAGTTAAAAAGTAGAAAAGCAAAGAACAAAAAACCAAAACATAAATCATTTTGCAATTAACTTTTAAAGTTCGTTCGTTACTAATTAAATTAGTTACATTCAATTTACGATTAATCGTTATAATCACAGTCACACAACTTTGGTTGTTGACATTCGAAAGTATTTCATGTTCAGATGACACAAATGGAAAGGACAAATGCAATCCACATCATACAACCTCACACAAGCATTTTCGCTTCCTTTCGATTGAAGAGCATTGCGCATCTTTTATCTTCACACCAATATCAACTCACACTATGGAACCACTCAAATTACAAGCACATCATTATTGATGATGTCGTACATATTTGTGAACTTATGTATTGTGTATTGTGTACTGTACATATGCATGAGCATTTCAGTGCTCTCTGTTCTTGTTCACAATTATCCAATAATGCAGTTCAATCATGTGAATTCAAGTTTTTATAATTCGGGGTAATCTATGCGCTCTACATGTGGCTTAACTTTCAGTAATGTAATCTTACATGTCGTTGACACATTTTAGCCGCTGCCAGTGACAAGGATGGATTTCCTTTTGATTTGCTTACCTGCAAAAGAGAGAAAAAACAAGAACAAATTTTGAAGATTAATACGTAATTAATTTAATTTTCTAATATACATTTATTTACAAAATAATTAGTATCAAATAATTTAATTATTTGTTTTGTAACAAGAATCTTCTTATTTAAACAGCTCTATTTTAATAATTAAGTTTGGTATCGGTTAATAATCAATTTTGACATCTCATTTGTTTTTTTCATTCTATATATGTAAATACACATTTAATACAACAACAACACAACACAACATACAACATAATAACAACAACAAGAACACAGTTTTTAAACCTTATTTACCTGATGTCCAGAACAAATTGAACCATTTGGTACACGCACTCGAAAAGGACTATGTACAGGACATGATGTTCGTGGACCCCAACGTGATGTAGATGGTCCCTGCTGCATAGACATTGAATTATAACTATTTGAACTACACGGATTAAATAGAGGTGGCGGCGGTAACGGCGGACCAGGTGTACTAAGACTAATATTACTTAAGCCACTCATGCTACGACAATGTCCGCCGCTCGATATTATAGTGTCACCAACATTGCTGCCACCTATTCCTCCCAGTGATATATGTGAACCCAATAGACTGCCGTTTAAGCCTACGCCGCCTCCACCGGACATCATTGACTGTGCCGGTGGTGGTGGTACACCTAATGGTAAAAGTCCACCTCCTCCACCTGTTCCATGGTGACACATCGCTGTCACCGCTGGTGTACCGCCTACTCCTACGCAGTTCCCGCCCCCGCCACCGCACGCTGTACCCGACCATTGACCACAAACACCACCGCTACCTCCTACGGATGCTGCGGCTCCTGCTACGCTGTGTAAACTATTTGTTGCGTGTGAATCGCCGCCACAGTAGTGATCCACGGCAAAACTATCTTGGCTACCAGAACATTGTAATCTGTGCGGTGGCGGTGGAGAAGTGGGCCTTGAGTAAATGTTTATTTAGTTGACCAGTTACTAATTTCGGCTATGTAACAGCAATTGTTATGTTAGACCAAAGGACCAACGTTGTATATATGGTATATAAGATATATTTGCTTGTTAATTAATTAAATTGATGCTAGCACAACTATTCTCTTCGTTCCAGCACAGTTTGTTTGGCTATGTTTTCTCTATAAAAGACTTCTGTAGCAATTTTCATCAACATCATTCAGTAAACATAGGCATTCAGCATACGTAATCTTCACTATTTGCAGTCAGTAAATGTGCGTTCCTTTTTAATCACAGTTCAGCAAACTTTATAGTTAAATTCTATTATTTTATTTAATTTTAATTAATTTTATTTATACTTTATACTTTATATTTTTTTATTTTTTATTTTGTGGTTATATTGGCCCAATCGTAGAGTTAAAGCTTCAAACCCTACTTTAGTTTTAATTATAAATATTTCCTAATAACTTTTAACAACAACAACTATCTTGAAGATACAACAATTGAAACGAATGTTTGCATATAATTTTTTTTTAATTAATTTAACTTAATTTATTTCTCGATTTTTTATTTAGTTTTAGTTCAATTTTAATTATCTCTTCTTTATGATTCTTATCACTTTATGTACAATTGTGTATATTGTAAAATTATTGAGTTGTTTAATTGATATTTTGTGCGATAATTTCTTATTTAATATTAATTTTCTATTTTAAAGTTAACGATTTTAATTTTATTTAACTATGAACTTTATTTTAACTATAATATAATTATTATTTATTTAATCACATTTTTTTTTGTATTTACTTAACGAAAAAAATTTAAGGAGTTCATGATGTAGTTATAAATTTGTTAGTTTTAAAATATTTTTAGTATTTCTTTTATTAGTAAACATGCGCTTTCTGTAACAAAACAATATAGAAGTAGAAGTTATTAATTTGTTAAGACTGTATTTTATAGGAGAGAGTCGCATCTCACATAATATATTAAAAATAAAATTGAAATAAAAATTAATTATAATGAACACAAAAAAAAAAAATTTAAATGATAAATAAAATTCAAAATTAAAAAATAATTAAAAATAAAAAAAAAAATTCACAATTAAAAATAAAATTAAAAATATGTTTTTATTTAATTTATAAAAAACTTCACATCAAAACAAAACTGTCTTAAAAAATAACGGCAGCTAAGAATAATGTTTCCCCATTCAATAAAAAATACCTTACTTCTGATATCAAACAAATATTAAAAATATAACTAAAGAAATATTTGATGGCCGTTTATATGAAGCCCACCCTTAGTTGGAGCATCTTTTCTTTTTTGCTCTCACAAACCCATAACATCAATCAAAACTGCGAAAGGGCTTAACACCTCTAAGACAGTTATTGATTTAAGGATAGTATCTACCTAGTAAGAGATCAAACTTTCAAACATTTTAATTTTAGACCGATTTGAATAGCAAAGAAAGGACAAAGACAAAAATTTTTTTTTTATTTAATTTATTGAAATTTGGCTGACCATACAACGCTGTTTCGAGTATTGCCATGTACTCTTCATCAGTGGTCTTTGGAAATAATCGAATTTTATTTAATTAGTTTATAGTCCGTATATAATTTGTTTGGACTGCAAGTGCCAGGCTTAGAACTCGTGCCTATCAAATTAGAAGCGATGACTAATCGTGTTTATCCACAAATAGCCAAGGCTGCACAAACTTTCAAAGCTCAAATTCCATGTTTTGTCACTAATTTTAAATCTATTTTTAATCTATTTATAAAAGAATTAACTTAATCATATATTGTATTATGATATATCTTATTATAACGTAATTATTTTATTTTTTGTTCCATATATAGAAATTCATTAATAAAAATTAAGATATGTTGTTTAATTATGATAAGTTTGGAAGTGTATATTAAAATAATCATTTAAAATAAAATTAAAATTACTAAACCAATTTTCCTTTGCTACATTTAATTAGGATCAAAATATTCAATTAATTTGTAAAACCTGCTACTGAAATAGCAGAATTTTAATTACCATTTATAGATACCCTACACATACAGTAAATTGATGCAGTACCAATAAAGGTGTAGTATTATCTATATTACCTTGAAAAAAAACTGGGTCGTTCATTTATCAACGTTTTTCTATACATTAAGACTGAAAAGTTTTCGGAAATTCTCATTTAAAATTCGCGCGCTGTATATTTTTCGATATTTTAAGTTTATGTAGTTTGGCAGCACTGTCCTTAATTACTATGCCAAAAATGAGCTCGATCTGTCAGACAGTTCGTTTACGGCAGCTGTTGAAACCAGTTCACCTCAGTAGTGCGTTGCGAAATGTCTTCGACGGTCGTACGACCGTCCTGGAAGGCTTTGTACCACTCATAAACTTGAGTTTTCGATAAAACTGATTCCCCATAAGCCTTTTGTAGCATTCGCAACGATTCTGCACACGAAATTTCGTTCGAAACACAAAATTTGATGCAAACTCTTTGTTCAATATTTTTTTCCATTGTTTTTTTCGCAACGCCCTACTGAGGTGAACTGGTTTCAACAGCTGCCGTAAACGAACTGTCTGACAGATCGCGCTCATTTTTGGCATAGTAATTAAGGACAGTGCTGCCAAACTACATAAACTTAAAATATCGGAAAATATACAGCGCGCGAATTTTAAATGAGAATTTCCGAAAGCTTTTCGGTCTTAATGTATATTAATAGTAGAGAGGAAACTATTTGATATCACATATAAATGACGTCTATTAAAAAAAAAACCATTTTATCAATATATAAACCTCCGTATTGGTTAATATGTTCAGAACATTATTAACCATACATACTTGACATAACGATTTAATCCAGTCGTTTACTCACATAGCTCCGTTCAAGCGATATATAACCATAGATAACCATAGCATGGCCTCATCATCAACTTCCAAAGCTAAACCAGCAATCAGCTAAAAGAATAGCCCAACAAAATGACCACTTATACAGTATTGTAATGTTAACAATATATTTACAATATATATTGTTAACCATATAGATATCTACAGAGTAAAAAATTTTGTCTTCATCAAGATAATGTGATAAATGTATGATAACAATCATATTTTTTTTAGTCGACATATTTTCTTGATAAAACATCCACCCAGCAATTAGTATCTTTGAAGAATAATTCGAAAGAGATTAACACGAACAAAGAAGAGATCGCCAAAACAGAGGCCATTTTAAAATTCTAGACATATCGTTTTGTAAAAAAGGTTATCAGATAGCAGATAGTTAGCAGATATTATTAGAAAAATATTGAAGGGGAAAATATTTAATTTAAATCTTGCCCAAATTTTAAGTTTTTATAAGTCTAATCAAAAACCTTTGCGTTCCCTCTATTAATCTGCCAAAATCTATTAATCGTCAAAAAAAAATCAAATTAAACTTAACATAGACTTAACTTGTACATTGAATTGTTTTAAACAGATATTCGTTACTATGACAATTATCACACTAAATACAAGTTATTCATAATATTGATTAAAATTATTTTTCAAAACAATTTTATAGTATAAAATTGTAGCAGAATTAATTTTAGGTGACTTTAAAGATGTGCCTAATATACAGCCCACTAGAAATTTTT
>NC_051847.1:242168427-242180801 GCF_002237135.1 Teleopsis dalmanni | reverse complement strand
GTTTTTGGTAAGCGGAGAAAAAATTCTTATATAGTTCTTATATACCTGTTGCATTTCCAATGCCATTGCAGTTAGTTTGTCATATATATTATATCGAAAATTTTAATATTATATTCTTCTTCATTTTTATTAAAAGAACATGATGATGGAAATGTATTTAGGTTTATAATAGAAAGTGGCGACTGTTTTAAAAAATAAAAATTTTAATTATGTATTTAATAATGATTTCATTTTAGTTTTAAATTAATATTTTTAACTATTTTAATTAACATTAAGCACTGGGCAGTCGCCTCTGAGTATTGTCACAAGTTTTGTCCATTCTAGAAAATAATCATTATCGAAAGATTGTAGCTTAGACTTATCAGTTTATATTTCTCGCTGAAATTCGTTAACCCAGTTTTTAAACTTGTAAAACGTACTAAATATTTTAAAATGATGAAAAAAGGTGTCATAATAAACATCATTTTTTAAAAAGATGTACATAATTCTTGATTCAACATATCTTTAAATTATTCGCAATACAGTCATTTTCTATATTATATAGGAAAGATTGGTTGGTTAGTTGGTTGATTGCAACTGCAGGCCATTACAAAACTTCCATGTACCTCAAGTAGCGATTTTTCGCCGTTTTGCTAACACATTCCTCGCAAGAACCCTAGTGTAGAAGAGTAGAGACTGAACCCATTCCGTCGAATTTACATAATTTAATAGGTCTTTCATCTTCACCGTTGAATAGTCCGATAAATTATCAAAAATGTATCTTCTTAAGAATCTTCTGGACGTCAAAGCCGGACATTCACAGAGTAAATGTATTACGGTTTCTTTTTCCTGTAGATTTCCACAACTTCTGCATTCATTAATTTATAAAAATTTTTTATTAATACTATTTAGCAGTTCTTCAAATGCAAATAGTACAATGAATCTGAATTGGTAAATTTAAATAATTACATATTTGTTTTACTTAATGCATACATAAACTTAAATTATTTTTCTTCATATAAATAATAATTACTCCCGAGTTTATAACTTAGTTTAATTTTCGCTTAAGTATAAATTAATTTCAGTCATTACTTTAAAATCATTCATAATTCTCATTGTGATTTTAATTTTAAGGACGATAATTTACACATATACTGTAGTTTACATTCATACAAATTTTATAGAAATTCCTCATATTAGTGATGCTTAAGTTGCATGTATAATTTGCATGATTACTTGTTTATTATTTATTAGAAGGAATATATAGCATACGGCATTACCACTACCAATAAAATGCCGCACATTTCTGATTACACGATTATAATAACATCAACAGCAACTGCAACAACAACAACAGGAGTTCATTTTTCCAACATAACTAAACCGGTTACTTTAAATTGTTGATATGCGCTTCTTAAATGAATTAAAGTTCATTCATAAAACACGAGTGCCATATTGAAAGTTATGCGCGCATTCATATTGAATGGCTAGTGGTAAACACTGTCTAATAATATAGTATATGCACTAATAATAAATAAATATTAAATTTGTACATTCTTTCAAATGATATATTAAAAAGCATTTAAATTACTTCAAAAAAAAATTAAATAGAATACTTAATATTTTATTAAACTTTAAACATAATTTTATTAACACGCTGCATTCTCTATAAAAGTACTTTTTAGTGAATTTTCTCTATGCAGTGCTACAATAAAGTAAGCGCATACTACATAGTTGAACCAAAGGCGCTGATTTGTCGTTATAAAAATAATAATAAACATAAAAGCTGTGTAAAATATATATAAATTAGCAACAATAATAACTTCGCTACCAATACCAATGCAGCAATTGTACTAGCAGTAGAGGTAATCGTTACTTTGTACTATAATACAATAACAAAACAACGCTGCCACAGAGGCTGCTACCACAGCCAAAAAGTGAATGAAATTTGCAACAGGTGCGCAATCGGTTTATTTCTTAAGTTTTCTTTTCCTTTTTGGTCTATTTTTATAGTTTTACTTCTTCTCTATATTCTCTACTATAGTTTTGCGCAACAAATACCGCGTTTGTATATAGTTTAATGTTTATAGTTGGTTTTGTTGTTATTGTTGCTTTGTTGTTTTCTTACTTTTGTTCCTTTTGCTATCAAAGTTAGCTTCTTACTGTTCTTACAACCATCTTTTAAACGTTAATAATAATCCTTCCTTCCGTTCTATTCTGCTGCCATCACTGCTACTGCCTTAAACTATTTTATACTTTTTATGTTAATTCTTTTCCTACTTTGTTTTTGGTTTTATTCAGTGCTTTGAAGTTATACAACAATTCTTGCTTTTGGAAGGCTGAACTTTTGCGAGAATTTTTTATTTATATTTTTTGTTGTTGTTTTTATAGTGCGTTTTTGTTGTTGTTGGCATTATTACAATAAATAGCTAGTATGGTATAGTTTCATAACGGCCATTAAGTTGACTACCCAAGCTGAGCTAGAAAAAGAATAAATGCTAAAACAATGCAATGATGGCCAGCAATAACTAAAGCGCTACAAAAAAAAAAAATAATAATATTAAGAAACTGTAACAGCTGCTGTTTGCCCAATGCGTCCAAACATTTATTCTATGTTACTTGCATAGAAAAAAACTTAACTTAAATGCAAAACCTTAAAAAAAGGTTAAAACATCAAACTCAGCAGCTGTATTTGTCTGTTACCAATATTTAAATTAGTAATTTTAGTCTTAATTTGTTTTTGTTTTTTGTGTATTATCTTGAGGAACACTCTATTTGCACTGAAGGGAATATGTATATATACAATGAAATATATTCAAATTTTGTGATAAAATTTTAATAATTATTCACTAATATATCCATCTAAATAGATCAGTTGACTACTTTACTTTACTACTTTCGCAAATTACTATTTCTCTCAGATGCTGACCGGCATTGGTTACTTTTGTAAGTACCTCTACCTCATGGAAAAGGCACGTCTATCCGACTACATTTATGCAGAATCACGACGGAGATTTTGACGAGACTTTCTCTTACTGTAATAGATGGCTCACATTTAGAGAAAAGATAATAGCACATATTGGACCAATTAATCTCGAAAATATAGTGTAAAAGATGAGAGCGAACCTAGAGAGCTGGCGAACAATAGTGTTATATGTGATTCAAATCTTCAAAGTGAAGAAATTAAACTTAGAAAGGAGAACTAGAAACTAGGCTAATAAATAGTCTTGATGCAGATAGAAAATCACAAAAGTATGGCTTGAAATACCAACATAAAAGAGGTCCTCCTCGAAGTAATGTGAACGCGGTTTCTAAAGGGTATAAGTCTCGTCGAAGAAGGGATGTTTTAGTCTGTATACTACATATTAATGTTAGGGAGTAGGGCACATTATTCCGACGACCTTCGAACTAGCGCTGCATAAATCATTCCACATTCACACAACAAAAAAAAATAAAATAGATTGTTTTCAGTTTGTTTAATCTCTTCTAGACCATATGGTAGATTGATCGAAGGTTGAAAATAAAATTTAATTTATTAAATCTATTAAGAATTGTCGTATCTCATAAGGTGAGCAATTTTAACTGAACTGTTATATGGTTTCGAATTGTTGTGATTTTAAAATAAGTTAAATAACGCAATCAATTTTATGTTTACTCATACAGTAATATATTTTGAAAATAATTCAAAAACCAAGTTTATAAAAAATATTTGGATACTTTATTTTCTTTAGACTACTTAAAATACAACAGTCTGAAAAGATAAAAAAAAACTTTTTTATTTTTCTAAATTTAATTATACTCCAAAATGTTTTTTTTTGTTGGTCTAATGACTAAGTCTGCTGCACAAATGTATTTTTATTTATTTATAAGTTTATAAGTATTTTGCAGTTGTTAGTTTTGTATTTCGTGCTTTTTTCTCAAATTTAATTATCAACAAAATTTTAAAACTGCAAAATAAATAAACAAAATTTTTGTACGAAATTGAGGTCACCTTCACATTATCAAATTTCACCAAATGATTAACAGTGCAAATAGAGTAGCTCTTAATTTGACAAAAATATAAAAATTACACACAATATACATACATTGGGGATATTTTAAGTGTGTGTGTGTGTGTGTGTTTATCTGTTTCTGTTTCTGTTCAAAGTGAGTAACAAACACTTGTGCAAATCCTTATCTTTATGCGCGAATAAGTGATGAATGCCCTGATTTCGCCACAAAATTGCACAAAAATTTCCAACGAAAATTGCAGTTTATGTACAACAAAACAAAAAACAAAAAAAAAATAAATAAATAAATAACTAAAAAAATTAATTCATTTTTGTCATAATAAATTGCATTTCTTAGATAAGCAAAAAACACTATGTGCGTTTATTTGAGTGGTGGAGTATGAATGTGTGTGAATGTGTATGTTTACACCACTCTAAGCGTTGACGCAGGCAATTTTTTTGAAAGCTGCAACAAGTGGTGCTAATGGTTGCAATTTTTGTTTGAAATTAGATACACAAAAAATAATTGAGCTGCTGCCGTTCAGACCAACAAAAAATGCTAAATTGTCAACAACAAACGTCATCGACAGCATGCAAACAGAGTAACGCCAGTAAGAATGATGCAGCGTTGGCGGTAAAGACAGTGAGGCGGCGGTGAGGGCGAGCACAACCATTTCAGTTCGACTATGTACAGTTGAATTTAATTGTAGTTTATTTATTTTATATCAAATAGAAAATTCCAAAAAGTTTACAAAAAAGAATAAAATAAAAATAGCAAAATTTCTATTAAAAATACGTAAAATGCAGTACAAAATAGCAACAAAAACTTATAGCAAAAATTTGTATCAAAAATATATGATGCAAAAAGAAAATATTTAAAATGCAAAATATATATGGAAAACAATGACAATAACAAAAACAATATGTATTGGCTGTATAGCAATAACAACAACACCAAATTTGCACTAACAAAATTTATGTAAATAAAATAGTTTATTGGTTTTAATTTTTTATTTTAGTTTTTTTGTGGTCGTCACTTTTTCAATTGATTTTCATTATATTTTTTTTTTGTTTATTTTTATATTTTGTATTATTTCTCGAGTTTTGTTTTTATTGTTTGGTGTTGATTTTATTTTACTGTGTGCGAGAGGTGATAAGCTCAAGGACAATATGGAAATTGCTAAAATTTTTGTTGTTGCTTGGTAGTCGCGATTTTTGTTGTTGTTGCATCTGTTACCACCATTTTAGTTTAACCATAGTTGTTGTTGTTGTTATTTTTAATGTTTACACAATTGTTTTGCAGTGAACAACGAAAACAGCAACAAATATTAATTGCAAGCAAAATTAAGGTGTTGTCATCAAATAAGCAACGAATGATAATAAGTGTTTTCCATCAAAAATTAAAAGAAAAAACAAAAATTAAAAAAAAAAACAAACTGCTTATTGAGTTCTTTAACCAAAAGAGCATTTGTAAAAATAATAACAAATTCTTATCAATTGTTAAAATAAAAAAAAAATGCACACAGAAAATATGTTTGTAAAACGTTACTCATACGCAACAAGTTGCCTTAATAGTTTCAAAGATGTTATAATTTTAAAAATCTATAAATCTAACTATAGCTGAAATATAGAACAGGAAGTAATTTTTTGGAACATAAAAAAAAACATGATTAACTTTACATGGCTTCCTCGTACAAAACTAACTATCGACCGGACCAAAAATAGGAACAGGACAGTGATAACAATGGTACCAGCTACCTGCTACTATTACATTAGACATAGTTCTTTGTGTTTATTGTTTATTTAATGTATATCGATTATGTTGTTGTCTGTGTGTTTTTTGTTCATCATTTAGAACCAATTTGTTAATAGATTTCAGTGTAAATAGCCCCCTTTTATATTTTGATAACAAAACTTATTGTCTAAGAAAGAAGTGAAATAAACTTCAAAACATTGATAATATTTATAAAGATAATAATCTGTAACTAGAGCACTGAAAGTTTGTGTATCGTGTGGAAAAACACGGTTAGTCATCGCTTCTAATTTGACATGGTTTGAGTTCTAAACCTGCTTATAACAAATTATAAACGGACTATGAACTGAAAAAATACGAATATTTCTTAGGACTACTAATGATGAGTACTTGCAAATACTCGAAACAACGTTGTATGATCAGCCAAATTTAAATTGATTAACCAAATTTTTGTTCCTATCTTCTCTTTACTATTCGAATCTGTTTATTTACAAAAAAAAGTTTCTTTGTGATTAAAAGAAACCGTAGCTTTTTGGGCAAAAATAATTAACTATACAAAGATAATAACTATATAAAACAAAAATAAAAATTAATTTAAGTTTTTTATTCCGTTTCAGTGAAATACATAAAATATATATATATATGCACAAATACATAACATATTAATACATAAAATAAAAAAATTAAGAACCAACTTAAAACTTTTTATTTAGATTTATAGAAGCTTTGTGTTATTCACAAATAATATTTAAAAAAATTTATCTTAATATATAGTTACTCAAATAGTTTAGGTTATACCGATTATCTTAAGGATCTACTTAGGTCTGTATTAGCTAAAAATTTAATTAATTAATAAAATAATAAATTTCTTTTTTGTTATTTTTTAAATAAGTTTTAATAAGTATATTTTATTAGCATCGATGTATCAACTCTATTCTATAGTCTACAGTGTAAATTAATTGAAAAATTATTTTATTTGAATCTCATAATTTTAGTTAGACGGTTGAGATTTTATTCTAATATAAAATCATTTTCTATATACATATATTCTCTCTACTACATATATATATGCAATTCCTATTCGTATTTACTTAACATTTACTTAACATTGCTATACAAATTAAAATAATAAATAACTTCTAGACATATCTAATCTTCATAATTATTTAGAGTTTAAATGACAACTATTTGCCAAAATATTAAAAATGATTTCAAATGAAAATGCACTTTGAAATGGCTTGCACTTTGAGTATCCGTGGAATTTGTTAGTTCGCTAAATGCAACATGTTGCACATTGTTAATTAAATTCTGCATAAACTGCATAGTGTCAGTGTAGTCACGATATGGCCACATAATTTACACATTCTTATATTTATGTTTACCATTGATCATGGCCCAGATATTCATTGGTAACTGCAGCAGATACTTTTTACTCTGTGCTTTCATTGTTGTTGCTGTTGTTAGTACTGTTGCTGTTCTTGTTCTTGTTGTAGTTGTTGTTAGCAACAACAACAGCTAGAGCAACAGCAATAGTTCAACAACAATAAATACAGCTATAAAATAAAATTGAATTCAATGTAGCCGTTGTTGCATTTATTGTTGTAATTGTGGTTGTTGTTGGTGCCATTGCAGTCGTTTGCGCCTTAAGTCAATGCCACAATATTGCACACAAGATACTCGTATAAATATGAAATACTAAAGTAATACTGCTAAGTTAAATAAGGCATTGCATCTACAATGCATTGGCGACGATGCAAGTCTTATGCAAGTATTTATGCATTTCACATAAATTTGGCCAAAGCAACTTGTCTTTCATTTACGTTGCACGGCTTTGCAATTTTGCCTTCGCCAATGCAGTGGGCAACGGGCAGCGGGTAGCGGCAGTGACAGCAACAAGATCAAGTGCAACATGCAACTGCAAATATAGCTAAAGAAATGCTGTTATTTAGTGATTATTGCAATTGCCTGACATAATATCGCTTCATTATCTTTAAACGTTCCATAATCAATGACAATAATTTAATAATCGGAAATTTATTAACTGCAAAAAATCACAGTTTTCAAAATTAATTTGACGTACTTGTTTTTTTTTTTGTTTTTGTTATTATTGCATTGTCATTAGTCTTTAATTATCAGGCCATGCTATTTAAATAATTTTACCCTAGTTTTAAGTGAATTCATAGATATATTTTTCTGTTAATTTTTTTTTACTTCAATACCATAATAATTCAGTTAATTGTTCTACTTAAAATATTGTCACTATAAAAAGTGATTTTTGCTTTAAACGTTAAATAATTATTTAGTATCTCAATCTGGAATGCAAATTTCATACAAGTTTGCTATTGAAATTAATTAGTAAATCAGTAAAAAGTTTTTCTTATAACAATTAAATGCGTTTTAAGTACTAAGCAAAGTTTAAGGGAGAATTGGAGAGATCTTTAGAACTACTGATCAACTGATCAAATTTTAGTTTATAGCTAATAAAAACAAGTGAACTTTGTTTCATATCATTGTATGAAAATTACATTTTTTGTTTTAATATCAATAGTTTTTTTCATATTTTAAACAAATTAAGTAGTTTTTGCACCTGCCGCAGTCAATGTCAGATATTGAAATAAAGCACCTAGTAAAATTATGGTTTTAATTAAAAGAAAAAATCAAGAGCAATTAGTTTTATTTATAATATGTAATTAATATATTTCATATATATTCGTATGCAGTCGTAGATATATTTTTTAAGAGTGACTCAACAAGGAAAACTAAATTTAAAATGAAATTGTTTTTGTATTTCAAATAAATTAAGATATTAGTGCACCTGCTAGTCGTATATTTACTTAAGGCATACTCATATAGAACATATAGAGAATTTATTACTTAATTTAGTTAGTTTATAGTTATTATATATGTTTCGCTAAAGGCATTTTTTTTTTGGAACGGAAATGTGGAAAATCCAAATGATAAAATTGTGTAAATATCACGTAAGTGGGAATTAATAGTATATTATAATTAAATAAAGATTAACTGATAGCTTAACAGAATAATCGACTATATAAAATGTTGATAATTAATACATCAAAGGTCTAAAATATTTAGTAATAAATAAATAATAATATATAATAATTATTATTATTATAATAAGCCTTGTGCGACGTCAATAATTTTGAGCAGCCTTTTAAACTGGGTTTCTAGAAATCGCTTCCATCTTTTACGCCGCAACACTACGTCTTGTATATCAGTAATGTTCCTTACTCCTCTTCCTGACCTTCTCCATGTTGTTTTTGGACGACCTCATCCTCCGCTACCTTGCGGATTGTATATCAACGCCTGTTAACAAATTTCGGTAGGAGCCTTTCGAAGTGTGTGCCCGAACCATCAAAATTTTTTTTTATTTTTGTTTCTTTTTTTGTTCAGAAGCGTTTGATAAATGTTTTTGTTGGATATGTTTAATTATATGTATAAAAAATGTATAAAAAATTGTATTTGACATATATAAGTCAATATGTTCATTTATTCATTGATTTCGAATATAGACTGTATTAATAAAGTTAATGTTGCTTGTAAAACAAACTAACATTTGGCAAAAACCACCACTGGCTCTGAGCCGGAACAAATTCAAAGGGAGATAGACGATATAGTGGGAGCTAACGACAGACGTCGGTATACAGACACTGGCCAGTTGTCAGTTCAATTAACACGGTCGGATAAAAACGAGAAGACAAACAATTCGTTTCATTTCGGTATAATAAATTCAATATCAAAAATTTTTTAGTGACTTCCAAAGTTTCGATTAATAATTTCAATATAATAAACTAATCTGCTGACATAATAATTTTCCATATTGGCGTTAGAATAACTTATTTTAATAAGATAATAATATAAAATAATAATTATCACTAAACAAGTTTAATGGATAATAATAAACGCGTTTAAAACTATGTCATAGCTGTTGAAAATAAAAGAGTTGAGTTCAAGACACAGAGATGTATTTGTATAAACTTTTGTGACATATTTTGAATGTCATTCAAATTGCATCTACGCTGCAATATTCAAAATTTACATATTATCTTTACTTGTTTCGATACAAGTAACTACTAGATACTTTCTTTTAATACTAATAACTTTTTAATAGCTACCCTCTTGCAATACCAATTACTTTTTAATAGTTACCCTCATTTTAATACCAATTACTTCTTAATAACTAACCTATTTTAATACTTAGTTTGTATTTGGTATCAAAGTTAAAGTGCTTGAAAGTACTTGAATTAAACTTTGTTGACGTATATACCTGTATTCTGTGTATATCCGGAATTTATATAATAAAAATTATTCACAATTTTTTTTTCTCAAGTGAAAACACTGTTTCTTATTATTATATGTAATCTTTCCGCAATTTTTTACTCAGTGTGTTTACATTTGCAGTTTTTGCATTTATACTTTTAAGTGTTTCGTTGCATAAATCTTAAAGTGACTTCTGGATTTCGTCTCACTTTCGAGAATTCTGCCTGAAGATTAGTAGCCACGGTTGCCACTTGAAAATTTTTTCCTGTACCAAAATTGGTTTAAAAAGGTGCCATTTCTGTAAAAAAAAGGTCCAAAATTTTTTTGGGCCTTTTTGTTTTTTCGTTCTGTATTTTTCATAGTGTTTAAATGAACAAAATATAAAATAGTGCAAAGTTGCATTTATAAAAAAAATTAATTGGAAATATCCACAATAAAGTTGGGTCGTCAAAAATGTACCATTTTTTGAACGTGAGTATCAAACGAAAAAAAAAGTAGTACCAATTTTGGTACTAAAGTACCATAAGTGGCAACCGTGTTAGTAGCAGCATGTTATCATTTTAATTGGTTCCATGAAAGTGGGGTCTGTGAAAATTTGAGGAAACACCTCTTCAGCAACACGTTTTCATTGCTCCTTTTGAGCAAAATGTGTTGCTTCAGCAATAGTTGTACGGCGATGAGTATATTTGGTGTGAAAATCTCTTCACGTTATGATAACTTTCTTCAGTACTAGGTCAGTGTATTGGGCTACATACTTTTTCACATTTTCACAGTCGACCTTTCCCGTTCCTACTCCACACATCAAACAAATCTGATACACAAATGATTGCGTAAGCCAATTCTTACAAATATTTTGACGCACCCTATACTTTATATTTTTTTAATTGTAATATAGTACAAACCACATGAGAATTAAGATGAGAATAACTGTGTGGCTTGAGAACTGTTATTTACTCTGAACTTAAAACTCTGTTTTCTTGGGTTATCAAGTCAAAACAGGTCCTTGAGAGTATTTCAGCTCGGAATATGATAAGTCTTTACTTGGTTCTGGGTCAAGGTGAAGTTTTAGGAAATGAATAAGCTGATGAACTAGCCAGAACTGCAACAAAAACTACTTTAACAGACCCTCAATCCTTCTGTGGGTTAAACTGGGCCAGTGCAAAACAAATAAGAGAGAGAAAGAATCATATGAGGCTGATGTGCTGGGAAGACTTCCTAGGACTTAGACAAAGTCAAGTGCCGATCAAACCATACTCCTACAAAAACACTCTTAAGTTTTCAAAAGGTAATTTAAGATTGATAACCTTTATAAACTACGTCTATGTGCTAATTCGGAATGCTGATTATGCCTCAAAGATGAGAAAACTACTATTCCTTTTTTTTTTAGTGACTGTCCAGCTTTAACAATGCACAGAAGAAACTCATATAAAATTTCTGTCACTACAACAGATTAAGAGCGCTTCTCCGGATTTAGTTCTGAACTTTGTTCACAAACCTATAAAGGGCTTTGTGTAGTCAATAGTGAAATTTGTGCAGTAGGAGTCTTCTGACCGTAGTACCGGCTGTTGGGTGATTTTACTACAACACTTTTTTTAATAATAACTGTATACATAATTGGTAGATATTTTTTGTTGACATCTTTGTTTATATTTAAATGGCGTGTTATTGCAGTGTAGTGTTGTAAGGCGACTGTAATAATAAATTTATTTTATAAATTAAAAAGATTTTTAAAATTAAATTAATTTCGTTTAACACTTGTTAGATCTATCTACTCATTATCTAAAAGATCATTTTTTTGTCTATTGTATGCAAATAATTAAATTTAATTATTATTTCTCAATTGATTATCTCAATTAAATTTAATTATTCGCATTATAGAAATTTTTATATATTTTATAAATATAGAATTTGAGGTTGTTTTGATTGAAATTTGTTGAACAATATTTTCTTAATCAATTTAATAAATTTTTTTCTGTTAATTTTGCTCTTCTATTCAAAGTATTTCATTCCATATTCTTTTCGCAAAAACTATTACCAGAAGAATAAATGCTCTAATTTGCTGTTCATGTTGATTGAAAAATTTGTTAGACGATGGTTGCGCAGCTATTTTGTGAAAAACCAATTAATATTTATATACAATGTATTTATGAACAATAATATATATATATATATATTTTAATGAATTTTATAAGAAAAAACTTTTAATTAAAATATTTTAAAAATAATTTTGTACTATCTACAATGCGAAAGAACTGCATAAAGATGTGCAAGTTGTGGAAGAGAAGAATAGTTGAAGAGAATTGGAAAAAAAAAAATGGACAGCATTGTTAATAAAGCTGAAGTTGGTGGCGGGGTAAAAGCTGTAACTTGCACTT
>NC_051847.1:242161101-242168327 GCF_002237135.1 Teleopsis dalmanni | reverse complement strand
ATGTCTCATCAAAAGCGTTAAAAATATTATATATTCGTTAGATGTACTCTCCAATAAGGGATTACTCCAAGATTGAGTGTAAGGCACCTCAGTTCTAGGTTTCTGCGTTACCGTTACCTGTTTTTAGAGCTGTTTTTAAACAATTTTGTGAAAAATTGTTTTCGTATTGAATTTAATTTGAGTTACCTTTTCATTTTTTACTTAATAAAAATATATAATTAATATTCATTTGTTTTAATAAGACTTTAAACAAACGTCCAAAATGAGACTGTTTATATAGAATATGAAGACAAAAAAGAGTTATACATAATAAAGATTTATATGAATTATAAATACTAAGAACTTGTGGCCTTCATGAAAAATGTCTATTATAAATAAATTCAAATTGTATTTTAAAATTTTGAAAGAGAAACCTTCAATATCAGTATATAAATTCATATGGTGTCTTCTGAGTCCTTGAAGGAATGAACTAAAATAAGAAACTTATTGTCAGAGGAAGGTAAAGCAAGTACAGGGTCAAAAATATACATGAACGTAATAATTCTAGTATAGTTAAAGCTTAGTGTGGGGCAGGGATAAATCCCCAACCATAAAAGAGTAAAGGTGCGTAATAGCACTCAAACGACAACAACAACAACAATAAATTAGATACATACAAACTGGATAAAAATTGTGACACTTATACAAATTTCAATTGCATCAAATACTTTAAAAAACTATAGATTTATTGATGCCGTGGACTTGCCGTGGAATGTAATTCAATAACAGTTTCGTAAACTCCCAACTTAAGAACAGATCAGTAATTTATATACTTTATATATATATACTTTTACTATGCCTTTCATTATTCTTTTTGTTGAATTTCCCCGCTGTATTGGTTGGTTTATGTGATGGCCTACTGGTTTATTAACATAGCACATATTGTGTCATATTCAGGCTACTTCAGAACCAGACTTAATATATTTACAGCCCCATTCTTTGACATATTCGACGATATTTCTAACATTATTATTTGTCAGATTATTGCATTTCTAAATGCGTTTGGCTGATCGTGATACGCCCAACTCTTCACACACAATTACGAGGAATATTGAATAAAAACAGTTTAATTAGCTTATTGAGAAGGATGCGTTCCTCTTCGCACATCACTTACCTATCTATACTGCATAGTTTTTCAAACGTAATATACAATCAATACAATAAAATATTTCTATACAATTATCTATTTCGCAATAAATATTTATAATTACATCCACACATAACTTAATATTTACAAAAATAAAATAAACAGTTTCAAATTTTATTTTCGCCAATCCCGTACCGATATTCGTCGTCTGTCGTTGTTGTTAGGTTGCGTACATCCTTCCCTTTCAAAGGGAAACCTCTCAACTACATCATCTATCAATTCCAATACACCAATTTTAAACTTTCGTTTTTGTTGAGGAGTTAAAGCCGCTATATCCGGTAAAATACTACGGAAGAAGTCCATATCTGAGTTGTCGGTGATATATGCTAGGTTAGCTGTAGTTGTAGCTTCACATTCTGTTTTAATTCGTTTTGGTTCATGCAATCCGTCATGCGAATCTCGTCGTATCATATGATTTTGCATTGATGAAACGTATGGCAAATCCTGTACCATCTCAGGCGTACGTAATTCAGCCAATTGTACATCTGGTATAAAATTCTGAAGTGTAATGGCACTTGCGGTATCACTTGGAGCAGGTGATCGTGCAGTCAAGCCGCGTTGCATATTAAGGGCAGCTTCTATATGTGGTTCAAATGCATCAGCAGTTTCTTCATCATCATTTTCAGAATAGGAATGTTTCATTTCGTTTGGTAATCTGAGTTTTGGTGTCGAAACCATTTGCAGTGATGCTATTGAAGGCTGTGCTATTTGTTGTTGTTGGTAAGACATTTGTAAGAATGCAGAAATATTGTTGTTACCAGACTCAAAGCAACTTCTAGTGGATTTAAGGAAGGGTAATAAAAAAGCCATGTGCTCTGTTAGATAATAAGGCTTGTGCTGTGGGTCGGTGCTGTTTTGCTGTTTTATATATCGAGATAGACACGCACGCAAATTCCGCCAACGTTCCTTGCAATGAACAACTGAAAGTTGAAGAAAAAAATCTGTTTTTAACTAATTTATCTAATTTTAAATATCTTCGATACATAATTTTCTGATTTAACTAAAAAGAATTGTGGTTGGTTGCATATTATAGTTATTTTTAATTTCATGGCTCATAATACTATATTCCGGAATGCAAATGCTTTAATACTTCCACTTCCGCAGGAGAATTCATAATCCGAGAAAATAAAATTAGTGAGTGGGAGAAGGGAAATCCACTTTCAATATTTTCTGAGACACAAAGTGTCAATGAGTCGTTTATCTAAATTAATGCATTAGTCCAAAATTCTTAATATACTTTTAATTTATAAAAGGACAAATTTGTCATTATTAGCGAAAAAACAATGTTTCTACCTTTAAAAGCCGACTTCGGGACAATAGTAATTTATATAACAAAAATTTCTTACTAAAAAATGTTCACAAGATAATATGGCAGTGATATACAAAAAATAAATACAGAAAATCTGTAAGTACTAATGAACGAAAATTTTTCAAAAAGCAAACTTGAACCGATGACTTCTGAACCCGTTGAATGACAGGTTTATTTGTTAAACTAAAACGGTACATGAGTTAAGTGATTTCAATTCGTCGTTTATGAAATGTAAGGAGTTTTTAAAATATGATTCTTTTATGTTCTGCATCTCAGTAAATAATGAAAATAGTTTCTCACCCCCGAAAAGTATTAGAAACAGTGTAACACTAGTTCCACTCAAAAAAAAGTTCGATTATAAAAAGGTATAACATATAAAGTCACTTAAAGGCAATAATACCTTCACTCTTATTACAAGTATTGCCTTTATTATAAGTTTCCAATACCAGAGGACTTTTCGGACTAATGGATACAATAACTTAACCTCATATACTCATAACTCGAAAACCTTTCACTTAATTTACACTCAATAGAGTGCACAAAATGATAATATCTGACACTATTCAATTCTTCTACTTTTTATGACACCTTATTTAACATTTCTTTAAATGTTCAACCGCTGACCTCATACATATATTCATAAATTGAAAACCTTTCGCACAACCTGACATTATCCACATTATCTATCTTCTATGTAAATGTAGACTTTATCAGTAGATTACAGAACCATTGTCACAAATATGGATAATATTGGAAAGAATAAGAATAATGACAGAAAAAAACATATATGGCCATGTGCGAGTTCGAGTAAATTGAGGTAAAGTAAATTGTACTTATGTAAATATTTATTTATTTATTTCTTGCACTTATTTTTTATTTTTGGTTAAAGGTTTCCAAATTTATTTAATTATTTATTAAACATCTTATAAAATTTTCACAATGGTAACAGCTAATTTACCTAATTTTTATCTAATTTACCTTACTCGGAATTTTGGTAAATACCAACATTTGCTGTCATACCGACATAATTTACTATTTCCCTCAATTTACCTTCAATGTACTCGAACTCGCACACGACCTATGTAATTATGAGCGTATGTATGTAAGTATTAGTATTGTAATAAAAAGATATACATTAAGACTGAAAAGTTTTCGGAAATTCTCATTTAAAATTCGCGCGCTGTATATTTTTCGATATTTTAAGTTTATGTAGTTTGGCAGCACTGTCCTTAATTACTATGCCAAAAATGAGCGCGATCTGTCAGACAGTTCGTTTACGGCAGCTGTTGAAACCAGTTCACCTCAGTAGTGCGTTTCGAAATGTCTTCGACGGGCGTACGACCGTCCTGAAGGCTTTGTACCACTCATAAACTTGAGTTTTCGATAAAACTGATTCCCCATAAGCCTTTTGTAGCATTCGCAACGATTCTGCACACGAAATTCGTTCGAAACACAAAATTTGATGCAAACTCTTTGTTCAATATTTTTTTCCATTGTTTTTTTCGCAACGCACTACTGAGGTGAACTGGTTTCAACAGCTGCCGAAAACGAACTGTCTGACAGATCGCGCTCATTTTTGGCATAGTAATTAAGGACAGTGCTGCCAAACTACATAAACTTAAAATATCGAAAAATATACAGCGCGCGAATTTTAAATGAGAATTTCCGAAAACTTTTCGGTCTTAATGTATATTATATACTAGTCCCATAAGGAGCACTTGTAGTGCAAAAGCTGTTGCTATTCTTTCCGATATTATTTTACACTAAGTTTAGTTAATAATAATAATAAATAATTTAATACAATAATAATAATTAATAATTTTATATAATAATAAACTTTTAATAAGACTTTGAAATTGTGTTACATTATAAATAATTATAACATTAAATTGTCAGACGCAATCGGCTTATGCATAGGGAACCGAGTTAAGCACACGACAAGATACGATCAGTTATTACGTGCAACGATGTGCTCGGCTTTTCATTGTTTAATAAATTCTTCTTTTGTCTTGTCGTTTTGAGATGTAAACAAATACATAATAACAACAGCTTTAACAAAAAAAAATTCAAACGATAAGAAAGCTCTTCATGCAAACCAAAGACTTTTTGCTAGCAAAAGTAAACATAGCCAACAAAACAAAAAAAAGCTCGATGTGAACTTTTCAGTGACGTTAACTACTTTTGTACTGTTTGTGTTGTTTTCAGTGCCCAGCCAACACGTTTTATGCTCTCTCAGAGTTGTACTGACAAACGCTTTTTGTTTGCAACGCTTAGAATTTGAGCGCCAATTATTTTTACTAAAATTTTTCTTTAAATTTGTCGTTGTTAAATAAACACAACTATTTTGTTTCATTTACACAACTATTTTGTATTTAGTGTTGCGTAAAGAACACTAAAACAACAAAATATTTATAAACAAAGCACTAAGAACTAATATTTTTTGAATAACTTTGTCGCTCTCTCTCTTATAGACAGAAATAAGTAAACAAAACCCAAGTGGGCTTAAGTTTGTACACCCACATACATGTGTGAGTGTGTGCGTTTGGGAAACAAAAGCAAAACATAGTGTGAACATTCATATATACATATAATTATACATAAATATATATATATACTAACTACACATTTAATTTGGCTAGGTAATGTGATTTGATTACTTACCACTTTCTCTAGTTTCCTGAGATATGAGCGACCAGGATTTTTCCTGATTATCTCTATTGCGATATTCTGGTACTTTTTTATCATAAAGACATTTATGTGTGCGTACCAAGTTAACAAATCTTATGTTGAAGTCTTCATCAGCGGCACGCGTTGTTGATTGCTGGTGCTGTTGTTGTTGCTGCTGCTGTTGCTGCTGAACAGTGTGCGCTGCAGTACTAGTGTTCGTATTAGGCGTTTCTGTTGCATTGTTATTGTTGTTTGAATTAGTGATAGTCACTGGAGTTGTAGTGTTTGTTGCAGGGGCGGATGTTGTCATTTTGTTCTTTTAAAGTTAAATTAATAAATTTATTCGCTTGCAAAGAATAATTATTACTTTTTTTTAGTTTTAATTCATCACACATAGTATATCACACAATATTCTAAAATTTTTATTTCCCACTGTGAACAAAAACAAAAACAAAATACAATTTAAGAAAGCAAACTATGATAACAGCAACAACAACCAAAATGCAATAACACAAAAATAAATTCCATTGCTTAAAAGTTCGTCGTAGCAGCACAAAAACACAAAAACACAAAAACAACACAAAGAAAACAAACAAATATAAAATATTACAATAGAGAAATAAAAACTATAGTTTTTATATATAAAACTTAGTTTTGCGCGCTTTTTTGTTTTTGTTATTATATGTTAATTTGTATTTTTTTTTTTGGTTTTAATTTTTATTTCTGTTTTTGCTTTTATTGTTTATTGTTCACTAACCGAAACAGAAGTTCTGTGCTGCCAAAAGCTCTACCAACTCGTAAATGACAAACAACTTTTGTGTTCTGTTGCGTTTTGCTATGATGGTTGTTATATTGTTGCTCTTGTTGTTCTAGCATATGTACTGTTGCGCGGGGTTCGCAGTAGGTGTGGGGTTGTATTATATGACGTTATTCTCAGAATAACATTTGCAGAAGTGTTTGTTAAGACGTTTGGTATATTGATCTGGTTACCGAACCGAAGGGGATGGGTGAGTGTGCGGAAGAGTAGAAATCTTCATGTTTTTTGTATTTGTTATATGTAGTTTTTTTGTGTTATTATTCTTATCGTTGTTTTGTTTAGTTTTCTGCGCAAAGCTTTTGGTTATTTGTTACGTCGAATTCTAAACCTTATAAAATGTGTGTACAATAACAAATATTTAAAAACAAAATACATACATATATATACACTTATTTATGTACGAACAATAAAAGTAAGTGTTTATAACTATGTTAAAAAATAAACATTTTTTATACTAAAATTAACTGAAATTATTTGCAGTTTTTAAATACATTGCAATTTCATATTGTTTACTTTGTTTTTTAAATAGTTTACATTATTCATTTGAAAGCAGATATTTTGATGTTAATTTTAATATAAACAAAATCAAACATTCACTTGCGTGATACTTATGCTCTATACATATATACTTATATGATATCGATGATAACAGTTTCTTTTATCATTACTTAATTTTAATTAAGTAATTTTTATTTGCATTGACAATATTTTATTTTAATAACTTTATTAATAAAAACTTGTGTTACTAATATTTTATTATATCATATATATTTAAAATTGTTTAATTTTATATTTTAATTCACTCAAAACGAATGTGTCCAAATTAAAGCAACTGAGCAACTAACTAAACAACAAAAATAAAATACATGGAAAATCTACGACGCATTATCGCACAGCAAATGTGTGTTTGTATTGCCAGCGACATGACCGACTCTCAGTGAACATACAACACATGAAACAGCAACAATAAAAACAAACTTTTGAAAACTTGATAGCAAGCAACAACGTCACAATAAATGAACTTTCCTACCACACACTCAGCGAAAGCTCTTCTGTTCAATTACAGTTGACGTTATATTTTACTGTAGAGGGCGCCACTATTTTTGTTAAGGAAAGCTTAAATTATTATTAAATAAATAATTTAAAATAATATATTGCATATTTAAGATTGTAGGTTAATAACTTAAGATATTTTAAAAATATTAGAAAATATTGAAATTTAAGATATTTAAAAAATATAGTTAATA
>NC_051847.1:242148636-242161001 GCF_002237135.1 Teleopsis dalmanni | reverse complement strand
TACTGTTCATTATTCTGACAGTAACCGCAGCTCCCCTTCAAAAAGAGTTCTCTCATAAACAAATTTTTATGCAGAATGAAGTCGACACGTTCGTTTGTAATCTTTAAGGTGTCAGCTTTCTTCTGCAATTTCACTTTACGGTTTGCCAAAACGATTTTGTGGACTTTTTTGATGTTTGATGATTGACCACCTTCTTTTGACGATTAGCATTATCTCTGTTTGTACGATCGCGTTGAAGTCAGTTAACTATTTCTCTCTACATCCACCGCTTTTGCATCCACCGTTATTATTTCAATCAAAAGTAATGATAAATCAAGTCACAAAATTGCTTTTAGTTCATTGTTTTGAAAACATACGAAATAGTAAAGCTACTAAAACAGCTTTAATTGGAACAGTAATCATTCAAATGTCATGAGCGGTACCATTTGGATATTGCCACTTTTTAAAATATTAAATTTTTGAAATTTATAAGAATTTTTTATAAATGACACTGCCAGCGTCTCATCCTAAGGATTAATAAGCTGATAGATATTCAGTATACTCTTAAAAATAATGTATTTAATATATAATATGTTAACTGTGTTATTGTTTAGGGCATGCAGGAGTATGTGTTAATCAATTCTAACCACCTAACGAAATAAAAAATAAATATCTTGTACTCTCTTCAGTAAGGTCAAATTTTGTAATATAATTATTATATGTTTTCAGTCCATGCAAACCGGGCATACCACTATTGTGACGACGTATTGACGATGCGTTAGGCATTTTTAAGCCTCACTCAGCACGAAAAAAACTATATACTCAAATAATTTATTTACTGTATAATTAATTATTAAAATTTTTTGAGGTCTGAACTGTGTATATGTATACTAGAGAAACACAAAGCATATTGTATTATAAATTATAATTCGTGAAACTTCGTGAAAAACTGAATAATTTTCTTATCTCTCTAATATATAATATTTGCATTCTGAAGTAGATAAATTATATTGGCTAGCTCCCTCTTTAATCCTCTTCATCTCTCTCTATTTAATCCTCTCCATCTCTCTTGCAATTTTCAATTTTATTTATACTATAAATTTAGTCTTTATTTATAATAAGAGAAAGAGTTGCCACATATTGCAATTCGGAATTATGTACTCACTTTGAAGTTGATTATTATTATAAAATATAAATACATATAATTCTTCTTAGCGTGGAATAACTTTAAAGCTTTATTCCTAGGAAATATTTTTAATATAAATACTTAAACAAATCTAAGAATTTTAAGGGAACTAATATGCGCAAGTGACCCCGTATCAGCATCACTGCATGATTATTCTATACATATATTCTTATTCATCTGCACACAATGTCCCAATATATTTCGTGTTGTTTTTTATTGTTGTAACATTATGCGGAATAAAAGGAGACTATTGACATTTTAAAAATTAATAAAATAATAAAACTAATAAAATAAGTTGTTACAACAATATCTGTTGCTTCTGTTTGGGTTTTAAAATCCTAAAAACTTTACGACGCTTATTATCAGTTTTTGTTCAAAATGACTGTATAAGGGTAATTTTTGAGTTGATTAGATTTGAAGTCAAGCCATTTGTACATTCTACATAATCTTTGCATTCCACGATTTTAGTTTTGAACGAATTTCTAAAATTATCTATCATGGACTTAAATATATGTTATGTTTTGTTTAACCACATATAACATAATTTATATATCAATGCCTAAAAATTTGTTTCAGCTGTTGAAAAGTTATGTGCTTAGTTCTTGCTTACAAACACAACCACCTTCATTGTACAGATTCATCAATTAATCACAGAGTAAGCATTTCATCCTTGTATTATATTACGATTCAGCTTCATCTACATCTGCACTATATTTGCAGCTTCTATATTCAAACTAAGCGATATAAAATGACTTACTGTATACCAGATAAATTTTTGAAGTATTTTAATGCAATGTTTTAGAAAGATTAAATTTAAAAAAACGTACCTTTTTTGTATTTTTAAAATTGTTGTCGATTTTGTGGTTGGGATTGGATATGTATATGTTTATATATGTTTCCTGTGGTTTAACTTTATTTCTTATTATTTTGAAGTGTGCCCTTATAATTAAATAGAGTATTTTTGCTCATTACTGCTATAATGAATCATGATTTTATTTTTACACATTTATTTTGCAAATGTTTTATTCTATTTTATTTTGTTTTATTTAATTTAATTTCATTTTATTTCAATTCATTTTATTTTATTTTAATTTTTTCAATTTTTTAATTTATTTTATTTTATTTTATTTTATTTTATTTTATTTTAATTATAAATGTATATTTTTTTTTTATTTCATATATTTTATTTTTATTTAATTTTTTTACTGTTAATCATCTGTGAAATTAGAATTTATTTATTTTCATAAATATATTTGAGTATAACCAAAATGAAACTCTTTTTACTAACGTGGCATGTTCTATTCAACTCAATGATCAGATTAACATTTCAACTAATGTTTCTCCTAACTTAATATTAAATATTTATATAATGAAAATATTCAATCTTTTATAATTAATTTAATTACAACTGAAACATTATTAACGCTTAACGTGTATCAATGATCTAAGCACTTTTCGCAAAAATTGAACTTAAATGTAAAACAAATTATTTACTGAGTTTAACATTAAATATTTAGATTTAAAGAAAAAAATGTCCAAATTCTGTGAAAAATTGCAGTAAAGTTACAAAATGCATAATATAGCACAATTGCCCGCATACTTTATTTAGGGTTACTGAGAAAATCTTTAATGTAGAGCAAATGTGAATTAATTTTATAGTAAGTTTTTTCATTTAAATTTCTTTGATTTAATTTAAAAAATTTTAATTATTTAGTGAATAATTGTTTATATTTATGCTAATAAAATCGTTTCCAGCGTAATATTAAATATAAATATGTATAGTGGTCACTTCTTATATCTAAGATACAAAAAATGTATACCAGGTGTATCGGTATGAAATGAGCGTTTTTTGGTGAAAATAAAACACTAATTATTAATAGGAAAGTAAAAAACATTTTATTCAAAGTATTGGCCATTGCTTTCTACACATTTTGACCACCTTTCTGGCAATTTGTGGATATCACGCCAAAAAATTTGTTCGTCTTTTAAAGCAAACCAACCAGACACCAATTTTCAACCTCCTTGTAGGAATCAAAGTGCTGCTCAGCCAATGCGTGTCCCATCGATGAAAACAAATGGTAGTCGGAAGGAGCCAAGTCTGGTAAACATGGCGGGTGGGGTAGCAGCTCTCAGCCAAGTGTTTTGATTGCATCCTGAACCCGTTTTGCTTTGTGTGCAGGTGCATTGTCATGGAGCAGAATTACCTTGCCGTGTCTTCTGGCCCAATCTGGTCGTTTCTCGATCAATGCATGGTTCAAATTTATCATTTGTTGTTCATAGCGACTAGCATTAACGGTTTCACCAGATTTTAAGAGCTCGTGGTACACCACACCTTTCTGGTCCCACCAAACACACAGCATTGTCTTCTTGCCGAATCGATCTGGTTTTGCAGTCGATGTTGATGGTTGTCCCGGATTAACCCATGATTTTTTCCGGTTAGGATTCATAAAATAAATCTTCATCGCCAGTAACAATCCGATGCAAAACCGATTTTCTTTCGTGTCTTTGAAGCAAAATTTCACAAGTGTTTTTTCGGTTTTCCATCCCCATTTTCCACACTTTTGGATCTTTCCCATAGCTTTTAAACGGTCAGAAAGTGTTTGTTGTGCAACATTTAACATTTCTGCCATTTGCTTTTGACCCAAAGTGTCATCTCCATCCAATATCGTTTGCAATTCGGCGTCTTCAAACTTTTATTATATATTAAATATTATATATACTTATTTTAGTTTAATATTTTTATATATATATTTAATTTTTTTCTATCCATTTCCATCAAGTTATATTTTTTTTTTTGTTTTTTCAAAAGTATTTCAGTTTTTATATAGGAGTATTTGTCTTATATATTGTTCTTATAGATATTTATCTCTACTGAATTAACATTTCAATTTTTATATACTTATCTATTATATGTATTATTTTTATTTATATTTATCTTTAGTGAATTAACATTTCAATTATATTCATTAGTTCTTATACCATTTCATTAAATTCAATTACAAATAATTTCTATTTATGTTTCTATATGTCTATGTAAGTCTATATATCTTTCTAATATTCTATTTCAACAGTATGTGATTTTATTAGACATTTTTAATATCAATATGTTATGTTATGCTTATGTCTGGTCAATCTTTTATGTAAGTAAGGAAATGCATGAATTGATGACATTGATGAACTTGAGATTTTGAAATGCATTTTAGTGAAACTATTAGGTTGCTAAGTATCTTCGCAAGCAATGAGCGAATGATTACGCTTGAACATTTCTAATTATATTGCAGTACTCAATAATCAATAAAAACAAATTTAACAAAAATGTTAATATAAGTGATCAGTTTTAAGTGCATGATTTTTTTAAAGATATTAGAGAGCTAAAGAAAATGATTTAACAGGTCTTTATTAAGTATATTGTACAATCTTTTTACATTCGGTTAATAATATATTTTAAAAAGCCTAGATACGTTTATTGTTAGCAATAATAATAGTATTTTCTTTATTCCTTGTGATTATTTATTTATACTTTACATTTTTTTTAATGATATTATTGTCAATATTAATATGTATCAACAATTAATGTCAATATTTCATGTACCAGACAATTTCTAAAAAGAAATCCCGGTTTTCTCCGATAAGCTAAATATTTTCCTTTAGATTTTTTCTTTTTGTTCTTTTAATAACTTCAAAATAAATAAAAATATCGATTCAAAACATATATGAATTAAAACAAAATGTTTTCTACAATCAACGTATTCTGTCAAAAATAGTGTGGAGTCATAAATTGTTGACTGATTTTTTAGGTTTCAACACACTAAATATTAGTTCTAAAAAAAATTCTTAAAAAATACATATTACTTTTCTTTATTATAGTTTCAAATAAGTTCTAAAACACATTTTACTACATGATTACACATAACATAACAGGGGCACAATAGATCTTAAGGACCCACATAATGATAATAGCAATAACACATAACCTCACTTATTATCTATTATCTATTTATTCAAGTGATTTTTTCTACTAACGATATTAGAATATCTACTATTGCGGAATAGAAACCGATTTCTATACACAAATTTCTAACAGTAAACAATAAGCAGAGTTAAGATAAGCAGAGTTTTGGTTCACTCTAATCATAAAAATCATTTAAGTTAACTTTTATCAAAACCATTACTTTATAGTAGTAGTAGTATTCTTTATTTATAATTTAAAAACATACAAGAATTATTCATTACTTTATATAACATCTGTATAAAAATCTCAGTATTAGATATTTCCATTTGGTATTAGATCTCTTAAGTATTAGTGTTTAATATAATATTATTATTAGTATAAACCTTTCAACGATAGAAATAACATATCTGTAAAAGGTATAAAAATGTTGCAATCATCTCGTTAATTTTATTTATTTGCTAATGAACTTCTAATTAAATGCTTTTTAACCAGTTTTCTAACCATTCATAATGTATCTACATATAACCGAGTATAAATATTATCTTCTAACATAAAAATTTAAAAGTGTAGATTAATAAAAACTGTTGGAAGTTACTGAGATTATAATTCTCATGTTTTTAGTTTGTTTATTAATATAAATTTTATTGGAGCAAAACGAATAATTGTGAAAGTAGTCAATAACTGCAATATGTTGATATAGACACATTGTTAAACTATAAAATAAGCTGAAGTCTTCTGCCAATTTTGACTAATTGAGTCTTCCTATATTAAAACACATAATGTGTTATTAAATGTTACGTTATTAAATGAAGTAAATACATTTTTCAATTCCGAACTATTGCGAATGTTTTCATTATGCGAAAAACTTATAAAAGATCTACTTGCGTCCTAGAATGAATGTCATTTTACATTTTTCGTAATAATGTATGATATAAAATTCAGATATTATGCTAAGAACTTATCTTCACAAGAATTTTGGTCAGTTACAAGACGTCCCATTAAAGAGCTTCTTGGGCTTCATAGAGGGTTTAAAATTGTTTTCAGCACTTCAAGTTTTATGTCGCAACAAAGTGCGTAAACAAAATTAAATGGATTCCTAGGATCATCATAATTATGTAACATACTTCCAAAAATGTGAAATTTATATATGTAGAAAAATTAAATACATAGTATGAAATAAACCATTAGAATTCGATGACACTAAGAAAAAATTTCTTAACTGTCAACGCAGAATAAATTTTAAATTAATCAAAAAATCCCAGATGACTTGACATAGGATTGCGATACTTTTTACAGTAATTTGTGATAATTTAAATAAGAAAACGCAAACTTTCAGCGTAACCGTAACCTCATTAAGATATTTCTTAAACACCAAATAGCATTTCCAAGATTCCAGACTAGATATTTTTTTATTGAGGGCAAATCTCGAGAAGGTCGCTTATAATGTTCGATTGGTAATGTAAGTGTCGTAACCAGGAATTTTCAAAATTCAAGACTAAACATTTTTCTGTGTAGAGCAATTTTGGAAAAGCCACTTAAAATCTTCGGCTGGTGATGTAAGCGTCGTTCTAATCTCTTTCTTATTTCCTCTTTCTCATTGGGTTTTCATTAAATCCAATCTCTCGCATTGAGATGCCCCGTAGAGATATCAATCTTATGCTAGGTTTGCTTACAGTTCATTGCGGATTAGATAACTATATAGACGATTAAATCTCCCTTGAATCGTACCTGTCGCAGCTGAGGGGAAGAGAATGAAGGTGCCTCTTATCTACTTTGTCTTTGCGCAGCTCATGCACGAGGGCGACTGCACACTTTTGGGGCCCTCTTCCTTAAGATCTAGGTGGCTTTAAATTCTGAGAGTCTTTATTATACGGTAACATAATGAGCCAATAGGCCTAAGTGCGTCCCGTAAGTATCGCCGGTATAACCTAACCTACATCTTCTGATCTTTGCACTTGATCTGACTAGTCATCTGGTACAATATTATTACCGAAGTCGCTGTAGTGAATAGCTATGCTAATTTAAATTCAATCATATGCTCAGTAATAGTACGAATCACCGAATCAATCTTGTCCAAGGCGCTTGTAGTATTAAAATCACCTTTGGATTATGTATTGCAATGTTTGTAAACAAATATATGCAATATGATATATAATTAAACAATATAATAATTAGTTTAATTTGTTCACATCTTGCTAAGAGCTTGACATTCCACCTGCTGCTAAATGTTTAAGAAGTGGTTTCAACTAAAGGGTTTCAAATATCCCATGAACCCTTAAAACTGAAACATAAATACTTTATGAACAATTAACGTATATTGCCGGTTTGATAAATGCTAACTTATCAGAAAACACAGCAGTTTTGCCTGAGCGACATTAACACTTAAAGTCTGCAGTTTTCATATTTGCCTCATAATTTTTGTTTGTTTGATTTTAGTTACAATTTTGCCCTCAGTAAAGGCACTTAACGAAACAAACTGAGTAGAGCAGAAGTCGAACACGTTCAATAGAAAACGACGCAGTCAGCGTTTCTCTGTACTGCTTTGCTTCAATTCATAATCAAATTTTTGTTAATTGTTTATAAAAGAAATACTTCAATACAAAAAATATTTGACAAACCAAATGCAACTGAAATTGTCAAATTTTAGACATTTTTTTGATATGTTCGAAGGTTGAAATAATTTAAAAAAAATTTTTTTTTTATACAAAAAGCCACTAAACAATTAAAGTGAAAAAAAATGTTCGAAATATTTTTTATAAAGTTTAAAAATAAATATTTTTAAGAACAAATTTTTATATATACAACACATATAAAAATGGAGTGTGTAGAAATTTATAAGCGCAACTGTGAAAGTAATTTAAGTGAATTTGTTGTGATCTATCTGAGTAATCCGCTAAAAAATTGCAACGATGATGACAGCATTAGCGATACTGTTGTTGCTACTGAACAGCAAGAATTGCTGCAATTACATCAACAACAAAAACCTACAACAACACCACAATTTCATCATTTATTTTTCCCTGCGAGCGATGAATTTATTGTTTTTCAGCAAACGCCACAACAAACAACAATAACAACAACAACATTTGAGAAAAGTAAACACACACAAAATAAATTAATTTTATTTTTATTTTCAGTTGAATAAAGATTATTACATGGTTAAAATAAATCAATATTAACTGTGCTATCATAAAAAATTACTACTCTATTTTATTCATTTTAAATAATAATTTTTTCCAATTAATTTTTTTTCTTTATGAAATTATTTTCTTTTACAGTTTTCTGTTAATTTTTTATTTAATTTTCATTTTCCGGTTTTTTTTTTGTTTTTACAGATGAACGCAAAAAATCTTCGCTGCCCACAATACCCACAATCTCCTACACTGTGGGCAATCGTGATACACTAACCTCAGTAGCTGCTCGTTTTGATACCACTCCATCGGAATTGACACATTTGAATCGTTTGAATAGCTCATTCATCTATCCGGGACAACAACTCTTAGTACCAGATAAGAGCGCGAAAGATGATGCTTCAACAACAAGCTCCACAGGTACCACCGATGAAAAAGGAGCTAGCGCATCTGGTAAATCAAGTCCTGTTGAACGTAAACTATCCACCGACGAGCAAAATGATGAGAAAGGTAAGCTAAAAAATAATAATAAAAAAGTAAATCTTTAAAACTCTACATAACATTATTCTAAAAAGTATTTTATTTTTTTATTTTAAAGTAAATATAATAACAGTTGCATTGCGAGAAACAGAACACTGATCAATAAAAGTTACTCTGTCTTGCAAAGTCATTCCAAAGTGCACAAAATTTAAGAATGCTATACTAAAATTGCAAGAGTTCGAAAACATCTCTGTTGCAGAATTGCAACATCAAAATAAAGCAGCTGTACTTGCATTATACCACTTCCACATGAAGAGCAACAGCTGCCAAAACAGCTGTTTTGTTTTTTCTTTTTTTTTCGTTGCAAGCTTGTTTAGGTATGGCAAGATTGCAAGCAATTGCAAGAAACTTTATGCGTGTATTTTGTTGTTGGTCGTTGCAAGCTCTAACAATCTGTACATTTCGTGCACCTTGCAATGAGTTTGCAAGACAGAGTGAATATCCCTAATAATTTTTTTTTGAGTAAAAATATTTCAAAAACAAAAGATAATAACATATAAACATAAAAAAAAATTAAGTACACTGAATAATAAATTTAATAAAAAATATTCCAAAAAAAAAAAATGAAAATAAAATAAGAGGCAAAATACAAATAATTAAATAAAATATAATTAAGTTTAACTGTAAAAGTAAAATATAGTAAAAAAAATGTTTAAAATTTAAGAAACGAGCTTCAGATTTCGTTTTGAATTTATATACAGGATTTGTCAAAAATAATTAAAAAAATTTTTCAATTAAAAAATCCTTAAAAATAAGAAATCCCAAACTGAGAATTTGTGATCTATTTAAATTGACTAAATTGAATAATGGACGATCATTCAAAAACTATCTGTCTATCCTGAGTTAAAAAACTATATCTGGTTCTACACTTATTAAGGTTATTGCAGTGATGGGACGGATTTCCTAGGTAAGAGAGTTTAAAGCCACTTCGAACCTCCACTGTTCAAACGACCAACATATTTTGTAACAGATTTAGATCCTCTGAGAAGCAAGTTTAGAACATGTTTAATCTTTATTGCATATACGAACGATCTTGATAATAGAGATATGCGGGCACTTAGTTCTACTTACTCACAGCTCTTTCTTTCTCTTTATGAAAAACTAATTTCTATACAAAAGTCTATATGTCGTTGATCTTTTCCAACTTGTTTTCCAACAGAATGATTTAAGCAATTATTTGTATAATCCTTATTGCGAGCTTTAAGTGAAGCAAACTACTTATCTCGAGCTTTAAAACCCTTTTTTTTTTGAAGTAGATGGAAAGTATTGAAAGCCACACTGTGAGACTTGAACCCACTAAAACCACCTTTAAGGACTGAATGGAAAACATTTCTATAGTATTGTGGAAACGCAATGCAGGTGCGTTTCGCTAGTATGCACCGGTCCTAAGCGAAGCATAATATTTACTTTACGTTATAAGTAAAGCATAAATGTTTTTTCTGAAGAGTACAGATATAAGACACGTAAATATATACAATTGCAGATAAGTGACAAGTTCACAGGCTATCAACAAAACGATTAATAATGGTTACTACAGGATTCTCTAATTTATGATTTCATAAACAGAAGAACTGTGATTGAGGTATCGATCAATTCAAAGTATTTTCTGGACCTTCCTTTTTTTGTGTGCTATACTTTATTATTCAAATGTGATCTAAAAGACATCTTACAGTACTTAATCCCTTTAATTAAATTTCTAATAACTTCTCGACACATGTTCGGCAATAATTCTGCCATAAATTGACGAAAATTCGTAATCGAAGCATGAAAAGTTTGAGGATCCTTTACGTAACCTCATACAAAAAAAAAATGCAATGACGACAAATTGCGCATAAACGCAATAAAACATGTTTTGTGGTTGTTGTTTAAAATTTTTTTTTGCTGAAAATAATTGGTAGTCACGTGACTGCAAAATATAAGAATTGATTGTTTGTATCAGACCTTTCCCAAATTTAAGAAAGTATGAACCTATCCTACATCCAGACTAAATACGGTTTGTATCATCCCTTTTTCATTTTCAAGATAGTACGGATCTATCTTACCTTCAGACTAAATACCACGCCATATGAATGGCGTTTCGATCGTTACTTATAGATTTTGAGTACCGCAGATGTGACAATTTGTTTTGGTAACATACCCATCTCATTTAAAATAAGACATACCACTGAAGTACAGTTATGAGTTACCTTTCGGAATCACAAAATGGCTATACACAATGTAATGAGATCCAACACAAACCAAATAGAAGACAAGAATAATGTCATAACTTTTATCAAAATTTTATTATAGTTGGTATATATTATAATAAGAGCGTTAGCACTTACTATATGGCATATGCTGTTGTACTTTTTCTGCTCTTCCCTTTAATACTCATAAAAGCACTTCCTCTATATATTCTGTTTTTTTATTGATAGTTGTTTTTTCTAGGAAAATAATCAGTTTTGATTTCCTAGAAAGCAATAATGTATTTTATATTGGTCTATCACTGTGACGCCAGCAATAGATCAATACAGTTCCCCTTTTATCACCATTTTCAAAGCAGAGGTTATCCTTCATGTTAGGTAATAATATTTTAGTACACATTACTTCGAAAAGCCCTCCCATGAAATTAGAAGTGAACGTGCAGCGGTAAATAATATATGCATATGCATTTCTTGCTCACTCTTCTATGTTATCAAAGCTCAATTCAAAATTTTTTTATATTTATATTGGAGAGAATTTTATTATGATATTGCATTTCTTTCATCAAAAATTGCAGCGTATTTTTTTATTAAGACTTTAAATTTTAAACCTCACTACTCATTTTTTATTTTCATTAAGCTTCATGAATCATAGCTCATGTTAGGTGCAATATGATTGATAATTGTTGTGTTAGATAAAGAAAACATTAGTAATTTGCCTGCTAACTAGTCAGTCAATCACTCTAAACATCTATATAAACATATCAAAATAATATATTGTGTATAAAAGTTCTTAAGCTGCATTTTAGTTATCAGAAATATAACATGACCATGTGCTGTGCCTATCTATGGAATGAGGTATTTGGTATTAGGCCTGTTCACGATTTTTATTTTGTATTCTAAAGGCATGTTAAATTGCTAAATATAAAAATCGTAAATGTGCTCTACAGAACAGAGTTCAATGTATCAATACAAAAAAATGTTTATGTGACTCTATTTGTATATTTCAAAAATACACACACGCTAAAATATAAATTCAAAAAGTTAAAAAAAATGTCAAGCAAAATTCGAATTTAACATTTAACAAATAAAATATTTACCACAAACTCGATATTTTAGCATTTTAGCTATTTAGCAAAAGTTTCGTATGCCAAATAGAATTCATAAGGACTCCTCCTTTATTTGAAAACATTTACTGTTTACATACTATATATATTTCATGAAATATTTAATAAAATATAACTACATCGATTTAAATAAATTTTTATATATAAAATCTATAAAACAAAATATAACTATTAGGGGAACTCATCTAAGCATATAAATTTATCAAATGTATAGTTTTATGCGTTTAGGTACACTTTTATATGAACGCACTTAGTGAAATATTTGTGTAA
>NC_051847.1:242143808-242148536 GCF_002237135.1 Teleopsis dalmanni | reverse complement strand
ATCTGTATAGTGTCATCTACTTAGAATTGATAGCGAGGAAACCTACACGCCAACACATTGAGGAGCAGTTGCGGCGGAAGGAGCAGCAGAGGTAATGGAGGCATTGGATGCATTGGAAATTGTTTCAGTTCAACGCAGTTCAAATGCAACTGCAATGAATGACTGCGATTGTTATTGTTTGTGGTCACTCAGCATAGATGGCGAGCACTTTGCTGGCGAGTATGGATAAATTTGGTTATTGCATTAACACTAATGCAATCCGTATCTAATATCTAATTTGATTCGTTTCTCTATGCTTATGAGAACAGGCATAGAGAATATGCGCCATACAACATGAGAAGCAACTTGTACTACAGTTAGGATCTTGATATACGAGAAACGAAATAATTTATATAATTAGGTTTAGAGTAAATAGATTGTACAGAGGATGCCTTAATCGTGAAATCTTTTCTTAATAATAGTCTGGGTGGCTATTGGCTATTTGGACATGATAAATTGCATACTACAGTAATATAATTAAATTTTAATTAGGCTCACCCTTTGACTTGGGATACAAAGTTATTGACTGCTGAGTTTATTTCACTGCATCGAAACCGTAACTGCGAATATTTCTTTTTATAATATCCGCTTGAAATGCAATAAATTGCTTTGTTGTTATTGTAACTCAAGGATAGGCGTTCTATCATCTATTGGATAACTTATTTGGCTCACTTTCATTGTAAACTGTGAAAACATAACAGGAGTAATACGATGCACTTAAGTATCATCGGTACGTTGGTACATGACCATGCCATTGTCAAAGATACAGCCTTCGTAAAGAATTTCGTACAGCTAAGGCGTTTGTTGTATCGTAAACTTAAAGTCAGCTTTTTATCAAATAGAGAGTCCTTGGTCTCAGTCCAGAACCATTTTTCATCTAAGAAGAAAATTAAAGCAAGTCTGGAAAATTACATCAAAGATAGAGCGCTGAAATAGTTTAATTGGATATTCTATGTAATTCAGAACTGTAATGCATATACATATACATGCAATACATATATTACTTTAGGATAATGTGCTTCATGCTATACTACTATGAAATTACTCGAATGAATGATCACTTGTTACAAGTGATCGACGATGCTATTGTGTAAAAGTACTTTAAACGCGTTTCATCCTGCAATCATGGAAGCATATATATCACACAAGTTGTAGTTACTGTTGTTTGTGATATTTGAATGGTAGTCCCAGATAATTACTTATGTTCTTGTTTGGATTATCAACCGATATATTATACAGACTAAAGCTTATAATTTGTAGGTGGATATAGTATGATTTTGAAATGTTTGTCATTCGATTTGGCCTATTATTTATATTTTGTAGAGTTTTCGGTTGTCATACTTTCCGAAAACTGTGCAAGAGTTTGTTGTGTATAGTAAACATAGTATATAACTATATTTTAACAATAGAAAAAGCTTGAATAAAAAAATGCAATAATTGCAGGAAGCAAATACTTACATTGTTTAGTTAATTATTTTTTTGAAGCCATTAACGAGAATTCTGAAACAAATATTTTGCTAGTCCCTAGATATAGAAGGCATTCAATAACTGCAAACAAAGTTATTTCTATTATGCAAAGTCGAGGTAGTTGTTCACATATCAAGTTTATTTCGTGGTTGAATGTAATTATAGATAAAAAAAAATTAAACGCTCTTATGGTTTCTAACACGTGTAATTGTGACTATGTTACATATATTGAAATTTTGATAACGCTTCATATATACAAATATGTATACAGTACAAAGAATAAAAAAAAACGACAATAAAGCTAGTATGCCGAGGAAAATTAGCGTTCAGAACTTTCAAAACGCCAACTTCAAGACTGGCCATAACATCTTCACTTATGCCGCTAAGGATCAAATCGGATATTGTAACCCTTCACGTAAGACATGGATATCGAACGAAACGTGGATCCTAATTGAAAACAGAAGAACCAAAAAAGCCAGATTAAATTCCCTCTAGCCCCTCCCCCTCTTAACGGTTTAGCACCAGAGTTACTGAAGATTAACACACACTTAAGCCCACTCTTAGTCCACTCTTTAATAGAAGGTTTTTGGTAAAGAGATAACCTTTCATTCGATATAACAATAGTTACAGTCATCAAACTCTCTAAAAAAGGCGATTTAATAGAGAGAAATAATGGGATCATGGGATCACCCTGCTCAACATGATCAACAAAATCATCGCGATGGCACTTACATTAACGTGTCCAAGAGAACATAATTGTTGAACAGTCTGTAGAATGGCGCTCTCTAATATTTATAGACTTTAAAAAGGCTTTCAATAACTTATGTCACACCGTTATATGGAACGCACTCGCCCTCAAAGGCGTGTCTGAAAAAATTTTAAGACTTATAAAAGACATATACGAAGATGCCAGCTGCCGTATACTTCACGAAAAGCAGCTAAGCGCTTTTTTAAAGCTAAAAAGCTAGGGCTGCTTTTTTATATACATCAACGCGTTACAAGCCATTAATAATCATGAAAATGGTTAAAGTGTTCTGGCCTAACACGCTTTCCAGTGATAGAGTATGGTCCATCACTAATCAAGCATCAATCAAAATTTGGATAATAAAGTGCAAGTGGTCTTAACATCTAAATCGGAAATCTGAATCAACTTCGAAAATAATTATATGAACTGTTTGGTAAGATATACAAGTTAGATAAATTTTTTAAATTCATTTATCGATCTATTTATTAAAATGGTTTTTTATATATATGGTATATTTTTTAATCTGGCTGTAGGTCCCTTCTTCTTAAATAATTCAACTTTTAATATTTTTTTGTTTATTTATTTTCCGGCTTCGAGCGCAAAAGCCCCTGGTTTGAGGGGCGAAAAGTCTTCTTTATGATATTTTATTATTGGATATAAAATTGTGACTAAAAAAAGGCTTCTCCGAAAATGTAAAGCTAATTTATCAAGAACTTTCCCTTACGTCTTAAAAACTGCACTCTTATGACGAATGAAAATAACATCTCTAATGAATTCTGTGCCGTATTCAAAGCTAATAATAAGTTACCCAAATATATTTATTTGGTATATATTTTTAAAAATGTATGTATTCATAACGAAGGAGTTAAGTGCTTAATATAGCGGCAGTACGAAGAGTTTTAATTGTACTTTCTCAAACATCATTATCTACTTTCACTATGTGGCCGAAGATTTTAGTTTGAAAAGAGCCCGTAATTAGCCTTAAACCATCCTCCGGTTTATTAAAAATTAAACTAATTAAAAATTGTATGTATTTAGTATATACAAGCCACACATCCATGTACATAAAAAATATTTATTGTCTTTGGCTGAATATAAATTGCATGCCGACGTGCAGAATTTTTAGTTTTGCTCTGCGGCAACTCTTCTACTTACAAAATGAGCGCAAACTTTGCCAAGCAGAAGCCAATTATATTATTTGCACTATTACTTTTGACGTCGATGTCGGCGTCGACAGTAACTGCAACAGCAACAGCAATGACAACGTCAACGTCGACGACACATAACGACGACAACGACGGCAACTACGACTTCATTTTTAAGTGAGTGGAAATTTGTAACATTATAATTATGTTTCACCATTGGACATATTAGTATGGCTTCCAATGTAGTTGCTACCCCAACTACACACACTGATTAATATAGAATATACAATGAATTGCTAACATATTTACAACTACACTAAATTAAAATAAAAAATTATAAACAAAATTTTCGTTATAGATACAAAGCAGCCAATAATTTTTTTTATAATAATTTGTGACGCCATTTCTTGTAGATTATTGAACGGAATTGCCATTGGAGTCGAGAGGATATATTGTTATCCTTTTTGCGCTTCTTGAAGTAGAGCACCACGAAATTTGCGCATGTGACCTAAAAGTATATATTATTCTGCCATATAATATTGTTTTAACTCTATAAGTACTTCATGATATTTCCCCACATCGGTCTAACTTCAATACACACACAATTCGATTAGGGGTAGTTTTTATTGATTTTTCAATGAACAATGAATTTCTCCAATTTTGGCTTTTGCGCTGGTTGACTTAAATATGGGGAGTTGTAGTAAATATATATTGTGAAACTTAATTGCCTTGAAATTGTATGTAAAAATTAGCGTTGTATTCATATAATAACAAAATCTGTTTGTGCTTGTATGCGTGTTGTGTTGTTTTAGAGTGCGATGTGGCGTGGCTGTAGGAATGGGAATGGTCTGATATGTTTGAAATAATTTTATTAATTTTTGTTTCCGTTCAATTGTGCATGTCTTATTTTATTTTATTATATTTGATTTAGATATCATTTGTTTTCGTTTTCTTTTTTGTATTTGTGTGCTCTTTGTGTTTTACTATGAGTTTTCAATATCTGCTCTTTTGCTTATGCATTGTTGCGTTGTTGCGTTGTTGCCGTGTTTACTGTTTGCTGTTGTATATTTGAACAGCAGCCTTTTGTATAAAAAAGTGTTAAGAAGTATTTTATTTTTTAGCCGCTGCAAAATATTACTTTCATATCTAAATGTGTGCGGTTGGCAGTTGAATTTGTTTATGTGGCTGGCTCAGTTTGTTAATACATACAAACATATTCGTACATACATATTCGTACACAAACGAACTCATTTATATCTACCCAGCGGGACTTTCAGCGCTGAGGGAATCGATTCCCTCAGCGCTGAATGGTAATGCCTAGCGCTGATTATT
>NC_051847.1:242123082-242143708 GCF_002237135.1 Teleopsis dalmanni | reverse complement strand
AGTTAACTTTAGTTACAATTCATATTCTCTAGAAATAGTATTTGTGAAAAAAAATACATAAAACAATTTTTATAAATAAATAGAATTTATCTTGTTCAATATGTACAAATCGGGTTAACTTTAGTTACAATTCATTTTCTCTAGAAATATTATTTGTGAAAAAAAATACATAAACAATTTTTATAAATAAATAGAATTTATCTTGTTCAATATGTACAAATCGAGTTAACTTTAGTTACAATTCATTTTCTCTAGAAATATTATTTGTGAAAAAAAATACATAAACACTTTTATCAATAAATAAAATTTATCTTGTTCGCTATATGCTACTACCGGATATACTATTCGTAGAATTTGGTTTTTGACGTAGCCAAGCACAGATTTTCTAATTATCGCGAACTAAGCCGAAGACGCAGGAATATGCAGTTGTAACTATGATTCACCAGCGTGTTGAATTTATTAAAATCACCAACTGTTTATAAACACAAGATATAATATTCATAGAATTTGGTTTTTGACGTAGCCAAGCACAGATTTTCTAATTATCGCGAATTAAGCCGAAGACGTAGGAATATGCAGTTGTAACTATGATTCCCCAGCGTGTTGAATTTATTAAAACCACCAACTGTTTATAAACACAAGATATAATATTCGTAGAATTTGGTTTTTGACGTAGCCAAGCACAGAAAATGCAGTTGCAACTATGATTCCCCAGCGTTTTGAATTTATTAAAAAAAACACTAACTGTTGATAAATACAAGATATAATATTCGTAGAATTTGGTTTTTGACTAGCCAAGCACAGATTTTCTAATTATCGCGAATTAAGTCGAAGACGCAAGTCGAAGACGCATAAACACAAGTATAATATTCGTAGAATTTGGTTTTGACGTAGCCAAGCACAGATTTTCTAATTATCGTGACTTAAGCCGAAGACGCAGGAATACGCAGTTGTAACTATGATTCCCCAGCGTATTGATGTTAAAAAAAAACACAAGCTGTATTTACTATACATACGTCTCTTACATAACACACATAAAAAATTATATATATAATGGTATTATAGAACGAGCTTACCAAGATTTTATTATTCTTCTTTTGTTACTCAATTCCTTAGTGCTTTCTGCTCCTTCTCATATCTGCCAAAGCCACGTGCCAGTTAATACCTTCAATCGAGATTTCCCATAGGGTACTTTTTAAGTCTCCTATGAAATTTCCCTATCTGGCAACTTTTAAAGCTCCCAGATTGGTATAATGGTTCCGCAACTGTTGTCAACTATCGGCAGCAAATCCGCTTCAGCCTCGTCCGCTCTGCTCACGGGTGGTAATTCTACAAAACACAACTCGTCCACTCTGCTCAAGAGGAATATATCAAAAGAGACCGATTTCACAATTTCGTCCTCTTTTATACGATCTTGTCGACGCTTTTAATCCTGCTTTCTGGCTTGTTTACGACAAATGTGCATTTCTACCTCTACAAATTGTTTTTGCCTATTGTGTAAAACACATTAAACTATCAGTTGCTTGCTGATTTACTTCACTTGTGTATTTTCTTTCCTCCAAGAATTGTTTTTGCAAATCTACGCGACCATTACATGCTTGATGTAAAAAAAATATATAAATTTTGCCTTTGCATGTTTACTCCACTTGTGTATTTTCTCTTCCACCAAAGAATTGTTTTTGCATGTTTTGCAAGAACGCATTAAGTTTTTTTTTTTAAACAAATACTTTAGGGTCGCGCAACTTATGTAACCCTAATTTTATAGGACGGCAAAAATTGGATCGTTGCACTCCCTCCTTTCTTTCAGAAAATGGAGTGTTGCAGCCAACGGCACCCCCATTCGCACGTTCGGGGAGAAACGTCTTCAGTTGTCCCTTGGGTTGCGCAGAGATTTCCCATGGACTTTCGTAGTAGCAGACGTCAGATGCTCTATCGTCGGTGCCGATTTCCTAAGGCACTATGACCTATTGGTGGATATGAAACGAAAGCGACTGGTAGGCAACAAAACCACTATGGCGGCTAAAGGTGATACAGCCAAGGTGCAAACGAAAGAGGTGCGCGTATGCAGCGTAGATACGAAGTACGTCGATTTGTTACATGAGTACCGTGACCTGGCGACGATGAGCATGAATCGACGAAGTACCGTTACAACGGTGGAGCACTGCATCGAAACGACAGGCCCACCAACATTCGCCCGGCTGAGACGTCTAACTGGCAGCAAACTCGAAGAAGCTAAGAATGTGTTCCAGTTTTTACTGCAAGCAGGTATCTGCCAGCCATCTAAAAGCTGTTGGGCTAGCCCACTCCATATGGTGCGTAAAGGTGATGGAAGTTGGCGACCGTGCGGCGACTATCGAATGCTAAACACACAGACGAAGCCCGACCGCTACCCAATTCCATTTATACATGACGTGACGTCTATCCTACAGGCAAAAACTGTGTTTTCAAAGATAGATATGCAGAAGGCGTACCATCAGATTCCAGTGGCAGCCGCGGACATACCAAAGACAGCCATTATAACCCCGTTCGGCTTGTTCGAATTCAAATTTATGACCTTCGGACTCCGCAATGCAGCTCAAACGTTCCAGCGATTCATAAACCAGACGTTGGGTGATTTAGACTTCTCATTCGCATATATTGATGACATCCTCATCGCATCTAAGAACGACGTAGAGCATGAACAGCACTTACGTGAAGTGTTCGAACGTTTAAGGCTAGCTAGATTAGCAGTGAATTTCAGTAAGTGTGAGTTTGGCCAGAAGAAGATCGAGTTTCTGGGACATGTGATTGAAGCCGAAAGATTTCGCCCCCCAGAGAGTAAAGTGCAGGCTGTACGTGAGTTCCCGCTACCTTAAACCGTTAAGCAGTTACGGCAGTTTCTAGGGATGATAAACTTCTATCGCCCATTCTTGCGAGGTGCCGCTCACAGTCAACAACGCTTGTTTTCGCTAACGCCTGGCAACCGCAAAAATGATCAAACAGCAATCACCTGGCCGCCTGATGCCGTGAAGGCGTTTCAGCAGTGTAAAGATGAACTGGCGTAGACCGCCCTGCTTAGCTTTATGGCGCCAGATGCACAGCTGACTCTTACAACTGATGCCTGAGGAGATGCAGTTGGGGCCGTTCTCCAGCAAGTAGTAAACGGAGTGCAGCAGCCATTGGCGTTCTACTCAAGAAAATTGAGTCCAGGTCAAATGAAATACAGCGCCTATGATCGAGAGTTGACAGCGGTTTATCAAGCTGTCCAATATTTCCGGTATGCGATAGAAGGCCGCTAGTTTATAATATTCACCGACCACAAACCACTCGCGTATGCATTCCAGCAAGCAAGCGAAAAAGCATCTCCTAGACGAGCATGACAACTAGAGTTTGTTAGCCAATATTCGACCGATATCCGTCACATAGCGCGAGCTGATAATGTGGTAGCAGACTCCCTTTCTCGAATTGCAGCAGTTCAGTGTGAAGCAAGCGATGTGGAAAGAATTGCGGTTGAACAAACAACAGACCCAGAGCTGCAGAAATTGTTAGAGGACCAGCGCGGAAAAACGTTAGTATTAAAAAAGTGGAAACCACCAGATTCAGACGTTGAACTGTACTGCGATGTTCAGCACTCACATTCGCCCATACGTCCCAGCAAATTGCAGGCAGCATGTATTGTCCAAGCTTCACTCCTTGTCTCATCCCGGAATCAGGACAAATCACAATATCGTCCAAACAAAATACGTGTGGCCCGGTATAGCTAAAGATACAGCAATTTTCGTCCGAAGGTGTGTTGCATGCCAAAAATCCAAGGTTCAACGCCATACCCGTACGAGTATCGGTTGTTATGCAGCGGTAGATGGCGATTTCATCAACACATTCACTTGGATATAGTGGGTTCATTGCCACCGTCGCAAGGAAAGCGTTATATTCACACATGCATCGATCGTTTTTCGCTTTGGCCAGTAGCCATTCCTTTAGTGGACATCACAGCAGAAGAAGTGGCAGCAGCATTCATTGATGGCTGAGGACATTTCGGCGCTCCGCATGCAGTCATAACCGACTTAGGACGTCAATTTGAGTCCACTATATTTACAGAGGTAACGAAACTACTAGGAATAAAGCATTGGCGCACAACTGTCTACCACGCCCAAGCCAATGGCATGGTCGAGCGGTTTCACCGAACACTGAAAGCAGCCATATGTTGTCACGATTCCAGTAACTGGACCCAAATTCTGCCTTTAGTAATGTTGGGCTTCAGGATAGCGCCGTGGCGATTCATATACAACGCAGTGTGGAATTTATTAAAGATGTATTTAATACGGCGAAAAACCTAAAACAATCTGGCCATCCATATGGCATCCACTGAATTAGTATGATCAGTTCCGTCTTTTCAGGTGCTAGCTTTAGACCACGGTCATCCATCCATCCTGCATAGCATGACCTGATTCAGTCTGAGCTGTGCTTCGGTTACATTTCGCGCTGTGATGACTGCGGCTATATCATCGGCAAATCCTACTAGGTGTACGTTTTCCGTCATTTCAATGGAGAATATTTCATCATAACTCGCATTCCATAGATCGGGGCCAAGGACGGAGCCCTGTGCTGCTCCGGAAGAGATCTTCTTAATTTTTGCGCCATTGCTTGTGTGGTAGAGAAGCTCTCTATCACTAAGGTAGCTGCGGATCATTCGCATCAAGTACATCGGTGTACTAAAGCGTCCTTCAAGGGCGTTTATCACATCGACCAGAAGTACTATGCGCTTCAAGTAAGCATTACCACATTGTGCGGCTTCTACGGATGCCACCACATCAGCGATAACTCCAACGGTAGACATTAAACTATCAGTTGCTTGCTGATTTACTTCACTTGTGTATTTTCTTTCCTCCAAGAATTGTTTTTGCAAATCTACGCGACCATTACATGCTTGATGTAAAAAAAATATATAAATTTTGCCTTTGCATGTTTACTCCACTTGTGTATTTTCTCTTCCACCAAAGAATTGTTTTTGCATGTTTTGCAAGAACGCATTAAGTTTTTTTTTTTAAACAAATACTTTAGGGTCGCGCAACTTATGTAACCCTAATTTTATAGGACGGCAAAAATTGGATCGTTGCACTCCCTCCTTTCTTTCAGAAAATGGAGTGTTGCAGCCAACGGCACCCCCATTCGCACGTTCGGGGAGAAACGTCTTCAGTTGTCCCTTGGGTTGCGCAGAGATTTCCCATGGACTTTCGTAGTAGCAGACGTCAGATGCTCTATCGTCGGTGCCGATTTCCTAAGGCACTATGACCTATTGGTGGATATGAAACGAAAGCGACTGGTAGGCAACAAAACCACTATGGCGGCTAAAGGTGATACAGCCAAGGTGCAAACGAAAGAGGTGCGCGTATGCAGCGTAGATACGAAGTACGTCGATTTGTTCATCGATTTATTCACCGACCACAAACCACTCGCGTATGCATTCCAGCAAGCAAGCGAAAAAGCATCTCCTAGACGAGCATGACAACTAGAGTTTGTTAGCCAATATTCGACCGATATCCGTCACATAGCGCGAGCTGATAATGTGGTAGCAGACTCCCTTTCTCGAATTGCAGCAGTTCAGTGTGAAGCAAGCGATGTGGAAAGAATTGCGGTTGAACAAACAACAGACCCAGAGCTGCAGAAATTGTTAGAGGACCAGCGCGGAAAAACGTTAGTATTAAAAAAGTGGAAACCACCAGATTCAGACGTTGAACTGTACTGCGATGTTCAGCACTCACATTCGCCCATACGTCCCAGCAAATTGCAGGCAGCATGTATTGTCCAAGCTTCACTCCTTGTCTCATCCCGGAATCAGGACAAATCACAATATCGTCCAAACAAAATACGTGTGGCCCGGTATAGCTAAAGATACAGCAATTTTCGTCCGAAGGTGTGTTGCATGCCAAAAATCCAAGGTTCAACGCCATACCCGTACGAGTATCGGTTGTTATGCAGCGGTAGATGGCGATTTCATCAACACATTCACTTGGATATAGTGGGTTCATTGCCACCGTCGCAAGGAAAGCGTTATATTCACACATGCATCGATCGTTTTTCGCTTTGGCCAGTAGCCATTCCTTTAGTGGACATCACAGCAGAAGAAGTGGCAGCAGCATTCATTGATGGCTGAGGACATTTCGGCGCTCCGCATGCAGTCATAACCGACTTAGGACGTCAATTTGAGTCCACTATATTTACAGAGGTAACGAAACTACTAGGAATAAAGCATTGGCGCACAACTGTCTACCACGCCCAAGCCAATGGCATGGTCGAGCGGTTTCACCGAACACTGAAAGCAGCCATATGTTGTCACGATTCCAGTAACTGGACCCAAATTCTGCCTTTAGTAATGTTGGGCTTCAGGATAGCGCCGTGGCGATTCATATACAACGCAGTGTGGAATTTATTAAAGATGTATTTAATACGGCGAAAAACCTAAAACAATCTGGCCATCCATATGGCATCCACTGAATTAGTATGATCAGTTCCGTCTTTTCAGGTGCTAGCTTTAGACCACGGTCATCCATCCATCCTGCGTAGCATGACCTGATTCAGTCTGAGCTGTGCTTCGGTTACATTTCGCGCTGTGATGACTGCGGCTATATCATCGGCAAATCCTACTAGGTGTACGTTTTCCGTCATTTCAATGGAGAATATTTCATCATAACTCGCATTCCATAGATCGGGGCCAAGGACGGAGCCCTGTGCTGCTCCGGAAGAGATCTTCTTAATTTTTGCGCCATTGCTTGTGTGGTAGAGAAGCTCTCTATCACTAAGGTAGCTGCGGATCATTCGCATCAAGTACATCGGTGTACTAAAGCGTCCTTCAAGGGCGTTTATCACATCGACCAGAAGTACTATGCGCTTCAAGTAAGCATTACCACATTGTGCGGCTTCTACGGATGCCACCACATCAGCGATAACTCCAACGGTAGACTTTCCTGGCCGCAAGCCGTGTTGTCTGCTGGATAATCCCCCAGCGCTCTCAATGGATGCTGCTATGCGCGGTTTTAGTAGTCGCTCCAGCAGTTTCCCTGATGTGTCGAGCATACAAAGTGGTCGGTATGCATTTGGCATCTCGGGGTTGCCCTTCCCTTTGCTAATTAGAGTTAGTTGCTGCTTTTTCCAAGGCTCTGGGAAAATGCCTTCCTTCAGACAAAATTAAACATTTCAAGCAGGGTTTGTGGGCGGTCGTCTACTATCAACTTTATTACCTCAGATGGGACACCGTCTGGTCCTGGGGCCTTGTTGTTCTTCAGGGAACGTGCTGCGGTTTTTAGTTCCTCTTCCGTAAAAAGCGGTGGATCGTCGGTGAGTACCCTTTCAGAATCTCTTCGTACTTCGTGATCCGGAAAGAGAGAATTTACGATGTTATCCATCACTTGTTCTTCCAGTTCAGGAATTGGTGCCAAGGCACCTAGTTTCCGCATTACGATCTTGTAGCCAAGTCCCCAAGGGTCGTTTACGTTTTCGCCCAACTCTTCCCATTTTCTTTTCTTACTTCTAGCAATGGCGGTCTTTAATGCTTTCCTAGCTGCCTTTAATGCTTCACTTTCTACCGTGGCATCACTCCGGGTTCTGGCCCTGGTCAATCTCCTCCGCATTTGGAGACAGACCCTTCGAAGTTCAGCAATTTCCTCAGTCCTCCAATAGGCTGCCTTTCTTCTGGGGTTTTTTGCAACTCTAGGCATTGCTGCATCGCAGGCCTGTGTTATGCTGTGCATTGTGTGGCGGACCAAGCTTCCTTCAGCGTTTCTCATCATCCTCTCATCAAACACTTCGAGAAAGATATCCCGATTGAGTTTGTTTGTGGACCATTTACGAGTAGACCTCCTTCCGGATTTCCATTTGGCCTATTGCCTGACTCGACGGTGAACCAGATGTACTGGTGGTCGCTTCCCGTGTAGTCCTCGAGAACTGACTATTCCTTTAGCGTACCAGCTATCCTCTCTGACACTAACGTGATGTCTGGAATTGTGCCTTCGCATCCTGATCTGCGAAAGGTGGGCGCCATCCTTTTGTTTGCGACTACAAGTCCCAATCTGGCCGCCATGTCAAGCACTCGCCTACCTCTGGGATTTGTGGTCGTCATGCCCCATTCAATGGCCTTCGAATTGAAGTCGCCTGCTATAATGAAGTTGCCACCCATTTGGAGGGCGCAATCTTCGATTGCGTCCAGTTTCATCTGGAATTGGGCAATACTGTCGCTAGGTGTAAGATAACAGCTCATTAAGGTAAAGTTGCGATTTCGAACCCAAACGTGTCCGTCTCCGGCACCACTGGCTGAGAAAGAGAAGTTCTCAGCGCATGGGAGCCAGATGGCTGCTGTTCCACTGTAGTCAGTAAAGAAGGTACCGCAACTGATTTCTCCATATTGTTCGCTAATTATGACAACATCCGCATTCCGCTCAAGCATGAGTTGTGATATAAGGGCGTTTGCTGTCCTGCTTCGGTGCATATTTGGTTGCACATTTGCAACCAAATATGTGGTTGCAAATGCTGCGTCAGTACATACGCAGCACTTCGGAGGGTTTGTGCACTCCTTTAGTTTGTGTTCAGGTGCGCCACATTTGATGCAGAGGTTTGTTCTATCTGGACCCTGCAATTTCTCTGCATATGCCCTACACCAAGGCACCTGAAGCAACGCTCTGTTTCGGTGCGCGTCCGCATTTTTGCTCTGACTCATCCAATAATGATCGAGCCTCTCTCGAGAAGCTTATCAGCTGCTACGGTGGGTAGTTGCACGTAAGCTCTGACCAGTTCTTTGTTATTTGGTTTGGTGACCGTGACCTTCAACCGCTCGACTCCGCTTGGAAGGAGTCGTTTAACCGCTTCTTCGACTTCCGTCGTTGTCGTAAGCGCATCGAGATCCTTTATCCTTTATCCAAACGTATTCCGCCATGGATGGCTCGTCTTGAGCGTCGTCGAGATTTGCTACGTAAACACATTGTAAACACGACCAAATAGTAGATTAGAGAAATGTGTAGAAAAAATATACAGGCAGTTTGCGATTCATAGAGACACACCAGTTGTAGAGTTTATGGATATTTTAAAGCAAAAACTCTGCGTTATTTGTAATTGTTTACGGAGATATAGAGAGTCACACGCCAGACGTGTTCAGAACTCTATGTATATAAAAAGTCAACGTCGGTTCTTCTTTACACTTGGTTCATCTGACAGCACTAGACAATATGCATCTTTCTCAGTTATAGAAGCAAAGAACTATTGGAGTGCGCTGTGGGAATCATCCAAAGTCCATACTCTGCATGCAGAATGGATTGATGCCGAACATAATCGTTATGCTAATATTGCCACAATGCGATTTTTGGAAGTAACTGAGGACGAAGTACGAGAAATCATTATAAAATCTAGTAATTGGAAAGCGCCAGGCTTGAATAAAGTACAGAATTTCTGGTACAAACAGTTTCGCTGTGCCCATAACCAACTTGCAAGGCTTATAACAAATCTAATAAAAAGGGCGGAGAATTTTTCATCTTTTCTCACCGCTGGTGCAATATATCTTATTAAAAAAAAAGGAAAGCGTTGACTGTCCAGCGCAAACAAGGCCTATCACTTGCTTGCCTATCACTCTTTATAAATTCATAACGTCGATGATTAGCAAAAGGATATATGCGCTCTTAGAGATTAATGATATAATGACCGAAGAACAAAAAGGCTGTCGTAGTGGTTCAAAGGGATGCAAAGAACAACTGATAATCGATACGATAGCATTAGGACAAGCAGAAAGAAAAAAGAAACCTATTTAGTTGCTTTATTGATTATGCTAAGGCATTCGATAGTGTCCCACATTCTTGGCTGATCAATGTCTTACGCCGATACCGCATAGATCCTGAGTTAATCAAACTTTTGACGGTAGTCATGAAAGGGTGGAGTACCATATTATCGGTACCTACGGCTGATGGCGTTAAGTTATCAGACGTCATACAAATAAGAAGAGGTATTTTTCAAGGAGACTCGCTAAGTCCTCTTTGATTTTGTATGGCATTAAACCCTCCTGGTTATTAAAAAATACTAAGTGACATGACTTTGCCATCAAATATGGAGTGCTGAATAGCAAGTGTGAGTTGAGTCATTTAATGTATCTTGAAGACATTTAATTATACGCTGGAACTGATGACCATCTTAAAAGTTTATTGCGGCTTACGGATATGTTTAGTAAAGATATTCAGATGGAATTTGGGTTGGACAAATGCCGAATCTGAGTCATCGGAAGAGGTGTTCATGAGTCGCATGAAGGACATAGCTTTGAGAATATGCATATTCAAGCCATGGCTGAAACAGATTTTTATAAGTATTTAGGTATATTGCAAGGTGCACACGTAAAAGAGAGCGATTTAAAAAACAATTTAATGAATGAGTTTATCTATAGAGTGAAATTGGTATTAAAATCTTTACTGTCCGGAAAATATAAAGTAAGTGCAATTAATACATATGCCATACCATTCCTGCTGTACTCTTTTGGTATATTAAAGTGGTCGGACACGGAATTGGAAGCGCTCCAACGCAAAATCAGAACTTTAATCTGCGACTTTCGCATGCGTCATCCAAAATCTGTTGTGGAAAGGATATGTCTACCGAGAAGTATTGGTGGTAGAGGAGTGCTCGATATAACAAGACTATATTACGAACAAGTCGACTCACTTCGCACTTATTTTATTGCCAAAGAGCTCAGTTCTTCTTTGCATAGGGCTATCTGTGGTGCAGATAATAGATTGAGTCCACTTGATCTAAAGAACAGAGTATTCTGAACTTTAGATTCGGTGGTGCCTGACCAGCAAAAAATTGATGAATGGAAATCTAAGGCTCTTCACGGAAAACATGTGAATTACCTTTGGCAGTCATTTATTGATTTGCATTTGTCCAACAAATGGCTCTGTGTAGGGGATCTATTTAGTGAAACTGAAGGATTTGTGTGCGCGATACAGGATGGCGTGGTACCTACTCGTAATTATCGCAAACATATTCTTAAAGAGCGAGTTGAGGATGACTTGTGTCGGAAATGTGGTTCAGTCCCAGAAACATTGGATCACATTATCTCCAGCTATTCTGTAATGGCACCAAGGGAATATCTAAACCGGCACAATGCAGTATGTAAGGTAATCCACCAAAATATTGCATTCAAACATGGATTGATCTCTAAAATTTGTCCAATTTACCAATATAAGCCCACTGCGGTATTAGAAAACGGCAGTTTTCATATGTACTGGGATCGACAAGTTTACACAGATCGACTAATAGCACACAATAAGCCTGATATCCTATTGGTTGATAGAAGAAATCAAAGAAATTTGGAGGCTTCAGCGAGTGGTTGTTGTACCAATAATACTATCAGCCACTGGTATAGTACCCAAAACTCTCACACACTCTATGGACATACTTGAACTCTCTAAACTTCTAATAAATATTATGTAGAAATACGTCTTATTGCATACATGCGCAATGATGAGGGCACCCGTATCTATCAGAAATATGGTGGACGTTACTGGATTTTTAATGGTGAGTCGAGCTAATTGTATACTGCCTTCGTTGCGGCTCGACGACGGCGAAGGAGCGCTTAGTTAATTGTCTGCGATGATGCTGTAAAATTACATGGCTGTCTGCAACTGCGAGCCTTGCGCCCAAACCTGGAGTGGAACCAGCACCATTCTGGATGACTGCTCGATTGGGAACGTGGTCGGCTGCGGCCTCTCAGTGAACGCCTACCTTGCTGTAGACGGGAGTTCATGTCTAGACGACTCAGCCGTTGCTCGATTTGGTCTAAGCGCTGACACACTTTTTCTGCTTCGGACCAGGTACTACCGCTGCCTGAAGACATTGCCGAAATCTGATGATAATCGCCTGTCTCGCAAATCTTGTCAGCCAATTTGGCTAACTCGCTCAGTTCTACGCTTGACGTTTGAAGAATCGCGCGCACTTGTGGAGGCAAACGCTGGAGCCAGAGTGTTTACAATTATTCGTCGCTCAACTTATCCTTCGCCAATGTCGTCAGTTCGTTTAGCAATTGAGTAGGCCGACGATCGCCAAGTTGTACGTCTGATAACAGCCGCTGAATTTTACGCTGTTCTGATTCACCATACCGTTCGATTATTTGTTTTTTTAGGTTCTCGTAACTGTTTGCTGCTGGCGGATGAAGCACTGCGTCAGCCACGTCGGCTACGATGCTGGACTCTATGGCAGCCACTATGGTGTTGAATCTCGTCATGTCGTTGCACACACCTGCCCCCGCGAACTGCGCCTCGATCTGCGCGAACCATATTTCGGGTCGCTCGTGCCAGAACGGAGGCACCTTCACCGAAACGCGATTCACCACTGGTGCCGAGTCTTCGCGCTGCTGTCCGAGCGATGCTGCATTCTCATTTTGCACCGATATTTTTTCCTTAGTTTTGCACTGCCACTAAGCCGGAACTCTGCTCGCAGAGTTTTGAAAAGAACCTTTGTATGTTGATGAAATAAGTTCTGAAAAGAACCTTTGCATGTTGATGAAATAAGTTCTGAAAAGAACCTTTGTATGTTGATGAAATATATTTTTAAGTTCTGAAAAGAACTTTTTGTATATTGATGAAATATACTTTTAATTAGTGAACAGTTCTGAAAAGAACGTCGGGGTCACCAGTTTAGTATATTCCACACTGCGTTGTATATGAATCGCCATGTGTACCACTATTGAACTCCGTATTGGTAGTAGCACCGACTAGCTCGCGCAACCGTGACCGAACGAATGTAACGAATGACTGACTCGTGCACAAGTGCTGTTGCTCTATATATGCATTAATTGCGTGTCCGTATTTCGTGTTGTTCATATGTTCTAGCATGCACCTGTTTGGCTGGTGCTGCGAACGTGCACATGTTTGGCTGGTGCTGCGAACGTGCACATGTTTGGCTGGTACTGCCACACATCTAAGGAGCCGGCTACGAAATACTCAAAAATAGTTGATTAATTTTCAAATTAAGAATATATAAATAATTAACTCTACTTTCTGCTTTGAATTATCATTTCTGATTATGACTTAAAAGAACATGTGTTAAATGCGAACTAGGTGGTAACACTTCGTCATTGAAAGAAAAGAAGCAAAAGAAGAGTGCGAGAGAAAAACAAAAGATGAGCGACAGCTGTTGAAGAAGGTTGTATAAGTTGTCTTTAACATAATGTGTCAGTAAAAATAAAATAAATACGTTTTAAAAAGAAAATTTAAGAATTGCTTAAATAAAATTTGTGTTAAAATATCGAGTAATATAATGCAGGCTCCATGTAACCAAACATGTTGTTCACACCAGCAGATGTTTGTTGTATATTTCTACAAAGAACGGCTGGAACCAAAAATTATGTTGTGAATTCTGTTCTAGCTGTTGTTGCTTCTATTACTGCTGCTGTTGTTACAGATGCTGTTTTATTCCACGGAACGAGGATTTGAATATTGTCATACGTCATTTCACTTAATCATTTTGAACTGTAATTTTACACATTTTTTTTTGCAGAATCTAATTTATAGTTCAAAACAGTTCTGCTGTTCCGCAGAAAATAAAAAGTTACCTGTTGGTAAGTGCCAATATTAACCACATACAATTCTGCATGAACCACTGAGTATTGAGTTCAATGGTTGACCTCAATAATATATTGCAAATGCTAATAAAAATGCAGTTTCGCATATAATGACAAATTGAGTTTAATAGCTGAACTCAATAATATTTCATAACAAATGCTTTCGCGTTTTATGCCTAAAATTATTAAAAAATAAAGTGGGCCATACTAACAATTTGCATTACGTACCAAGAAAAAGGTTCGTAACAATTGAAAATAAAATTCTAGGGTATGTAGTTGAAACTAGATTCACAATCAGGCCTATTCTGAATAGTTTGCTATTCTGAATAATTTCGGAATGGGAATTTTGTTCCCTGTTCCCAATTTTGCTATTCTGAATCGCATGGGAATGGGAGTTTTTTCCCAATTTTGCACAAATTCTTTCCCAAGCAAATTGTTGGGGAGACAAGTTAAAAAAATATTAAAAATGGTTTAATTTAATATAAAAGTAATTTTTAGTATAAAAGTATAAAAGTAAGTAAAATCTGAAAATTATCAGATTTTTGAATATATTTTAATAAAATTATTATTATAATAAAATTATTGCAATAAATTTAATATTTTCAATTTAATATTTGATTAGTTTTCCGAATATATTTTAAAAAATTTATTTTAATAAATTTAATATAACTAAATTTTCATTTAATATATTTTATTAAAATTATTATTTTAATAAATGTATAATAAATTTAAAATATTTAAATTTTTATTTATTTTATTCACATGGGTTTTTTCCACCTATTAAAGTGTTAACTATTGTTTTTAAAACAATAGAATAATGAAAGGAAACCAAATTCTGAAATGAATTCCTAGAATAAGTTAAAATAAACTTTTGCAATTATGTGCAGATAAAACATTGCTTCTTTTTTATTGTAACATCTGCACAATCATAAACTATTATTAGTTCATTAATTGAAGCATGAAGGACATTTCTATCCTAATTAAAAAAATTAAATTATAATTTACGCAAATTTTGTATAAAAGCAGTGAATGTTTGAAAATAAAGACATTGAAGAATTGATATCGTAACGTAAGGTTGTTTTTTAATTAGTTAAAAAAGAGTTAAAAATTTAGAAAAGAGTTAAATTTAATATGTAAGTTTCTACGATTGATCCTCTGTTGCAAAATTTCTTGCTCCTGTTCTTAAGCCAAATCCTCCGCTAAAACTCGAAATGCAATTGAACGCATTTTTGAAAACTTTTTTAAAATTTTTGATTTAAATAATCATTAACAACTGCACAATTCTTGTTTATTTTGCTCATGCACAATTCATTTTATATATTTATTTTACTCATTAAAATAAATGTTTCTTATTATTTGTTATTTTATTATTTATTATTTACTTATAAAATAACTTATATTTATTTCCGATAATTTGTGCAGCAAACAAATAATGCGATTTTTACATTTAAATCAACATATGATACGCAATTCTTTTCTTTGTTTTGCTCATTTTCGCACTTTTCGTCATTAAAAAATGGCATGGTTGCCAAAATGTAACAAAACAAATTTGAAACTGTTGTTGTTCCCAAAACTGCTGTCTCTCAAGCAATTCAGAATAAGGGAGTTGTGTGTTTGGGAACAGCGTGGGAATAGGGAGTTTTGTTCCCTTGGAGTATTCAGAATAGGCCTGAACATGTTGGAGTCATCAAAAATAAGCTTGTTGCGAGAGGCACCGACGCAAGCCCACATGCTGCAAGTTTCAAATGACATGTCTCCAGTTTGGCATGCTCAAACAACAAGTGCTAACCCGTTGAGTGGATACACAATGACGCAAAATGTGTATACACAAATGCAAAACACATCACCACAACTGGTGAAAGGTACAACATACATATGTAATAACTTCGTTTTTGTTGGGTCTATATCTTACGCAACCAGCACCCTACGGTCCGTAAAATCAGTTTTGCAACGTACTTGATGTAGTAGAATTTTTGCCTGCATTTAATCCTGTATCAAAAAGGTCGCTAGCTGCTGAACAGTATATAAAACGTATTGAAAAGTTTAAAAATGCTTATGGTTGGAATGATAAGATTCCAAAGATCCAGATAAATATTGGGTAGACTCGTTGCAAGAAGTTCGTAAAAACAGTTTGTAGATCGATTTGTAAATGATTTTCCATTTACGGTAAATGTAGCCGATATACACATCGAAATGTCGAGAATTAAAAGACAACATAATGAATTGGCGCAAGAATATTATTTTAAATAGCTGACATAAGGTACGAAAGCAGGTTTTGCCCGCAAGCGGTATAATTCGTCATATTATAAACGATATAAACGATACGGATTTGAAAAAGAAACTTTCGAAAAATTATATGCAATGTACCGATTTATTGCGCGATATAAACGAATGTTCGAGCTATGTTCAAGTCAGTAATGAACAGGATAATCGCAAATATGGCTCCTGGCGAAATAATGGTGTATCTCGATGACGTTAGTATACCAAGAACAACGATTGAAGAGGGTTTCAAACGCTTACGTAAGTTCCGTGATATATTACGCGACTGCAAATGTTACATTTTCAGCTATGCAAATTGGGCATTTGGGTCACATAATCGACAAAAATAGCATAACGCCCGGAAAAGAGAAAATCTCCGCAATCAAGGTTTTTCCTACGCCGACAAATGCAACTGAAGTACGGCGATTTCTCATTGATGCCCTGACAAGCAGCCCTGTGCTGGCGTTATATGACTTTTCCACTAACCAAGAAGTACATACCGATGCAAACAGCGTTGTACTTGAAGGCTTTATTGCAGTCTTATGATACGAAAACATGGCAGGCTGTAGCGTTTTACAGCCGACATGGTCACCAGGCCGAAAGTAGATATCACAGTTACGATCTCGAAGCTCCGTCTGTAGTAGAAACTATGGAACGTTTCCAAACGTAATTGTTAGGAAAAAATATCCCATTGGTGACAGATTGCTTGTTATCGCCAATGTTCATACCAAATGCAGATTCAGGAAAAAACATAGGCAAAATAATATTGATCCTAAAGGGCGACGTCAAATTTTTCAACGAAGTAGTGCTAAGAAAAGATAACTGTTTACAAATACACGTTATATTGACGAAAAGCAGATGGCTTAAAATTAGTCATTCCGAAATACGTATGCTGGCGTATTGTTGATTTGTCATGATCGCAAATCATGGGTCACTTCGCATTGATAAAACTATTAAACATCTTCGACTGAATTTTTGGTTCCCAAAAATTAGAAAGTAGGTCCAAAAATATATTGCCACATATATCGAATGCTGTTACTAAAAGGCACTCGGAGAAAGAACTGAAAGACGTTTCTATTAAAACTTTTATGTGTTAGCTATATCAGACTCTTTTACTAAATATTTGGTAGTTAAAGCGGTCCGAGACATGAAAACATCGCATGTAGTCCAGTTTATACTTTCTTGTAAAATGCTATTCTTCAAGTACTCGTGAGTTTTTCGTGCTGAATATATGGTAAAATAAAGACGTGCTGAATGCATTTTTGACAGTTGTCAGTGAAGAAATTTGTATTTATACTAAATAAACTCAGTTATTGAATATATATAAGTTAACAAAATTGGACACATTATAATAATTATAATAGAATTTTATAATATTTATTTTATTAAGAATTTTTATTTTATATTTTTATTATTTTTTGACAGTTCTTATAACATAAGTTTCGAAAGTTTACTATTTTCAAAAGATTCAATATTGATATTTGAGAACAAACTTCAACTCCTTTTGCTTGCTTTTTTAAATTTTTTCATTTTTAAAATCTAAACTATATTGTTCAGCTTGTTCTAATCGCGAAAGCGAAATCGTAGAGTTACAATAGCATAGCTTATTTGTAAAAAGCACTAAAAATGCGCTTTTCATATAGTAAGTAAACAATATGCATAACAAATGTCTTTGCAAAAAGCATTGAAAAATAGCTTTGAAAAATGAAAATAGGCAACTTCAAAAGATAACTTTCAATTCGTTGAATTTGTGTTTCCAAATAAAGCTGTTGTTTATAGTTACTAATTAAATAAAAAGCAGTCAAAAAAAACCTGGAGCATGACCACGGAAAGTTTGTGCAGCCTTGGCTACTTGTGGAAAAACACGATTAGTCATCGCTTGTAATTTGACAGGCACGAGTTCAAAGCCTGGCACTTGCAATCCAAACAAATTATATACGGACAATAAACTAATTAATAAAAGAAATTCGAACATTAACTAAATTTTTGTGTTTGTCCTTTCCTTCTTTACTATTCGAAACCCTTTATAGAATCCTATAAAAACATAATAACACAAAATTAAATTTAGTTTTGTCCAAAATGTTTTTTAAAAACCCACGGTCAAATTTACAATGAATAAAATTTGACAAAAGTCTACACTTTTCATTCACTATTCACAGTTGAGGAATAGCAAAATCAAAATTTAAGCAAATTTTTGGTGAACACTTTAGTTTGCACATTTGAGGAATACACCTCAGGACTTACACGATTGGGCTACTTATTAAGAGTGACTATCGCAAATTGTAACGGATAGGGGTACCGCCTTTATCTCTAAAGCTTTTAAAGCATATTGCGATGACAAAGAAATCTAACACATCAACACAACATCAACAACTGTGCGCACACCACACTCCAACGAGTAAGTGGAACGTGCAAATCAATTGATCCTAAACTACTTTTGCACATCGAGCAAGGATCATAAAACGTGGGACATAACACTACGAAACCTACAATTTTCAATAAACGCAAAAGAATGCGACATTTAGGTTCAACCCGAATCGAATATTCGATTCGATTTTAGAAACATCGTCTACAATCAACTTATAGCCGCTGTAAACGATGATGCAAATGACGGCGAAAAACTAATAACAACTGCTGAAAAACGACTTCAGACTGCGGAGAACATTGGTCGTGAGCGTTTCAATTGGAAAACGCGTTTCGACAACAAGCACGGTAAACTTAAATAGTGGTCCGAAGGCAACTAAGTTGTGATCGAGTCCCAACTTCCCGCAATAGGTGAACCACAATAACTCGAACCGAAATATCGTGGGGCTAATTAAATTTCAAGTCTTGTGTCATAACCGATACCTCAGAAGACATACCAAGAATGCAGATAACATCACGAAAATTCTGCTCAGTGTTCGTAACTGACAAAATTAAACCATGTTGTTACAGCTCTCCTGAACTGGATAAAGACGATGACTCGCAAATCAATGACAATTTACCGTCAGGATTGACAGAGTTGTCAAGTACGAACTAGCTGGCAATACTACGATACAATAAATACGATACCACACGGCATTGCTCATGTGTTTCTCCTCAAGTGCAAATATGAATTTTATCCCTACTGATTTATGGTTCCGCTCTATTGAGTTAGCAAGATTCCTACCTGTAACCTCATCGTCACCTCTGTCCTTCTTCATATTACTTCATCCATCTCATTGTTTTGTCAACCTTCTATTTATTTATTTTTAAGTGGATTTTGCCTATAACAAAATTATTCACTTTTATGTCTATGCAATGCAAAAAGTATAAGTTTTTGAAAAATAATTATATTTAATACATTTAGTAACGGTATAAAATATATCAATAAAATTAGTTCTTAAATTACAATTAATTCATATTTCTAAAAAGTTTATAATATATCTTAAAATATAAATAGAAGAATTATACGCCATCAAAAATGTATATAATTAACAATATAAGTATATATTTAACATACAGTATATATACGGATAGATATAACTTTATTAACGCAAAACAAAGTTTTATTACGTTATTTTATATTATGCAAATAAAGAGCATTATCCATTTAAAACTTATTTACAATTAAACAAACTTATAGTAAGAAAATAAAAAGAAATTATAATAAAAAAATTCTTTCTCAAAGAAAATTAAATATAATATACTACAAATACGTCTCACATTTATTTATCTACTGTGCTTCTCTTTCAGGTGTTATATTAGTAGTGGCAGTAGTTGCTGATGCAGATGTATTTGCAGCAGCTGCTGCAGCAACAATTTTAAGCGCCGGTCCCAATTTCATTCCCATTGCATTAACTAAATGATTCTCCTTTAATAATAATAATGCTTGCCCATCAATTTCTTGTTGTTCAAAGTCATCAACATAATCACTGCAGCCAGGTAAATTTTTAATAAATTCACAAACATCAGAAACAGTCCAATTAATCATTTGTGGCGTATCTATGCCGTTAACAGAAGCACTAGTCACATCGTTTGGCTGTAACAAATTTTGAGTAGTTGTTGTTATATTAGATGCCTGGCTATTGCTATTGTTAAGATTTTGTACTGCTGTTGCAGCAACTGATACTTCAATTTGCATTTTGTCGTCACCTATTGCAACGCGGTTGCTTGCAGTTACTGTTTCCAATTTATTATTTAATTCTTTTGTATTTGTTTGTCCATTAGCGCTATCTATAATTAGTTCATTTACTTGCTCACCTACAGATACTTTGGCTTGGCGCACACAAGCTGGAGAGCAATATCGTTTTTTTTTTTAGTTTAGATTTATGTTCAGGTTTTCCACACTGCTCACAAGTTATCATCTCATTAGGAATTACGTTATTGGATATGGTTTCCTCCAGAGCAGTTTTTTTTTCTGTAAAAAATTTTTAGTTTGATTATTGTCTTTCTTAATTATGTTATATATTATCATAGTATCATAACTGCATAAATCTGAACGAAGTTTGCCATTAGTAAATTTTTGTCTTATTTATCATTTTACACAAATAAAAATTACATAAATAATTTCTTCAATAATTTAAGACTGCAGAGTTAAGAGTTGATATAAAAAACTACTTAAAATCAAAAACCAATTTAGAAAAAGTGAAGTTCAATTTAAATAAAATTTATTTTCCCTTAAACTAAATTTTCAGATTTCATCTATTTTATTTTATCCGCGACAACCGTGCCACAGTCAAATTAGCTTTAAATATATTCTTTTAATATGTTCTATTAAACAAAGCAGTTTCCGTGTACAGAAAGGACAGCAAGAAAAAAGTGGAAAAATGGTGAAGATTCTTT
>NC_051847.1:242110096-242122982 GCF_002237135.1 Teleopsis dalmanni | reverse complement strand
CTCAATAAGGTCACGTTCTACATTCAAAATAACTGCTGGCCTCAAAAGAGAAAACAAATCACAGATAATGAAGTAGCGGCATTTTTCCAGCATCGACATCATCTTACGATCCAACAACAGAGTATTTTCTTTGGTGAGAGAATTGTTATTCCCAAAATTTACCACCAGCAAGTCCTTGAACATCTCCATAATAGACATCCAGTCTACATTTTGCTAGCCTTACAAGTCCCAGAACAAACTGGCTCAAATATAAAAAGTACATTAATTCACACATACACACAAATTACAAAATAAAGAGTAAGTCTCATATTGAGGACGCAACCTCGGTTTTAAACTCAATTCTGATTTCAGCAGCAGAAAACTCCACCCCTAAAGACAATGAAAGTTACAGATTCAATAAAGTACTTACAAATAGTGACATAGAGAATTTAGTTCTACAAAAACGTAGATTAAGGCGTGATTGGCAAAAATCTAGGGCCTCTTTAACGAAAAACATATTTAAGGAAGCCCAAACGAGACTTAGATCTGCATTAAGTAAGGAAACCAAAATCAGGCAATATAATTATATTCAAAACCTATGCCCAAATGGCAAAAATCATTCATCCTTGTGGAATGCTAGCAAAGGTATAAATTCCCCCCAGAGAATGCGATTCTCCAATAATCTCTCTCGGAAACTGAGCGCGAAGTGATGAAGAAAAATCTAACGTTGTTGCTGATTACCTAAAAGAGGTGTTCCAACCAAATCCTGCAACAGGACATTATGACTCTCCCACTCAGGATCTACATGCACCATCTATTGACATTAATACCACGGCCAATGATCTTGTTCAAATAATCACAAACAAGTTAGATTGCAAAAAGGCACCGGTATATGATAATATCTCACCTATCATGATAAAAAACTTACACCTTTTGGTTATAAATTTTATCACAAGACTTTTTAATGCTATTATTAAATTTGGTTTTTACCCAACGGAGTGGAAAACATCCATGATTATTATGATTCATAAATCAGGTAAAGATCCCACGCTTGTCTCTTCATACAGGCCAATAAGCTTACTGGCATGCCTTTCTAAACTATTTGAAAGAGCACTGCTTTCAAAGCTGAAACCATTCCTTGACGGTCAAAACCCAATATCCTTCCACCAGTTTGGTTTTAGGAAAAATCATGGAACTATTGAGCAAGTAAATCGTATAACGAACGAAATAGAACACGCATTTGGGCTCAGAAAATATTGTTCCGCGGTATTTCTGTTAAACAATGTTAAACAAGCATTTGATAAAGTATGGCAAAATGGGCTCCTATATAAAATACGCTGTTATTTACCTGCAAATGTCCACTCAGTTTTAGAATCGTACTTATATAATAGAAGCTTTAAAGTGAAATGTAAATCATATACTTCTAATAATTTCCCAATAGAAGCTGGCGTTCCACAAGGAAATGTTCTTGGCCCTATCTGGTATGTATCTTACTCATCTGATATCCCAATAAGTAGCTCTGTTGCCACCACAACGATTGGTAATGATTCGGCAATTTTATGTCGAAACAAAAAAGTTGTGTTAGCTTCAAACCAAGTTTAATCTCACTTATTTCGGGTGGAGAAATGGTTCTCGAGTTGGCGAGTTAAAACCAATGAACTAAAATGTAGACACGTCATTTTTACCTTAAATCGGAGTAGATCTCCAACAATTTTACTAAATAACATTCCGATACCACAAGCAGATAACATAACGTACTTAGGTATTCACCTAGACAGACGAACTCAAGTATAACAGCATCATAGAACCAATATGGACTCATGGTATCCAGCTATTTGGCAATGCTAGTGCTTCAAATATTGAAATTATCCAAAGAGCTCAATCAGAAATACTAAGCACAATCACTGGTGCCCCATGGTATATAAGGAATGAAAGTATTCACCGAGATCTCCAAATTCTCCTAGTTAAAGCTGAATTTGACAATATAAGAAAAAAATACAATAAAAACCTGACAGAACATGTTAATCCCTTATCAAGAAATCTCACACTTCTATCCATTACTTCCCGCCTAAAAAAAGCTGATCGTCCAGCCATTAATTAATTTTTTATTTTTTTTTTAATTTTTGAGTTGTTACTTCGAAATTGTTTAAATGCGGTTATATTTGTTTTTTTATTCCTAATATTATGAATTCTCCTGATGAAGGCAAAAGCGAATTTGCCGAAACACGTGTAGAGATACACAATAAAAAACTTTCGAAATAAAAGTTAATATATTTAAAAAACATTAATTAATATTCAACAGCTTTAAGTAATAACCGCACCTTGCTTTTAAGTAATCTGATAAAGTTGAACTGTTTTCCTAATAAACCAACTTACATTCACTCCAAAGAAATTTAACCCATTGTTCTAAGTGAGTTTCGTGATATAAGATTTACTTATTTTATTTTATACAATTTATAGTTAAAATAAAAATTTGTAATATTATATTATTAGTGATAAGATTTTAAAACTTATTGTTAGTCTCATTGTAAGGGGAGATACAATAAATAAATGTATAAGTATTTAAAACAAAAAAAAAATAATAATAAATAATACCGCCGAACTAATAAATCTGGCATAACTACTATTTTTTTTTATATTTGGTACTGTCTTTTCCATCAGATTTATGGGCAGTTTAAAAACATAATGGAGTGTCTTTCCCCCAATCAATAATGTGGAAGCAGCTCCAGTAAATGCACATGAAATACATCGAAGTTAAGTTAAGTTAATACATCGAATTCAATTTACGAATTATAACCGTTTGTATGCATGTTTTCCCACAACTTGCATAGGCTGTCAAACAAAACACATTGATCCTGTGTCGTGATACTGAACTTCACAAATAACTAAATCAATAGCATCATGCTGTTCATTATTTGCGCTATGTGAATTTGGCCTCTATTGCTTACAAAGATCTGATTGAAAAATATGATGCCTATTTTATTCCAAAAGTAAATAAAGCAATAGAACGTCACAAATTTTTTATGCGCAAGCAAGAAAATGAAGAATCATTAGATGAATATATGGCGTCATTAAAAAGTTAAAGCACAAGTTGTGAATTTGGATTTCTACAGGAGGAATTAATCAGAGATATTTTTGTATGTGGTTTATCATCTAAATATATCCATATTAAACAAAGATTGTTGAGCGAAGGTAATATTTCTTTAAACAAGGCTATGGATATTGCAAAAGCAATAACAATGGCAAAAGAAAATTTAAGTCAATTTGACGGGGATAATAACAACACCACTAATTTCGTTGGAGCTTTACGGTATCAACATAGAAAAAATACCGCAGATAAGCCGAATTATAAATACCTTCGATCAGAGTCATTCTCATATTCAAAACGTGGTAATCAACATAGCTGCAAAGCTACAAATTTCACAAATTACTGTAGTCGTTGCGGTCAGCAGCATAGGAACCGTTGTCCAGCAGATGGTGTGATTTGTTATACCTGCCAGAAACCAAACTATTTCTCGAAAATGTGTGGCAGCAATATAGAACAACAACAATTGTCTTCAAGCAATTATGTAAAGCAAATCAATGCAGAAGAAGACACAGAAGACGACGTAAAAGATTTGTTCATTGGAATTTTACATACAACGAACAATAAAAACAAGTCCATACAAAACGGCAGTATAGAAAAAATAGAAACTGTACAAAATAAAATTTGTGAGTGGAATATTAAGAGTATAATTAATGACAAAAAAGTTATCTTTCAAATTGACACTGGAGCACAGGCCAATATATTATCAATGCACACTGCAAATTATTTAAATATTGATTTTTGTAATAATGTACATATTAGTAATACAAACATATTAACTTTCAGTGGCTAAAAGTTGCCTACTGTCGGTAGTGTTTTATTGTATATATGAAATGTATAAATATATTGCGGTTAAGTACAGCTATAAATTTGAATATTGTTAAGTAAATAAATGCCTTATTTGTTGATAAAATTTTTGAAAATTATAAAGAAATTTTTTGTGGTTTAGGAGAATTAAAGAATAAATGTGAACTATTAGGCCAGAAATCACTCCAGACATTGATCTCCCAAGAAAGATTCCTTTTTTTTTATATGATGATTTAAAAAAAGAATTAATAAGAATGGAAAGTTTAAATATTATTACTAAAGTTAAAGAGCCAATTGAATGGATCAGTTCTATTTTGCTTGTAAAAAAACCAAATGGGAATTTACGTGTATGTTTGGACCCAAGAAATTTAAACAAAGCAGTCATGAGACCTCATTATCCATTTCCAAATGTAGACAATTGTGAAACGCAATTCAGTGGTTCCAAATATTTTAGTTCTCTTGATGCTAATTGTGGTTTTTGGATGATTCCATTGACTAAAAATTCATCTGGATTTTAGGTAATCCATATAGTCTAGGTGGGTTTGCTGTGTTCGTTGTCAAATATTCTTTTTCTCTTTTATTTATGATTTCGTCATTGTATAGTTTTTCAACTAATAAATTTTTTTGGCTTGTAGTGAATTTGTTGGGTCCTTTCTTAATATTCTATACGACATTATGTCATTCACTATATCATAGATTTTGGAATTGTAATCTTCCTTAGTTATAGCAACTGTTTTATTACCCTTATCTGATTTTAGTATTAATATATTGTTATATTCTTTGAGAAATTTTCGGGTTTTTTCCACTGTGCGTAGAATAAATTTGTCTCTTGTATTATGTTTAAGGTTTCTTTTGTTTTTTCGCCTATACTCAAAAGCTGTGTTCGTGCTATATCTTGTTGGTCTTTTGTTTTTAATGTTTTTATACATTCCTCTCCTTCTACAATATAGTTAAGTATTGGAAAGCTTTTTTTCGAATACGGGAGTACGAAATTTGGACCTAAAGAAAGAAGCCATTGATTGTCATGTGGAAACTCCACATTTGTTCTGTTTACAAACCAGTCTTAATTATTATTAATTTTAAAAGATTTTATTAAATTATCCTCCAATTTTTGAAATTTATTGTCTAAAAGTTGTGTTTTTTTGTTAAACAGATTATGGTTTAAAACTTGTTCATTGTGAAAAAAGATTTCTGCATCATGTTTTTTTAATTTTGTTTCTAATACAGTCAACGACAAAACTCTACGTACACCCCCCATTTTTGCTAGCTCGTAAATCCAAGGACATAATAGAAAAAAGTAATGATACAGTTTTGTTTAGAACTGTTTTTTAATAATAATAAACAAAAGAAAATCCATTCATCAATATAAATTAACAAAGTTATTCGAAAAAACCTAAAAAAATCATTGACAAAAGTCTACATACACTTCATTGGTTGTTAGATATAGTCGACAGTAATTTAAATGTTAAACGGGAAAGTACCGTTTTTCATATTTCATGCTTGTGGCATGAGTCATACATTTATATAATGCACTTGGTTGTGCTTTGAGAGTGGTATTTAATTGACACGAGGGGTCCACGAAAAGAATTTCAAGTGATATGTGAAATCTGGTTATTAAGCATAGAAATGAAAAAAAACCTTATGGTAAAAGTATCAAAATTAGTAAATTTGACTCGATCAACAGTTCAGACGATAATAAAAAATTATAAAAATAGTGGTTCTATTGAAAATAAGCCTCGCAGTGGCCGCCCAAGGATACTCATACGTAGGGATGTCAGCTTGGTTTTAAAAGAAGTTAACAAAAATCCGAAAGTAAGTGCCTTAAAATTAGTCGAACACATTGCTAGTGCAACTGGAAAGCATGTCAATCCACGTGTAGTACAAAGAACGTTGAACAGCCACGATTTTCATGATAGAATACCACGCAAAGAACCTTTAATTTCTGAAAAAAACCGAAAGCTGCGCTTGGAGTTTGCCAAACAATATAAAGAAAAGGATTTTGATTTCGGGAAGCAAGTTTTATTTACAGATAAATCCAAATTCAATATATTTGAAAGCGATGGGAGAGTTAAAGTTTGGAGGAAAGCGAAAACAGCACTGAACCCGAAGCATATAATGCCAACTGTAAAGCATGGAGGTGGCAGTGCTATGGTTTGGGGAGCCGTAGCTGCAACTGAAGTAGGAAAAATAGCTTTGACGTAGATTGGCATGCTTCCCAGTTGCACTAGCAATGTGTTCGACTAATTTTAAGGCACTCACTTTCGGATTTTTGTTAACTTCTTTTAAAACCAAGCTTGGGCGGCCACTGCTAGGCTTATTTTCAATAGAACCACTATTTTTATAATTTTTTATTATCGTCTGAACTGTTGATCGAGTCAAATTTACTAATTTTGATACTTTTACCATAAGGTTTTTTTTCATTTCTATGCTTAATAACCAGATTTCGCATATCACTTGAAATTCTTTTCGTGGACCCCTCGTGTCAATTAAATACCACTCTCAAAGCACAACCAAGTGCATTATATAAATGTATGACTCATGCCACAAGCATGAAATATGAAAAACGGTACTTTCCCGTTTAACATTTAAATTACTGTCGACTATATCTAACAACCAATGTAGTGTATGTAGACTTTTGTCAATGATTTTTTTAGGATTTTTTCGAATAACTTTGTTAATTTATATTGATGAATGGATTTTCTTTTGTTTATTATTATTAAAAAACAGTTCTAAACAAAACTGTATCATTACTTTTTTCTATTATGTCTTTGGATTTACGAGCTGGCAAAAATGGGGGGTGTACGTAGAGTTTTGTCGCTGACTGTATGTATTTTATTTCTTTTAGATCAGTTTTGTTATGTTTTAATAATGTATGTTTCTATGAGATGATCAAATTTAGTAACTTGTTATGAAAAGTGTCTATACATTTTTTTAATGTAAACTTCTTTTGTTATTAGTGAAAATATTATGAACATTTTTGTTTAAATTTTTTATAAAGTTCGGAATTATGCCAAAATTTCTGAATTTTGTCAAAAACTTGATGCCACAACAAAATATTGTATTATGTTTCTTCAGTTCAATATACCTTTTTACTGCCACATTAGTATTTTTATTATATTCACTTTTGATGATTTTATAAGACATTTTTGACCCTTATAATTTATTACGGCGTGCCCTCCGTTTTTTTAATAATTAAATGTTTTAATGACCACTGGCAGCACTGGCAGCACACTGCATCACATCAAAACATGAGCCAGACCTTGATAACATAAAGGTGTTACACCAAGAAAATCATCAACAAAAACGATTTTTCTTAGAGATGTTATACATCCTTCAAACTCCAAGTGACACCAGACTAAATTCCAAAAGTAACATACAACACTGTGCTCAGGTGTATAAAAACACCTTCGACAAATCCGGAAGAGGATAAATATATTTTTCGTGTATATATATGTTATTTTTATGATTCTTATAGTCAAAGTATTGTATATTTTCCAAATACATATGTATGTTTCATGTTTCAATGTAAATGTAATTTATCATTGTTTCTATGTAATGTATACCTTAATATTAATTACAATGTATTTATTTGTATAGTTCCCCGATGATGACTATAGATTATAGTCGAAATATTGGATAATAAAAATCTTATAAAACTAAATAATAAATTTTTTTTTTAAAAAAAAAAAATATCATTATTTAATAACTGACCAATTAGCCCGCGAATTAATTATTTTTATAAAAACTTTCTTTTGGTCATTAAAACATTTAATTAATAAAGAAAAATCTGAATTCTGTGCAAATGAAATCAAATTCATAGGTCATATATTCAATGCAAATGGAATTATAGCCGACCCCGAAAAAATTAAAGCAATTATAAATTTACCGACACCTTAAACTGTTTCTGAATTATAACGATTTCTGGGTATGGTGAATTATTTAAGTGCATACATAAATAATTTTTCCTCAAAAAATAAACATTTGCGAGATTTATTAAAACATAATGTTCAGTGGCAATGGAATGAAATTCATAATCAAGAGTTCGAGAATTTAAAATATGAATTAACCAAATCTCCAGTTCTGACCTCCTTTAATCCAAAAAAACCAATTACTCTTACAGTTGATGCATCTAAATTTGCAGTTGGTGCAGCTATTTTTCATGACAACAATCCTATTGCGTACGCCTTAGCGTCACTAACAGACACTCAAAATAACTACGCTCAGATTGAAAAAGAGCTTTTTGCCAATTTGTTTGGTTGTACTAAATTTCATAAATACCTTCATGGTTTAAGAGATTTAGTTGAGACCGACCACAAACCACTTGTATCATTGTTTACAAAGTCATTATACAACATTCCTGCCATAGTATAACATCAAAGATGATTTGTCTTTTATCAATCAACTTTTGTTAATATATAAACGTATAATCATACCACATCAACTTCGTCACAAAACATTAAATAGTCTACATGAAGGACACATGGGAATTCAGATTTGTCAGAATTTAGCTAAAAGCTCGGTTTATTGGCCAAATATTAATCACGAAATATTTAATTTAGTTTCCAATTGTGAAATTTGTGCTAAATACAAAAATTGCAATGGCAAACAAGAGCTACTGCCTCATGATATTATAGAGTTACCTTGGCATAAAGGGGCTTGCGATATTTTTGAATTTGAAAAGAAACAATACCTTTTGGTTATTGATTATTATTCAAAGTACATTGAAATTGATATTTTAAACATGGGTTATTCTAGCAAGCATGTCATTACAAAATTAAAATCTATTTAGAGTCTAAATAGACTAGATTTAAATTTTAGACTAGACACGGCATTCCTAAAATTTTTATTCCAGACAATGGCCCTACTTATAATTTAAAAGAATTTAATCAGTTTTTAATGATTAGTCTATAGAACACATAACATCGAGCCCTCATTTTCATCGATCTAACGGCATGGCAGAGCGTTCCGTTCAAATTATAAAATAATTATTAATAAAATGTAATGAAACAAATTCGATTATTACACAGCGTTATTGCATTACAGAACAACTCCTAAAGGTAATTTACCTAGTCCTTCTCAATTATTGATGTCATGTCAGTTAAGAACAAAATTACCAACTATAGATACAAATTTAGAACCAAAAGTTGTGAATAATGAAAAGTACAAGATTCAAATTGAGCAAAATATAAAAATGTGAAGAAGTTATGTTCAAGCGTACACCACTTTCAATTTGGTGTCCTGCAACAGTTGTAGAAAAATGTAAAGCACCAAGGTCAATTTTGGTAGAAGACAATGATGGAGTGATTTATTGAAGAAATAAACAACATTTAATAAAAAGACAAAGTGCTTTAGACAAAATAGATGAAGAACCAGAGACTGTAAGTCCAAATCAAAGTCCTGTTATAAATCTAATAGACTAAAATATGAATATTAATATATATTAATATCAAAAGTTTGCTATTATATTATTATATTGTATATACTTATTATTATATTATTAAAATAATATTAAAATAGACTAAAATATGAATCATAGATTTAATATTAATATTAATATATAAATATGAAAAATTTGTAAAAAAAAAAAAAAAGAAAGATGTTGTGAAGTTTAAAATAAGTACTCTTACATTAAGACCGAAAAGTTTTCGGAAATTCTCATTTAAAATTCGCGCGCTGTATATTTTTCGATATTTTAAGTTTATGTAGTTTGGCAGCACTGTCCTTAATTACTATGCCAAAAATGAGCGCGATCTGTCAGACAGTTCGTTTACGGCAGCTGTTGAAACCAGTTCACCTCAGTAGGGCGTTGCGAAAAAAACAATGGAAAAAAATATTGAACAAAGAGTTTGCATCAAATTTTGTGTTTCGAACGAAATTTCGTGTGCAGAATCGTTGCGAATGCTACAAAAGGCTTATGGGGAATCAGTTTTATCGAAAACTCAAGTTTATGAGTGGTACAAAGCCTTCCAGGACGGTCGTACGACCGTCGAAGACATTTCGCAACGCACTACTGAGGTGAACTGGTTTCAACAGCTGCCGTAAACGAACTGTCTGACAGATCGAGCTCATTTTTGGCATAGTAATTAAGGACAGTGCTGCCAAACTACATAAACTTAAAATATCGAAAAATATACAGCGCGCGAATTTTAAATGAGAATTTCCGAAAACTTTTCAGTCTTAATGTATATATATAACTCTTATACATATTCTATATTTTACATTATTGTATTGCACATTAAAATATAATAAAGTCAGTTGTTACTAAACAATACAATCAGCCGGCCCGACAATTTTGTCATTTTCACATAAAATTATGAAAATGTGAGCATGTATTCTCAAAATCTCCATTTGGGTATAGTAAAAGGTATGCCAATGGATCCAAAGCAGAATCTAATACTGATATATTCTTACCCACACCATTTGTTTGTGAAAAAGATATCATATTTCTCTCAAATGGTGATTCACCATGTACATTCGTAAATATAACAGCAACATCAGTTCGAGTTTGCTGTCAGCCGTCAGATACACAGGGGGATAAGCACGTACTTTGTGTATGTGCCGTAACTGTTGTATACTGTCGGTAGTGTGATTACATCCTCTACGCGGGGGCGGCTAGAAACAGGTTCATAGTATGGTCATGTCTCTACTATGGGTGCTGGCTAATTGTAATCGGGCGGACGCATGTAAAAGCGTCTTAAATCAAAGCTCAAATCCAAGGTGGAACAGCATATGCCGAGGGATGAATGGCCATGGATAGTTGGTCTTTAATATGCGAACTCTGGATACCTGTCGACCTCCAGTTTGAATTTAGACTTCTCACGATAAACGGGCTATGTCGTGTGTGACCTTCCAATATAAATAATTTTTGTATGGATAAATTAAATAATACAAATGAGCTTGATGTCACTCTAACGGCATCATCTTCAAATGATTCCTTTACGGAATTATCTGTAGCTGAGTGTATGCCGGCCACTGGGCTGGAAGCCTCCACCCATTTCGACAGCGCTACTGTGTGCGTCAAAATGGACCCGGACGGGCCACCGTCTACTTCTCCGCTTGCGGAAACGGTGTACGCACCAGCAGTAACTTCGTCGCGATCTCAGGTAAGGCGGCAGGAAATTATTGAGGTCTTGTCTTCAAATTCCGAAGCCGTTGAATCTGGTGATTCCGACACCGGCAGTGTGGTATCACAAAAATCCGGTTTAACTGTCGTTGGCTCCAAAGTTGGCAACCTCACTTTGGAATCCCCAAAATTTACTCATCTTAAAAGAAGTGAGCGAAGAAGGTTTAAGGCGGCCATGTCTTCAGGCCATAGCAGAGCAGAGGCTCTTAAAATTGCTATGCAACATCCGCCTGCGAACAAGCGGGTCAGATCGGAGGAGCACTTCCCCGGTTTGTTTCCCGCCAAAAAACACAAGGTGGCTCACGTGGGGCTCACCAAGCCATCGTACAGCCTAGCTGTTAAAGGCGTACGCTTAGGCTTCACGTCGGCCGATCCGGCTGGCACTTCGCTCTCTACAGAGCAAATTACGCTTCTCCAAGAAGCCATTATTGATGTTGCTATTGAGCAACACACGACGAAATACAGCCGGAGTTCGAAGGGTGTTTACCTAGAACGGGGTGGCTGCTTATCGTCTGCAGTGATGCAAAAACTGCGAAGTGGGTCAAGCAATTTTCAGGCCACATAGGGACCAAATGCGGACTCGCTATAAACGTGGTAGAGGAAAAGGATTTCCCACGAACTCACGTCGTTCGTGGCTATTTTCCTCAGAGTTTTACAAAACAAATTCTCCACCAAGCGGTGGAAGGTGATACGTAGGCTGACTCAGATGCTTCACCTAGTCTTCGTCATTGATGACGAATCTATGAGGAAGTTGTCCGAACTTAAAGGTAGGATTGCATACCGGTTCGGACACCTGAGATTGATGCTAAAGGGAACCACCCCCGCTCATTCTCACCCCATAGATAATACTCCAAAGGTGGTTCAGGATGATAGTACTATCCAATCATCCTCGGCTTCGGCAGCATCCCTTACGGATGTTTGCCCAACAGTGACTGTTCCTGAGGAAGAGGAACTAGACAAACGTCCCTCCACAAGCAAGGCTGTGAGCTCTGCTAGTGGGCGTGTAGTTCAGATTCCCACCTCGGTAACTACATCCACAATGCCCTCCACGGGCACGACAACTGTAGCAGGTAAACCACGGACCGCTACCAATAAAACACCCTTAATCGGTAAAATTTTACCGAAGCAATCAGAGGGTGATAGGAACAAAGGTTCTCGACGAGACAAACGTGAAAGTCTCGTCCGTAAGTCTCTTAACGAGATATAATGAGCGCTCTTGAAGTGCTCCAGGCAAATCTGCACCATGCTAAGGGAGCATCGGCTACCTTGTGCAGAATTGCCCAAACCGACAACATCACTCTAGGACTTATCCAAGAGCCGTGGGTGTTTGGTGGCCACATTCGGGGTCTCAACACAAAATCAGGTAAGCTGGTTTATGACCGTTCGATAGCAGTGCCACGTGCAGCTATCCAATCGATGGAGATGTAAAATATCTTCCGTTAACCAACTTTATTTCTAGAGACCTAGCAGCGGTTCTAGTCGAAGTCCCAACACTAGGAGGGGCCACAGATATAGTCATGGCCTCTGCCTACTTCCCAGGTGATGAAGAAACCATTCCACCATCGGAAGTCCAGCAGCTGATCAACTTCTGCAAGTCCACTGGGCGGCAGCTAATCTTGGGCTGTGACGGTAATGCTCACCACACAGTGTGGGGGAGCAGCAACGATAACAAAAGGGGTGAGTACCTATTAGATTATATTATGTCGATAGGATTAAGTATAGCTAACAAAGGTAGTAAACCCACTTTTATTAATGCAATTAGAGAAGAGGTATTAGATCTCACTCTGTGCACCAGAGGTATTGAGAAATCTATATGGAACTGGCGAGTGTCGGACGAAGTGTCCCTCTCAGACCATCAACATATTAGGTTTGAAATTCCCGGTATATCCGAG
>NC_051847.1:242102232-242109996 GCF_002237135.1 Teleopsis dalmanni | reverse complement strand
TATAAAGGAGTTTATTTCTTTAAGGTCAATATGAATGATGTCCACTGAACTCGTTTTTGTGTCTTGATCTACAGAGAAAGAGATCAATTGTCATATTTTCTTCTTTTTTTCTGTAACTTCTATAGCATTGATTCAAAGATGACCAATTCTTCCGACACCTATCTTAGCCCTTCTCCTATCCAAGCCCTACTCCTATCTTAACCCAATTCAAGAGAAATTTTTATTAGATATAACACCCTACTCTATAATGCCCTAGTCCTATTCCAAGTCAAGAGAAATGTTTTTTAGATATAACTTCAATTTCTTTAATAAAATTTGTTACTCTCCAAAACTTATTAAAGAAAATAAATTCCTGGAGTTTAAAATGGGGACTTAATTCGTAAAAAATATATTATGACTACATTTTTTATTTACTTATCTGCACTTATCTTACTTACTTATTTACTTACCTGTTATCTGTACCTTATTAAAAGCTCCATTAGTTTTGCTGTAAAGCCTCTCCTAGAAAAATGTTACGATTTAAATACGCTTTACTTTCCAAAATTAATTAAAATGAGTTTTTTCTTGTCATATTACATTTCGTGCCTTTCTTATATATATTAATAACTATGTTTTTCTTAGATTCAATTTTATATTGCCTTTAATTTAGAATCATAATTACAATATTTATTAAATGTTAATTTTTATATTTAGTAAGTAAATTACAAACTTTTAATCAGTTGTAATTTCTTAAGTATAAAAAGAATGTGAAATTTTCAAGTGTAATTAGTAGGTTTCTTTCACTATCTAATATATATTTATGCCATAATTAAAAATTTATTTGAAATAATCTCAAAAGTTGAAAGATTTAAAACCAAATTTTTTATTTGTTTTATATATAAATAAAAAAAATTTACCGCAAATTTAAAATAATTAAATATTTTATATTTTATTTAAATAAAGATTAAACCGTTCGTTCTTGACTTGAACTTCACCTAAAATTCCAATTTTTAATTTTTTCCGTGTTTTAGAAAAAACTCTTTAACATTTTTTAAATTTAAAAAATCGTCTTGTTTTTGAAACATACTCGACTATGCGAAACAGCGACCAGAAATCATTGACAAAGCAAAATTGTTTCTCTTGTTTGCATAAAGCCGCTCATATGCTAAACTCCACATACACATTCAATGCAAATGTGCTACAAAAACCTCAAGAAACATGTGCCAACACACACAACGATCGTGTAAAGCTATGAAGCTATAAAGCACAAAAGGTACAAGATCTCAAAGATACTATTAAGCACGAATACAAGCACAGCTTGCAGTCACCCAAGATCGGAGCAAATCATAGAAGACGGTTCGTCGCACCGGATCAAAACTTAGTCTGTGGAAGCTATTCGTACCGTTAAGAAGTGAAGATCTTGAGTAAATTTGAAATCACAAAGCGAAGTAAGAATTTTTGAACGGACTTAAAATAATAAAAATTAAAATTAAAATTAAAGTGATATTTTATTTATTTTTTTATAATAGTGCGGCTTTAATATAAATAAAATAAAATAAAAATTTTTATTCTTGTGAACTGAAGTAAAAAAAATTATTGTGTTTAAAAGCAACTTTAAATATTTGTGTAAAAATTTTTTAGTGTTTTTGTTAATATAAAATTAAATTTCAAAAAATTTTAATTACAGGATAATAAAATAAAACTTAGTTAAGCTTCGCAAATAAAGAAAACGATTTATCTTCTGTAGGCAAGTATTAAATGTGAAATATTTTTTATTGTATTTAAGAAAAAAATTCTAATTTTATTGAAACTTTTGTTATTAAAGTAAAATTTCAAATTTATCTATTCTAAACGAATGCATGTTTGTCTTTTATTTCAATTTTTTATTTTATCCTTCTAACTTAAAAAAAATAGTTTCTTTGTCGTCATAAGAAGTGTAACTTTGACAAAATAATTAACTTTAAATAAAAGCGATGTATATTGTATCTATGGGATTTAATCAAAAATTTATTATTCAGTAAGTTTTTGAAGAAACTAACACTGCGTATGAGTGCTGTTTTTTCTACACAAAAAGTTAATGAAAATATTGCATAAATTAAAAAAATTTAGTTACTACTTCAAGTGTTTGTATAAAGAGTTATGGTTCATAAAAATAACATATAAAAATACTATTATTTTTAGAAAGGAGTTGTGAGCTAATCAAAATTTATTTTCAGTTTTATTATTTTTAAGGAACAATTCGAGGCATGTGTATTGATATTAGAAGTTCTATGCTAGAATAATTAAAAAATAATTATATTATATTAATAATATACTATTTATTTTCGAAAAGGAAATTTTTAGCGAATTTTTTCATTTTAAATAATCTTGTTTATTATGTACTGCAAAGCTTTAGTAATGTTTGTAACCGTTTCAAATCAATTTGCATATTACCTAACATATCTTAAATATTACAAAAATGAAATTTATTTTCTTGCGAAATATTTAATCAGCATATCTATCAAATTACCGACCGCATACACAAATAACTAATAAACTATTCGCATAAACTACAATTTGAGTCTCAAACATATTAAATTCATACACATTGATTATTAAAAGTTTAAACAAATCAATATCAAAAAAAAAAAAATAATATGAAAAAATGTAAAATCCAAAATTCAATATTAAATTTAACTAACAAAATAATCAAATAAAATTTTGTGTCTTAAATTGTTTATGTAGTTCAAAATAACACATGTGATCGATAGCATCAATAGCATCAATAGCATCAACAGCATCATCAGTAAGAAGAAAAGCAACAACAAATACCATAAAATTATTAACTCAAATTTGTAAAGAAATAAAATGTATATAGTTGCGCATTTTCTCTAGACGAATATTTTCATTGAACGTGCACAAGTAATTGACTTGCTGCGATATTGGCTATTGGCCATTGGCCATTGGTTGCAAGCTAGGCTAAGCCAGTGACGTTACGAGTGCAACTACTTAATGTCAAAGGGCTTAATATTATATAAAAATTATATTTTACATATTTTTTCACAGCAAAAAATATGCGAAGAAAAATTAAAAAAGAAATGTCATTTTTTACATGTATATATAAATATATAAATATTTATATTAAAGTTTGCTAAAAAACAAAGTGGACGAAACTGTCTCAACATTTGTATACTATTAGCATAATATGTATTTAAATTTTACATAATTATGTTAAATATATTTATTTCTATATAAATATGTGTTATGTATTTCAGTTAGTTACTGATCTTCTAAACTAGTCTTCTAGCTTAATTATTTAATTGCCATCTTTTACAAAATTTGGGTAAAAATTCAAATAATATCAAGATTAGACTATTTTAAAAGTCATTGCCATAGGCTCGCAGCTTAAATATGTAAAAAATGTAACTTAATTATAATATAGTAATATAATTATAATATTATCAGTTTATCTCTTTTTCCACTTGATATCAGTGCAAAAGGTTTATAAAAATCGCAACACGCTGCTCCATCTGATATTTCCATATTAACATAGTTAGCAACAATTTTTTGTTTGTTTTTTATTAATAATCTTTTATAATTTACATAATTCTTTATTTCTAAAAGATATATAAGATTATTCTCTAATTTTCAATAACTTTTTCGTACAATCTTCTTTAATGAATATTAACTCAATATTAAAAATGTGATTTTTTAATTTTCCATAAATTCTTTTTTTTTGTTTATTTTTGTACACTTAAGATGGTCTACGAAATAGATCAAAATATCTGTAATATAAGTAATTTTTTATATAAATTGAAATATAATAAACATTTTCATTAAATTATAAAAGAAAAACAAAAATTAAACAAGATACTCAGAAACATTTTCTGCGAACATTTAGAAAAGGCATAACTTTGTATAACTAGTATAGCTTTATATAGCTGTGGTTTATGTGTCAATTTAAAAGTAGCACAGGAATTGCAATTGTTGTTGACAAAAAAAGCAGAACTTGAATAAAGCAAATTAAGTATACGTGGGTTTTATATTTGATTACTAATACATGTAATCCAAAATATGTAATACTGACAATCAAACCAATTGATATTTCCAAGAACAAGTGCTTATTTATATTAAGCAGTATCTGAAACAACACTATTGAATACGTTTGCTTAAAAATTAAATTTTGCGATAGGTTTCGAACAGTACTGAATTACAACAATAAAAATTTTTATTTTATTTTTATTTAGTAGAAAGGTTTCGAAAAGTATGCGAGCTACAACAACAAAAAATTTTATTATATTATTATAATTAATTTTTATTTGTTCAGATTTTTGCTTGTTTCGTGCATTGCCAAATACCCATCATTAGTGATCTTGGAATTATTTCTTATATTTAATTATTCGTTACTAATTTTTTGAGACTGCAAAAATAGTCACTCCCATTATAACTGACGTTAAAATCAAATTTAATTTAAATTTTCGAAATTAAAAAAATTTCCTCACTTTTTTCTTTTTTCTTTTTTTTTTATTTCCATTAGAATTCTGGTCATTTTACATAAAATTTTGAAATTTAATATATAAAATGCGTTTTAATTTATAATTTTTATTATTTAATCATTTTTATGGAAATAAACTCAGTAATTGTGTAAAGTAATGCCATGAACGAAACTACATATTTAAATAATCAATATCATATGGGTTTATATATTTATCAATTACTGTAAATCAATTACTGTATATACAATTAAATATACAATTAAAAATTGAATAAAATCCAATATCACTAAAAGTCATATCAAAATATTCTCATTGCGATCTGCATAAGCCGCCACTGTATTTCCGAAAATTACACGTTCACGCATCTATGTTAATAAAGTGTTTATTATATTTTCGTTATGATTTAAATTTTAAAAATTGTACCGTCAGATACGAAAAATCGTAGAGAAGGAAGATATAAACGTAACGCTACTAAAAACCCAAGATACAAACATTCAAATACAATGTCAAAAAGCCAAAAAACCAAAATGCCCTTCGCATGCAGCCACTACGTAAAGATGCTGGTTTGTTTACATTTTAACTGTCCATCGCAGTTGTAGTGTAGTCTCATGTGGTCTCTTTTCTAAAGTAAATGACAAAATTAAAGAAAAAAAATCACAAAATAGATTTAAAATTGTAAATTAAAATGACCATTAAATTGAATAAAAATATTGTGCGACAGATCATCAACTGTCAGATTACAACATCGTTGCTTGGGTATGCGTAAGTGCATGGGCTGTAAACAACACCAATCCCCAATTTATGCAGATAAGATACTTCTCATATAGATAATACCTCCGCTCTAAACAAATTTTGTGTGTGCGTATTTTTTAGCTGCAATAAATTTATTATGAGTTTATAGGCCAGCAAAAAATATTTATCTCCCACTAATTTTTTAGTTGTTGGTTTCAAAGGTACAAGCCCTTTCGTAATTGGCCGCAAATCAAAAAAAAAACGTCAACAAAACAAGCTAATTAATTATGTTTACATTGTGCACATTTTGGCTTTCTTTTTATTTAATTGGCAACAAATTGTTTTTTTATTTTTTTTTGATTTTTTGTTGTTGTTTTATTTTTGGCAATTTACCGCCAAGTAATAAGTCACCGGCACGTAATTTTATTAATTTGAGAAGAAAATAATTTTATTTAATCAAATTAAAATAAATTACACCAAAACGTCATAATATTTATGGCAACGTATTTGCGTGAATGAATAATGTATAGGAAATTCCCTAGCCAATGTCTTGAAGATTTCAAAAATGAACTCACTTTAATTTGTTTTATGTGCGCGAAACTTCCAAATTATCTCCAAGATGTATTTTTCTTTATTCAGTAATTTGTCTTTTTTATTTTGAGTAATGTTATTCTTTTTTCTTTTTTTTTTTTTGGTGATGACTTTGCTATTTTTGGACAAAATATTTAATTTTTTTTTGTTTATAGTTTAATATTTATTATGCTACTCCTAGTGGTATTGCTTTTCTGCACCTATGCAAGCCCAAACATATTTATAGACATTTATGTGTGGTATATATTTCTTTTAGTCTTTTGCGACATAAACAAATAGTCCAATTTATTTAACAAGTTAATAAGTTTCATTTTTTAGAAAAATTTCAATAATTGCTAACTAAACAATATTTTAGCAAAAACAAAAAATAAAAAAATCAGTATATAAAATTATGTCAATATTTAAGTGTCATTAACATTAAAGCGAAACTTTGCAAAATTATTATATTTATTTTAATATATCCATGATATATTCCAGTTGATGGCCATCTATCTAGCGTAGTATAGCCAATGTTAGCAAGATTATATAGTTGCGAAAAAATTAAAGTTAAAGTTTTAGACAGTTAAAGGTTTAATGTCTTGCACTTTTAGAAAAAATAGTTTCATAGTCATTCTCACTAAAAGAATAGTAAGAACTACGTTTCTTATGTAAATATATATTCATATAAACATTTTAAATGTTATGAAACTAACAAATTTCGACAAAATATTAAAAAAAAATTTTTGCAATATTTGGCAAATATTAAAAAATTATGTATGAATAATAAAATAAAAGAATGATATAATTAATTATATTATAAAAAATAATATTTAAAAAAGTTAGTGATGTATAATATGTGGTCAAAAATAATGGAAAGTATTTGTGCTATTGTGAATAATAATATATAAAACATATGTACAAAAAAAAAATATATTTATTTAATTAAATAATTTTGTGCTCCAAATGTTATATATATAAACTCCTTCAACTCCTAGGAGAAGTATAGCGCCAGCATTCTAATTCCAAATGTTAGAAATAAATTAGGTGTATTTTTAAATGTGCTAGATAAGCAATTTTCTATATATTTTTAATTAAATGAACTAAAGCTTTAAACATATTAAACTCATAGTGACGGTCTTTTAATTTTTTTGCGGTATAAACTTCCTACATGAAATAAATTTTAATTTAATTAAGACTCTGTTAAACTATTAAAATTAATACTATACAATTTTTTTTGTTTCTTGGACTAAGCCATTATCTCCGACCTTTAAGTGACTTTTCAGAAAATACACTGTAGAATTAAAATAATACATAAGTAAGCAAAAAAAATTTATATGTTCAAATATAAATGTATAATTAAAAGTTTTTTCTTTTGAAGAAAACGTTTATTTCTTTTCATGTTGTTATACATATAATCAATATAATTAAAATGATTAACTGAACTTAATACCAGAGCCAGTGAGACAGCTGCTTCTTTACATAAAAAATTCCTATATATTCCAGTAATTAGATTATTTTATAGAAAAAACATATACACTTCTAATTAAGAAAAATGCTTTTATAAAGTGATAATATTTTCCAATTATATATTAAAAATTTTCGACTACAAATTAGGTTATGATACTCATAATCACAATATATTTTTAAGGGTTTTACAATCTACATAAAGTTTATTTGTTGTTTGGTCATATTGCCTATAAACCTCAAGCTCCTACTTTAATTATAATTAGACATTTATTTCAGTATAAAAATTGTCATTGATAATCGATGTTATAAACAATTAATATTATTGGTAAATTAATAATATTTATCAATAATATAAAATATTAACAATACTTGCTCTTTAGTTTATCAATGGCTTGTTCCCAGAACTTATTTTTCACTTTTCAATGTATGTACATTAAGACCGAAAAGTTTTCGGAAATTCTCATTTAAAATTCGCGCGCTGTATATTTTTCGATATTTTAAGTTTATGTAGTTTGGCAGCAATTAAGGAAAATTACTATGC
>NC_051847.1:242094455-242102132 GCF_002237135.1 Teleopsis dalmanni | reverse complement strand
AGAAATGTCCTCAATAATTTCTCTGACAGATTAGGTTCTTTTTTCTATACACGGTCACATATATTACATATAAAACTGGCCCTAAACCACTTCTTTTTTATCTGGTCGGATTAATAATTTCATTGTCTATCACCTTAAAATCAGGGCTAAGACTAAAAAAATCTGATCCAGAATCGATAGATTTTGGAAATATTTTTATGATCCCATCGAAATACTTATTATTTTTGAACTTTGTATGCAAAAATAAATTAGTATGCATTAGTAGGAGCGTGCCTGAATAAATCTTGTCAAAGTCTTGTTAGTGTAGACGTTGGATTAATGAAAGGTATATACGTATTTCATTACTAGTAATATTCTTTAATATAAAATATAAAAAAAATTTTATTAAGTGCATATTTCATTTATTAAAAAACTAAATAACAAAACCTTAATCTATGGGAGATGAATTTTATGTTTGAAGATTTCTATGTGCAATGCAAATGTAAGTAACATGAAGTTAAATTGGCTTAATGATGATAGTAACCACTGCCATTATGTTCAGGAGATTCGTATGTAGCGTATTGATTATGTTGTTCATGATGAGCCGGAAGAGATGCATAGGTTGGAGCTACATATGCAACGGGAGCCTTGACTGCAGTGACAGCTGGTGCATGTTGGTATTGATGTACTGGTACAGCTGCAGCGGCAACCACTTTGTGTGTTAGTGGTTCACGATGCACGACAGCATTGAAGCCATTTACAGAATCAGCGGTGTATTTCACTGTACGACGGAAACCATCAGCATCAGTTAATGAATATTCTCCGTGAACAACATCGCCATCACGACTTTCAGTTTGGCTCTTCGAGTCACCGGAAACAGCATCTTGTACATCATAGGCAAAGTTGTATTGTGGGTGTGGATCATCGGGATATTGTTCGTGCTCACCATGGTGCTTCTGCAATATAACATGCTGAGGTGCTGATACATGAGTTGCTGGTGCGCTGTGGTAAATTGGTTGATGTTCTGCGGCGTATTCATGTTGTTGCAAAGGAATTAGGCCGGCACTGGCTACAGCAATCACAGCGAAACTTATTAAGAACTGGTACAAGAAACAAAAGTTGAAGAGGTTAAACTAATGGGTTATGTGATAGCCTTGAATAAATTAATGAATTGCATGTTTGTGTTTTTTCCACCTGAACTTCGCACAAAATTGCATTGCAATAAATTTAGGTCAACCTTTCAGCGATATGCTCGAACGTATCTTGTAATATTCATCAATGAAATTCATATGGAAAAAACTGTATGTGCAAACTTAAATCGTCTTTGGTGGAATCGAAGCTACAATAAAACCAAAACAATAACAAAATTTATAAAATTTGTATATACCTTGAAGGCCATTTTATAGTTGTTAAATAATATTTTGTTGCAAATGCAAAACTCTGAAATAAAATCAACTGAACACTTTGTCCTCCCTCTTCAGAGTACGTGGTGTGAATAATAATCAATCAGGCAATCGGTTTTGTTTTTATAGTAAATTACACTGGTAAGGCTAACATGATTTAAGGTAAAAGAGTTTGTGGGGTCAGTAAATACCAAAACAAAATCATTTTTGCTTTTTATTTAATTTTAATTTTTTATTATTATTTTTTTGTTTTTTATTGTGATCCATGCTATTGTTTAATTTTCCCTTTCTAGTAATTTTTTTATATTGTTTTGAATATTTTTTGAAATTTATTAGTTACAACGCATGCATTGTGCGTCAAATATTTTTTTATTAATCATTTTAACGGTGATTTGCACCCAAACTTCTTACACACCTTTTATTAACCTGAACCTGCGCAAGTCATAAAACAAAAGATGTGATAATTCATAATATAGTAATGTATTAATCTTACCGACTGAGATGGATATGCTACACTAGGGTGGCTCAGAAAAACTAAAATGGGATTTTTGATGAGCGCACCCCCTAGGAATATGCCATTGACCAAAAAAATGATATTCCCAAAGTTTTGGATCAATAGGATTAAAAATGACGTTGCGCCACTCGAGCAAAGTTGGGTTTTCAGTACAAAAAACAGAAATTTTTCAATTCAAGGTCATTTTTTATCTTTGTTACTTGTTTCAATAGTTACTAATATATACTCATTTGATAGATAATTGAAATATCTTTTTAATAAGATATTGATGAGCAAAATCGGTTAATAATTATGCGCAAAACACAATAATTAGTTGAGCGACTGTGCTCTGTTTTCTATTTCATACCTTTTAGCTGGCATGCAAAATGCAATCGCAAATGTTTACAAGAAACGGAAGAAACATAAATAAAAAATAAAAATAATACATTTCTACTTAATAATTTATATAGATATTTAAGAAGAATTGAAAATGTAGTCAAAACAAGAATTTTTTCGTAAGTAAAGAGAAAATGGTCGTACAGGGAGTATGACTGAAGTTAATATCCTTTTAGCAAACGAAGCAAGAGCGACTAAAAATTTCATTGATTTTAATTGGAATGAATTCGATGAAGAAATTTGTCTCAAAATGGATGCTGAATCTTTAGTCACAGTTCAACAAAATTGGGATAACGCAGACAGAACGATTCTATTTATCACTCCTATTTTAGTTTCCGCCCTTGACAAATGCAAGGTTTCGGATCGATACGCTATACATATTTTGTAGTAGTAGGTATGGTTACCTATGGCGCCCAGGTGCCATCCAAGATTCTCGATGGATGGCGAAAATCATGTACTTACTAAAAATGTATATTTTAAGAGATCAATTTACATATAACTCGGATGATTTGTACGAGATATATACATTTTTATGGTGAGCATATGTGTGAAAATTTTCACCCATACTAGGTAAGGTTATGTTCGTTAGGCACGTGCTGACAGTTGTCAGCACTTCTACTCGGAGAGATATATTGCCCATTGGGATGCCCTCAAAAAATTTTACCAGGAGATGCGAGTTGCTAATCTATGTTATCCTTGTTAAACCATTTGGCTTTCCAGATGAAGTTGAGGAGATCCGATAAGTTTGCTTTCGTTATCTCTTCCAAGCCAGTAAAATAAGGATCCCCGAAACATTAAAGTAGCCTTGTTTGAAGTCCTGGACAGAGACACAGGAAGTGGTTGATAAATTTTACCTCCTCTTCATCTTGGCAACTCCTGCATAATCCACTTATTGGAATTCGCCACCGTTGGAGCATACGCGCAATGGCACAGTGCCCCTTTAGTACTCCAGAAAGCACACGAACTGCATGTTTGCTGAAGCCTAAAATGCTTTTCGTTTTATTTTTGTCAAACTTAGGCCATAAGATTCTAGCGACCTTACAGCCTTCGCGGTTAGTTTATAAATTGTTAGTCACCGTATTGATTTTCTCTATTATCCTATACGGTTTACATATCGGTGTATGTATTCTGAGGTCGGCCTCTCCTGTATGAAGTTCAGAACCTCTTCTGGCCATCTCATCTGCTAGTTCATTCCCTTCAATATTGCTATGTCCAAGTATTCGAAATGTACTATGTCCAGCAAAGAGAGACCTCATGATGTTTGATGCTCATCAGTGAATCGCAACATTTTAATACTATCTTGCAATTTAGATTCAATTGCTTTCAGTGCGGCCTATCTACAAAAATCGTGAAATTCGAAGGACGAATTGTACTTTGTTGTCTAATGTTGACCTCTTTTTCGATAACTTGTATGTCGCCGTGATAGACGCTGTAAGTAGCAGGGATTCGGTAGCACTGTCTTATCTGCATATCTTTCGAGAAGATACCTGCTCCCGTACTGCCTTCCATCTTTGAGCCATCTGCGTAGATAGTAACTGTAGAGTTACCGGTCACAGATCCAAGCTTCCAGCTATCTCTGGTTAGATAAAGAGTGGGAACCCACTAATGAAGTAATTTTCCTCAAAGAACCTTATTGATTTCGTGACCGAAGAGATAACAAATTTTTTTGATCGTTTTTGCCTATCTAATAGTTTTATCAGTTTCGATCCTTCGCCATGGATGGAGACGCAAGATTATAGAGATGCACTTGAATTCTGTGCCAGACTTGATATGATAAATGATTGTATAGAAAGAGAAATTAGGCTTATGATGGATTATAATTCGATTTTGACAAAATATGAAGAGGGAAAACAATATGTTTTGCAAGTAGTCGAACATTATCATAAAAATTATCTTTCACATATCCTACACATATCCTAACATAATAAACACAATATATTAATTACTGAAAAAAAGGGTTTTCTTGAAATTATAATTTTTTATAAATAGTTAACTAAATCGTAGCATATACCATACCTATTACATAATTGTGCATGCCAGCTAAAAGGTAATAGAAATAGAAAACAGAGCACAGTTGCTCAACTAATTATTGTGTTTTGCGCATAATTCTTAACCGATTTTGCTCATCCGTATCTTATTAAAAAGATATTTTAATTATCTATCAAATGAGTATATATTAATAACTGTTGAAATAAGATAAAAGATAAAAAATGACCTTGAAATGAAAAATTTCTGTTTTTTGTACTGAAAACCCAACTTTGCTCGAGTGGCGCAACGTCATTTTTAATCCTATTGGTCCAAAACTTTGGAAATATCATTTTTTTGGTCAATGGCATATTTCTAGGGGGTGCGCTCATTCAAAACTTCATTTTTAATTTTCCCCCTTATAACGTGAGCCACCCTAATGTAACATATTACTTCGAGGTTAGATAATATTCACATATTGGAAGGTATACATAACATAAGTGTGAAATCATTAATAATTTTCTTAAGCACTCTATAGTATGTTATATAGTAATAGTCTAAGAGTATGTTCCCACTGCCATTGTTGAGGCAATTTAATTAATTTAGCTTGCTAATGAAATTTAATTACCCATACAAAGAGATTTCGTGCTTGATATTGTTAAGAATAGATCATGGGAAATTATACCAAAATGTCTAATGCAGCATTGCACAACATATTTCCCAAAAGGGAAATGATCGAATTATGACATATTTGACACATGAAACAAAATGTAGATAAACAATAAACAAACAACTTAAATAAACAAAACATTTTTTTAAATATTTGTTTTTTATAAATAAAATATATCATTGATATGTAGAAATATATATAATTGAGTTTATATAACAAATATATATTTGATGTAATTTTACAATTACATATTATTACATATTATATATTATTTAACAAAAAATTTTTATTTTAATTGGATATGTAAACAAAAGCTTTGACACATAACAACTCTTTCACATGCATAAATCAACTTATGCCAATGGAAACGACCAAATCTCAATTTGATTAACATAAGTTGTTTTACCTGCAGTCGAAACATGCTATAATAATAATAGTAAAATTTTGAAGATGTTAAAAGAATTTAAAAGTAAATTCTCCTTAAAAGAAGAAATGAACCAAAGATATCACAAAAATATGACTCACCCTGGTTAATACAGAGTTATTATGACAAAAACTATTTTAGTAGTTGCTCAGATGCAAAAATATGTCTTTATCATCATTCAAATATGAATTCTTACACGCCCATTTGGTCTCGAACTACAAACTTATACACTGCAAACCTCATGATATCGGGATTCAATTTTTTACATTGAGTACACTTATAATATAAAAAACTACACACTTCATCTAATGCCAACCAGTATATGTAATTTTTACATAGATTATACAAACAACTAGTTTGACAAAGCAGCTACGACTACATATCATATGTTAAAGAAATTTCAATCATATCAAAATAAAGTTCTCCGAAAGTTGGTAAAAGCCCCGTGGTATGTAAGAAATTCGAACAAACACAGGAAAATACAATATGTTTGTTGAGGACAAAGATCTTAACCTCTTCGTTACTATGAATACTCACTACAATGCAAAATCAAATTAACAAGTCACCAATGGCAGATGGTACTGCAAATTCTGATATCTTGTAGAAAACTTGATTTATTCTAGTCAATGCATTAAAAATAATATCTATGTTTACTAGTGAATTACCAAAGTAATCATCTACATAAGACAATAGAAGTGGTTTAAACTCTAAACTCTAAACTCTAGTATGGAAACACAACAACATAAACAGCTGGCAGTAACAAATATACATACGTGACAGAATGTAGCCCTTATCTAAAAATTTCCTAGTGTGGAAGTACAAGATATCTCAAAAACTAAACTAAATTAAATAGAGCGGAGTGGAAAAATTTGTTCAAAATAGCTGGATTTATTAAAATGCTTAACTAAATGGGGGTGTCCGAGAAATTGGAATCGGGCCTTATTACAAACTTATTTACATTCACTGCAGTATGTGCCAGAAAATTACAATTTGAGAGAGGTGTATAAAAGATAGGGTCCGAATATATTGTAAATTGGTAAGAATATTTCGTGAGAAGTTCAATGAATATGATTAACCAAACAGTATAGTATTCATCTATTATGGTGCGGTTTAAGTTTTTCAGTTTCTGAAACTAATCTTACTATTTGGAAGCAGCTATAAGGCCACAAGAGAAATATCGTTCAAGGAACTAAATGCTAGTCAGCGAAGAATGTATGAAGGATTGTATCAAACGCTGAAAGAATAAACATGATAAGTCTTACTTTGATGGTAACTCAATAAGTTTAAATTGGTGGATGATTTTATTTTTTGGTTTATTTTATAGATACATTATATGCTTAACATAAAATGTATCTTAGATATCTAGAAGAAACTAAGTGTGTAACAATTAGCATTAATTTAATATGCGAACTATTTTTCCAATCGTTTAAAATTTCATTGTGATATTGTTAGATCTAAACTATAATCAAAATTAAATTATCTATATTCAGTTCAAAAATTTATAGTGCTTGAAGAAATAGAAAAACTCATTAATAATTTTTAATTTTTTAATTAAGGCAATAAGCACATCTTGAGTTGAGCTCAAGTGCATACACTTTGTCAAGTGCAGTAGATATTGGCTGTAGCGCATAGACCATCTATAAGATTTAATAGGCACTTATTCAGTAAATAATTTTTACACTTTTAATTGAGTGAGATATTTACCTAAACAATTGCTTTTTATGCTTGTCATGAATGAGTTGGTCGGCCGTTGTCTTAAATTATTATGTTACCATGCCAAAAATTATTTTATAAGCAAACTACCAAAAAATGTATCTTTTTCTTTGGATTTATGAAGCTCATTGGTATTTCGTATTTTTAATATAAAATAAAGGTAAAAATAGTTTTTTGCTGATTCACTTTTTTCGTTTTTTATTTTGTTGGTGATTAGGTTTTAATTTCAATTCACCTGTCGTGCACCACTTAAATAATATATTTTAATATTAATTGTTTAAGTGAAATTGAAATTAATTTAGCTAATTTAGAACTTGAATTAAGATTTCATCATATTTCGATACACTTATACTTTCAATATACTTAAAATATAGTTACAATAATAGTTTCTTATAACAAAATATATATATAAATATATATCACTGCTGATCCCAGTGAATATTCGATCAAAAATTGTTGTGACGCTTCACTTTTTTTCAAAAGACCTTTGAGTCTTGAGTCTTGGATTTTAAAGCCACGGCAAAGCCCTTAAAAATCGATATGTTTTGCATCATACATGATTATGTGACTATAAACAAATAAATACTCATAAAGCTGTCTTAGATACTCAATAAATAGTTCAGGTACTGATTGG
>NC_051847.1:242078455-242094355 GCF_002237135.1 Teleopsis dalmanni | reverse complement strand
GCTCGAATACCGCCTGTCTCTTGCCTTGGAATTTAAATTTAAATATTTAAATCATGTCTGATACATGTCTAACATATACATTTTTTTAAGTGAACAATGCTTTCTTACTGATTTATAATTATTTTGTTTATATTTTCTTCTTATAGATAAATTTACATTTTTACGTTATTTTTGCAAACAATGGAAATGTGGTGATATTTTGGCACACGAACTGCGTTTAATAACAAAAAATTGCTTACGAAAGTTAAAAATAATATTCTGTTTGAACATTGGGAGATTACGTTAACAAATTTATTTTAACATAAAAATAAATTTAAAAAAGTCAGATTATGAATCCAGAGTATTGCGACACATACTGCAGATGCATCTAGCAAATTCAGTAAGTTAAATAATTTTTAATGAACTTTTGCTGAAAAATTTCTATTACAAATTGTTATTAATTATCTGACTGCGAAAGGATTATTCATTTTGTAGTACTGCTATCGCAATACTGTTGCACTGCCATATGTCGAGCACATAAACTTAAATTGGCTAACCAAATAATGCGTAGAACATGCGCTGATCGGCTTTCACGTTTTGTAACCATTAACTTTTTTGGCAGTTATGAAAAGGTTGGTCTTTATGCTGATAACCCTTAAACTTCTACCATCAAGTTATGGACTTGCAAAAGCTACATCAAAAAGGTGCTGTACCGTAATATGTCCTGTGGAAAACATTTACATGAATTTTTATTTCACAACTAATGGCAAGTTCCAAATAAATAAAAGTTTCACTAAAATCTCAATAACAAATGCTTTTCACTTACATTTACTTTTGAAATCGCAATATAATAATCAAGTTGAAATTTTTATTCGTAGACATAAAACTTTACTAAAAATTTCATTAGTTAACTCAAATAGAAATATGTAATATAGGTAAAGGCTGAAATATGTACTAAGAATTATAGATCTGATAAATCCATAAATCTAAGAATTTATTTCAACTAATATATATTAGTTACTATACTTTATATGGCACTTAAAATATATCTGTGTGAAAATTTTAAACATTTTTAGATTTCCATTTGCTTATCGGATTCTCAAATAAATTGAATAGATCCTAGATAGATAAATTTGTCAAACAATGAAATTTTTTTTTATAACTAAAAATATAATTGTTAAAATAATAAAAATATGCCACAATTTCCAATATACAAAAAAAGATTGTTAACGCTGTTGCTAACGCCTTAAATCGTTCAATTCGCTTGGAAAATTATCTCAAAACAATTGACATCAATACCAGCAACAATCGCCGCTGCAATCGCGACTACAATCGCTCAACAACAAGTTGTTTTCAATCTTGAGCGCGAGTGCAGATACAGAATGTAAACAAGATTTGTTGTTGTTCTGTTGTTTGTTTTTATGTGCGATTTTAAAAACAAGCTACTAAGGGGCTCGCCTCTTCTACGGCGAGGTTATCGCACATTAACAAAATTTCTTAAGCGAACTGTCACATATGTACTCGTAAGTTGGGTACAGAGCCAAAAAGATACTCAATCGTTAACTGAAACACATCATAAAGTGGCGAAACGCATTTATCTGATTAGCGAAGGCAGAAGCAACCAAAGACAAAATACTTTAAATATATTAACCAAGCAATTACAAATTATAAAGAAGCAACTGTATCTCGAGTTATCCTATCGAAACGTCGCAAAGCACATGTTGCTGAGGATAAAAACAAAATAAATACAAAAACAAAAACAATAAATAATATATACTAGATAAATATAGAAGTCAATATGATCGCAGATGTCGCCAAAAATATTAACAAAAATCAGACGATGCTCGTAGATTTCAAGTTAATTAGCAGTTTTGACATAAATACTTCGAGGAAACCCCTCTCAGCACTCTAAACCAGAAAGTGAAACAGTAGCTAATTCAAAAAAATTACGTATACATATTTATATATAAATAAAAATATCTTTGAATTTGCCACCAAACTGCTGAGCTCACTAATTTTTAACTTGTAGATACACAAAATACAAAACGAATCTAAACAGTTTGTTTTTGTTTGTGTGGGGAATCCACAAAAATAAAACCAAAACAAATACGAAGTAAGAAATAAAAATAAAATCAAAATTCAAAACAAGTTCAACTTGATCGTTTGAAGTTGCTCTTGCTCTTGCTGTTGCTGTTGCTAGGCGATTTTGTCAGCAAAAAGATACAAAAATATTGGTATTTTACTTCCCAACGGGAAAACAGAAATCATTTTTGCAAAACAGCGCAAATTACAACTAGCGAATAGTTTTATTTTTTATTGCGATAACAACTAAAATTGAATTGGTATTTATATCAGTTTCAATGTAACTAATATATGGAGTACTTTAGGGTTAATATTATTTTTTATGCATTAATATTTATTAAAGTAATAAGAAGAAATTTTCAAATCTTGAAAGCAGTTAGTACCTGAAGCAATTTCTGTCGATTCCACTACGGCACAGCTCTTCTGCAGTGAGAGTTTGTCTTAATTATCAAAGAAAAAAGCAATTAGAACCCTTTATATTATAACATATTCTGGTTTAATTTTTAGAATGAGTAACTTTTTACCTTTGGAAAATAATTTTCAAATTAGCTATTGGTTGCAGAAAAAATATAATAAATCAGAAAAAATCTCAATTATCAGAAACCAATCATTCATCTTCAAAACAATAGTTTTATGCCATTAATATTCATCATCAAGAAAATTGAGAATAACGCATGAAATATATGTTATAAGGCTGGAAGTTCTCAGCGTGTTAACTAGAAAAGTTATGAAACTAGTTAATTTTGAAATTAACATTATTTGTACTATTTTTGTATACATTTTTTTCGTGTAGCTTTTAATTAAATTTCAAGGATTAATCCATTCAGATATGTTGATATGTTTTTTCTACTAGGTATGGTCTTATCATATATAATATATTTTACTATTAACATACTAAGATCAGCTTTCTATCAAAATTAATATTAAAATAAGGCAACAATTTATATAAATAAAATTTAAAACAAAAGTTAAAATCCAAATAAAATTACATTAAAAATTATAGATACATAAGAATATTGGAACCAAAGATAATATTTAAATGTAAATAATTGAAATTTGTGTTTAATAAAGTAATGGACGTAATATAATATATATATATATTATATATAAATTGAAATTATATATATATATTATAAATTGAATTTGCTTTATCACATCATGTTTATAAATCATTGCCTAGTTTTTGAGGGCATTACTAATTCTAATGCCATAATGCCTAATCTATTATATGATACAAGATGTGCCAAATATTATTAAGATTCATGAAGAATAGCAAGAAAATCGGTAAAAGTATACTAGATAAGTCATTCCTATCATGATAAGGACTTAGAAAGTCGGCTAGCCGCCACATAATCTTGCAACAACGACATAAATCGTATTAAAAAATTGTATACCACAATTATTTATTTTTATAATTTAAATATCAAAAATGTTTTTACATAGAGATTTTACAGAAACTTCTGAGCCTAATAGTACAGTTTTTAAATTAACATTAATTTTTTGAATTTATGCTCAGCTTGCAGTTATGTCAAAATGTTGGATGCTCTACGGTGTAATACGTATTAATTATTAAAAAATTTATTAATTATTAATTATTAAAAAATTTGCTTGTGATTTGATTTGAATCTAATATAATGAGGATTACATAGCTTCTTGTTGTTTTCTAGTTATTTCTTATTGTTTATATGTTGCTTTTTTAGGATTTGTATACTAACACACGCATTTTACGCAATTTTTAAATGATGTATAATTATTGTTGAATTTGTAACCTTTGCCAAATTCAATGCATGTTTTACTTGGGTCTAAGACATCTTTATTTTTTAATTTATTTTTTTGTAATAAAACTGTATTTTTAAGCAAATGTAATCATTCAATATGTCTAATTTTCCATTTAAATGAACAAAAAAAAATAAACTAAACAAAAACGATAGAATGTGTTATGCACATGTTCGATATTTTTATGTACTGCCCAGAAGTATGCAATTATTTTTCCATTTTGCTGCGAATTTCTTAGTCATTTGTACACAACACAATCGAAATGTACCTATGACGCAATCAATAACTTTTGCTTTTGTTTAAAACTGAAAAACAAAACACAAAAAATAATAAAATTAAGAAAAGCAATGTTTGCACATTTCGTTTTGTTTATAAACAAAACAGGAGAGCAAAAAACTCTGTTGGCATAAAAAGGCGAACAGCTGAGCGGCAGCAACGACGACGAAACTTGTTTTTAAGGGGAAACCGGTCATTTCGATTTGTAATTTGTAGTTCAAAAGAAAAAAGATAACGTATCTTGCAGATTGTTTTTATTTCTTTAGCACAGAGAAGTAGAGCAATGTTGGGCATTCATGAATTCATGAATTCGTGCTGAAGTGTTTGTAATGTAATGTTTTTAATGGAAAATGCTTTTCCGTTTTTTTTTTTCAAATCAACGTTAGTTTTCTTTATTAAACATCAATTTAAGATTGATGTTTTGTGTTGGATTTTGGTAACAGATATATTTTATTTTAACGAAAATGTTTGTGAATGATAACAATTGGAATGCGGTTTATTAATTTTGATATATTTTGGTTCCTATATTTCATATGCTAACAATTGAGTATTTATGAACTCGAACAAATGCTTTGGCAAGTCATTATTTACTCATTTAATTGACCCTTACAACACATTTTCCGTTTGCGGCCTGACTGTCTAGCACTTCTTATGACGCAGGTGTCTCTTTTTTTTTACATTGTTACATATTCTAATAAATGCATTCAGATAACTTTCAAGTAAAAAAGAGTTTCATTTAGCAAATTTACTACACCCGTTGTTCATAAAAATAAAATTAAATAATATCATCAACAAATAATGTTTTCGAGATATTATAATGTATTTAAAATTTTGTTGTCTAACAATCATCCTGAACATAATGAATGAAATTCAGCCATCAGGAAACTAAAGTAATCTACGATCTCTGATATTGATAAATAATACAATTGAAAACACGATTAGATACATTTTTATATTGATGTTAAAACATCGCTCGGCGTTCATTTGACCATCTGCATAAAATGGCACTTAAAAGAAAATTAGTATAAAATGTTTATCTGTCTTCATTTATATCAATAACTGATCAAAGGCTTGATCTAATTAAATAAAACTAGAGGCTTAGATAAAATTTAAATATAACTGCAACTTGTTAGCTATATGCTTTAGCGCGCACACAAATAACTTCCGAAAACTAGTTATGTTTATATGTGTAATTGTGTTGTATTTCAAATCAAAAACAAATTAAAAAAAAACAATATAATATGTAAATACACCTTAGATATACTCGTGAAGTGTATTAAACTTTTTACGAAACTAAGCCTAATTTTTTTAGTTTTTTCTGCAGTTAAATAAAGGCAATTATGCACTTGTTTCAGATTATCTAAAATGAATCCAATATCTAAAAATGAATCTATGTATAACTTCCTTTTGTATTTGTTTTCGAAAGAGTATTTTTTATAAAATTTAAATAAATATGTTAAATACATTTTTGTAAGGATTATATGCCATATTTGAAACTATACCATGTGGTTCTTAGTCGGTTCTTTTCTCTGTTATCAGTATTGTCGAGGACAATAGATAATACATTAAGACCGAAAAGTTTTCGGAAATTCTCATTTAAAATTCGCGCGCTGTATATTTTTCGATATTTTAAGTTTATGTAGTTTGGCAGCACTGTCCTTAATTACTATGCCAAAAATGAGCGCGATCTGTCAGACAGTTCGTTTTCGGCAGCTGTTGAAACCAGTTCACCTCAGTAGTGCGTTGCGAAAAAAACAATGGAAAAAAATATTGAACAAAGAGTTTGCATCAAATTTTGTGTTTCGAACGAATTTCGTGTGCAGAATCGTTGCGAATGCTACAAAAGGCTTATGGGGAATCAGTTTTATCGAAAACTCAAGTTTATGAGTGGTACAAAGCCTTTCAGGACGGTCGTAAGACCGTCGAAGACATTTCGCAACGCACTACTGAGGTGAACTGGTTTCAACAGCTGCCGTAAACGAACTGTCTGACAGATCGCGCTCATTTTTGGCATAGTAATTAAGGACAGTGCTGCCAAACTACATAAACTTAAAATATCGAAAAATATACAGCGCGCGAATTTTAAATGAGAATTTCCGAAAACTTTTCAGTCTTAATGTATGTGACATTTTTAAGTTAAAAATAATCATTACTATTGTATTGCAAAATACCGTATGGTAATAAAAAACTTTTAGTATAAAAATGTTATAAAACCACCCTGTACTAAAATAAATTCTTCGTGGTGAAAATATAAAACCACAATCTGTCAAACACAATTCGTACGGTCATAAAATCTTGTGGAGAATTATTGTTCCTACATAGAAATTATTTTAGGCGAATTCGTAACGAAGAGAGAAAACAAGAAAATGTTAAAGATAGGTATCATGTCAATTTGACACATTTTAGATCAGATAATAATACCGATCCACTTATGTCTATTAGTTATTGCTATTGTATACAATCCGAAGACTTAAAAACCAACTGGAAGCTTTTATCAATTCTTCTTAGTTTTTAGCATTTTATTTTTATTGTGCATGCGATGAGATCTAAAGCATTTTTCTTTTTCTCTCCATGACAAGAATTATTGAATCGAAGATTCAATATTCAAAGTGATTCTAAATTTCTGGAATAACTTTCCTAACCTAATTGATGTAAAGCATTTTCCTTGTTTTCTTCATGCTAAGAATTATTGAATAGAAGATTTGATATTTAAAGTGATTTTAGGTGTATAGAATAGTTGTCCTAACCTGAGAATTTTGTTATTTATTTATATTTGTTATGCATACCAAATCACAAACAATTTTTTTAAAAATATGCATTGCAACCTAATAAAGACCATCTCTTTACTTTACTTTACTTTAATTAAATTTTACAATTTTAATTTAACATATAATTGTTTCTTAATTACTACGGTTAATAACACTTAATAAGTGTTTACACTCTATAATTTTTATTTCATTCTCATTAATTAAGCGCAATTATGCTGAATAAATATCACACGAGACGTTGAGTTTACACTCTGTGATTGATTAACAGTAAATTAAAGCATTCGAGAATATAGTTGTAATCAAGATCTCAATAAGACGTTTATATTGTGAGAATAAAACTAGATTAAAGCAATAATCGAGATTAAATTACTAATCCCGTTCTTTAATCTCAGATTTCCCATACAAAATTTGATCTCCTTTTGATCGCGATTAATTTTTAATCCGCTTAGAAACGGTGATTATTTCTCTGTGCAACTCTGCAAATGTTTTAATATCTTAGAAGAATTTAAAAAGAAATGTCAAAATCTATTTAAAACAAACATTGAAAACTTTGAAATTCCGAAGTGAGTAAAGTTTCTATTAAATTTTTTTAATATTCGTTTTATACACAATTATAACTAAAATTTGTTAAATTATTGTTATAAAACTATTTATTAAATTTGTATTACAAATTTTATTGTATGAAATTGAAATTAAATGCTTTTATTACAGAAATTTATCAAACACATGAAACAAAACACAAAATTAATCTCCAATGTATAATGTAAACGGTGGAAATTAAAAATGCAGATTAACTTAATCTTGTTGTTTTAATCCCACAATGTAATATGGCGTTCACACTGGCCGAAAATGGCTCGTTTTGAATGAGCCATTTGAAAGTGTTTACATTCGTTGTATTTCATTCGTTCTCATTTCGAACCTTAAAATATATACTGAAAATACTTTTTTAATTTCAATTAATTACTTTTTGGGAAATAGAAGTTCTAAAAAGAGGTGCATCGTTTTAAAGAAAATGCAACCACCAAACATTTGTTTACCTTTTTTGTAAATATGCCAAAAACAGCTTTCTCAAACTGTCGAAATGTCATGAAAAGCTTTTATTTAGGGTATGTTCAATGTATTCTTTTGCATTTGGAACATATTTGGAACGCACTTGACCCTCGTTGGGACGCATTCATACAGAATGTGATCCAATGGATCTCATTCGCGTTTGAAATTTTGTATGCAAGAATAGGCCATTTTCGATTTTTGACCAAAATGAGCCATTTGAGGCCAGTGTAAATGACGCATAACATTACTAGTTAATGCTAAATGAGCAGTATTTTACATTGTTTTATTTTTCTTGCAATTGTCTTATAACTTTTTGGTTTTATTTTGAAGATTGTGTTTTGTGTATAATCATGTATTCCTCTTTTTAATAAACACAAAAATTAAAAATTTCTTGACAAGTAATTAACTTCTTCACAATTACTTACCTGTTAGTCTTTTTTAAAATTTTTACTAAAACAATTTACTTTTTTAAAATATTAACACACGCAACAGTTGTAAATAGTTAACAGCAGACTGGAGTTTTCCATTTTCTTCCAAAAATCAATAGAAAACAATAGATCAGTTTTAAGATATGACACCATTGTAGGGTGAGAGGCACTTTCAGAAAAGTGGGCTGATTTTTGCGAATTTTGTTTGCATGTTAATTTTTAAGCGACACGTCTTTTATTGGAGCATTCATGTCAAAAGAATACACCTATTAATGAGTGAACGTTCACATTATACAGCTGATAGAACTTTTGTAAGATTTTATAAACTTCACTTTAAAAATAATCATCAAAAAAAAATTAAATATTGATAATTGATACATTTGATCATTTATATTGTAATGAACCTATTTACGGCTGTAGTTGGAATAGCTTACAGACCGCCAGAGTTGTTACAAGAATATTTCTTTGTAATCCTGAATTAACGAAATACCAATTAAAAATAAAAATGCTACTGCAGTCAATGATAAAGAATTACCAATCAATGGTAAAGAATTCATACTCATATATGGAGGTCTTAAAACCTTGAAAACGAATATGTAAAGAACTAAAGAACTAAGAAAAGCGAACTTCAACACCATGTTATCATGAAACAATAGGAACAGTAGAACGAAATCATAGGATGTTGAATGAATGTCTTAGAGATTCGCTAGAAAAAGATAACTGGAAACATATCTTGCCATACTATACTTATTGTTATAATAGAACACCACATACTATAACAACTTAAACCCCGTCCGAGTTAGATTATGGAAGATTAAGTGCATTACCATGTGAATCGTGAAATTCTTCTACAAAATATGACTTGCACTGAAATGACTCAGCAGAATTAAAGCCAAAGTTAAGATTTGTACAAAACAAGTCTGTACATATCTCGATGTATACGAGTATAAAATGTCAAGAAAATTATGATAATCAAGGACTTTTATTTGCTTAACGACATTAAGAGATTAAGAAAATGAATATAGGCCGAAAAAATTTTAATAAACTCATCAGTTGAAATCTAATTTCAGACTTTATTTGATAACAAAATTTTGTTCCTAACCAGAAATACTTAAACACAAAACTATCTTGATCTCCGGTGAGAATTTTATGTTTTCGATATTCTGCTCAAGAACTCGAAATTAATCTTTTTAATTAACCTTAGCACAAGTCAAGTTCAGTTCAGCATAATTCTGATGTAGTAAACTGATAAATGGATGAATTTATTGGCTCATTAATAAAGTAGTTGTGCCAATTTGTAGACTCAACACCAAAACCAGAAACTGATACTTGCAAAGATAATAAACATAATGATCTTTGATGGTCTTCCGCTTGCACAGATAAGTACTCGTTCAAGATCTTCAAAGTAAAAGCATAAGACATAAGATTTGATTTGATTTGAGTTCAATTAGTTAGAATTTGACTCTTAATTGTGTTAGATGATTTCATAATCTACGTTGCTCTGTGCCTAGATTACTTTAGTACCAAAAGTATCATTCGCAAAGCCGTGAAATCAATAATTTATCACATTAGAAAGTACAAGTGTATTCAGCGATGAAGTCACGTGTGCTTGTATTACTGCTCTTAGTCCAGGTAATGTGGATTATCTCGAAACCGACAGACTCAATTGATTTTGTGAGATCCAACAACGTAATCAAGAATGATGTGTCTGTAAATGTGCCAGAAAATACAGATTTACAGTACTGAATTGAATATGCAAAGTTAATGAAAACTTTTATGAATGAAAGTGTGAATCCGTGTGAAAATTTTTATGAGTATGCTTGCGGGAATTGGAAAAATGTTATTGAAGAACGGCCGGTGGAACGCAGACGAAGCAATATTGTTGATATTGAGTGTAAATTGAACGATGCCGTAGAAGAGATGTTAAATGATTCTGTTGAAAATTTAACAGATGAATATGTTAATGAGTTTAAATTAGTCCAACAGTTTTATCAGTCGTGCTTATCAGCAAATTTATACCCAACAACAATGTCGCAAGTATATATTGACGTCATCAAATCGATTGGGGGTTTTCCAGCTGTAGATGAAGCATGGCAATCAGACAACTTTAGTTGGTTTAATATGAGTGCTCATGTTACCAACTTCAATGCTGATGGATTAATCAATGAGTTTCTTCTTCCACAATACCCATTCGGACCCTATTTTAAATTACCTGATTTAGGTTTTGATTATGTAGTTCACAGTGACAATATAGCTTCAAATACGACGCAATGTTATATAAGTAATGAAAAGCGCATTCGAGACTACTTAAGTGCATATGGAGTAGAAGAGGAAAAGATATCACAAATCGTAGATGAAATCTTTGATTTTTGGCGAGCAATCTTAAAAGTAATGGATGAATTCGAAGAGGATATCGATAAGTGCGACATGATTTCCGCAAATTCTCATGTAGAACCATTTACTTTTTGGAGTGATTATTTTGATATAGCTTGGATGGGCCAAGAATTCGATGAGTCCGTTACAGAATATCCATGCAGTTATTTTTATAATAAGTTGAACACCATCTGTGATGAACACAAAGAAGCTGCAGCGAATTATTTAGCACTCAAATTTTTATACAGAATGGACGCTAAACTTAAAAAGAAAGAATTCCAAAAGGAGTACTGTCTCATGGATATACAGTATACTTTTCGATTTTTGATCGATAAGCTTTATTTAGAGGTAAGTGACACTGTTATCTGTTAAAGAATTCTACAACAGATATTGAAAATCACGAGTATTCATATTTAGAAATATTTTAATGAAGGAATAAAAACTGAAATTACCACATTGGTTCAGGAGATACAGAAAAGTGTACGCCAACAAATAGAACAAGCAGAATGGTTAGATGAAAAAACACGCACTGAAGCTTTGTTAAAAGAATCCACAATAGAAGCACGAATTGGTAATTTCGATGACCCGGTTATGTCTAAACGTCTCATTCGTGAAATAAATAGCCTAACTTTTGATCCAGACAACTATGAGCAGAATAATATAAATTTAAAGAGATTTAGAACATTTATGAACCGATATCTTGGTCTACATAATAAAGACATTCATAATGAAACAAAGCCTCTAGAATTAATGATAGGCAAGCAAATCAATGCTTTTTACTATAATATCGACAACTCAATAAATGTAATGGCGGGCATTTTGCATCCGCCAGCTTATCATAAATCCTGGCCAAATTCTTTGAAATTCGGTACATTAGGATATCTTGTGGGACATGAGTTTACACACGGTTTTGATACAGTTGGAGCACACTATGATAGCAATGGTGATGAACGCGATTGGTGGACGAAAAAAACTGAAAAAGTATTTGATAATCGCACAGATTGTTATGTTCAACATTTTAATGACTATTTAATACCAGAAATAAATCACAAAATTAACGGAAATCTAACCAAAGATGAGAATATAGCAGATAATGGTGGACTTCGTGCCGCACTTAATTCGTACCGCAAATATATGAAGGAATTGAATAAGGAAGGTGACCTGGTGACAACATTTAAAGATGAAGACATGCCTGGTCTAAATTTATCACCAGAACAATTGTTCTTTGTAGGATTTGCACAACTATATTGTGCGTCGTATAAAGAAGAACACTATTGGAAACAACTAATCGATGAACACCCTATGGACAAATATAGAGTTTTGGGTACACTAAGTAATATGGAAGATTTCTCTAAGGTTTATGAGTGTCCTCTGGGTAGTGACATGAATAAGAAAGAAGAAAAATGTAGAATTTGGTGAAATGTTTTTAATAGATTTGGTCAGCAGAAAATGAATAAAACTCTTGATGTACAATTCCTTTCAATTTTAAAGGATTTATGTATAATAAATAATTATAATAAATAATTAACGTTTTTCTTTTTAATAATTTATTTTTTCATATAATATGAAATGTTTAGGTTGGGTTGGTTAGGTTGAGTTGGAGTGGTGTGGGGTACTTGGGCCCAAAACTCAGTTGCGTTTTTATGAATAAATTCGTCTATATAATTTTTAAACTTCTAATATGGCGTTTACACTGGCCGAAAATGGCTCATTTTGAATTAGCCATTTGAAAGTGTTTACATTCGTCGTAATTCATTTATTTCCATTTCAAACAGCCGATTTTTCAACTTGTCTGTTGATTTGATTTTTGGCCTGTGCCAAAAAAATGTTGTATGAAGGTTAAATATGGCTTCAAACCTTACAACAATATAAACTTAAAACATATTTTTAATTTCGATTAATTACTTTTTGGGAAATAGAAGTTCTAAAATGAGGTGCATCGGTTTCAAGAAAGGGTGTGTTCAATGTATTCCTTTGTATTTGAAACATATTTGGAACGTATCCGAACGTCGTTGGGACGCATTCATACAGAATGTATTGAAATGGAAAGCATTCGCTCTTGAAATTTTGTATGCAAGAATGAGCTATTCGCTTCTCATTTTCGATTTTTGACCAAAATGAGCCATATTCGGCCAGTGTATATGCCGTATTAAATAAATTACGTTATAACATAAAGAAATATTTCTTTATTAAGTTACATGAGTGCATTAGATCATTGTTTGTTGTAGCGCAGCTTATAACTTCTTTGTACCATATGTTTAGTTGCAATTGCTGCTATATAGATGAGCTATACGGTGGTAGACCGTATATTGCAAAACATCGTATATCGTAAAATGCAGCATAGTATTAATGTGCATACATATGCATACATAACAGCTTTATATCAATATGTGGAATAAAGAAATATTTTTAGAATTTAATAATAAATACGTTAAAATTAGAATTATATAATATATACAGTTTTAAAAATTAATATGAACACCTTGAGGATACCGTAAAATTTTATGGTTACTCTATAAATTTCAATATTTTTGCTTTACCACAAATACAACCCTGAATTATAGCAACTTGGTATATTGAAAACATCAAAATTTAGAATTTTCTGCTTTTAGAATAGAAAGTTGCTCTGTCGACACATGAGGTAGCAAATGTTTTAAATTGTAGTTTGTTTCTAAATGATAAAATTTTGTAGCGAAAGTTATTCAATTTGAGTAGTTTTTGACTATGTGTTATTGCAATTATCAGTCATAAAATTATTTGTCATTGCTAATTCAAACTAAGCTGTAAAATTCTAAGGTAATCGTGCTTAGAAACGGAAGTCGATTTCTTTAAAACATTTGTTCAAACTTGGATTCGAAGATTTAAGGAATCATTAGATTGCAGGTGCTGACCACTGCAGGTAAGTGTCGTTTATTTGTTTGTTCAATTGATCAGTGCAGGGTGTCAACAGTGTAAAGTGCATTTACTTTCATTAAGTAAAATCAATAATTTTTAAAGGGTTGACTGAATCATGATCTCATGATTTAGTCAGTAGTCCTTGGCGGTTTTACATTCGTGACATATTAGATGAGTAAAAACAAATATTTTCATTGAGCCGTGAACGTATGGAACTATTACAATAGAAGGGATGGATAATTAAAACAAAAATTTAAAAACAGCCCCATTCTAATTTCTTTTCTTTGCTCTTTGTTGTACTGTTTACGGTGTGCTCTGTAAAATACATGCATAGATACTTCTTGAAAGAATCAAAGACCCATATTAGTTTTTAGGATATAGAATTGTATTTATATAAAATTAATAGTGACTTTTTCAAATATTATATTATTTGCAATATGTAAAATTAATGCTTGTTATATATAATAAAGTAATTATTATTACATATTTGGATTACTTATATGACGTCAATTATCAACAGTTAATATAGCTTAGCGAAGCAAATTATTAGTGAAAATGTGCGCTAAATAAGGTTTTCAGGGAATGCTAGCTCAGATTTCATTTCGTGCATTCCTCTTTTTGATGCAAGTGTTTACACATGTTTTTGTTTTTAGAAAAACTTTGTTATTTTTTTTAATGCTGCCACCCTTTGGTTTTGTTTTGATGTTTTCATTTCTATGATTCGAATTAAATTATACATCTTAAATGAATTCTGCAATAATAATGCAAAATTTTTTGGACATATTGCACAAGTGGATATTGTAGTAAATTTCTATATGTTTATTGGTTATGTTATATTGATTATAAATATATAAAAATACTTTTGGGGACTACATGGTAATTGTAATGAATCGGTTACTACTTTTATTTTAGTAGTTTTTAATTAAATTGGTTTTTTGTTTTAAACCATATGTGTTACGGTGTGTACTTATGTTTCTAAAAGTTTAAAGTTATAACTTATACATTTTGGTACACATAAAAATCGAGTTTGCGTTTTCTGATGTCATTTTTAAGTTCAAAATATTTAAAAAAAATTTGTAAAAAATCCTGTTCGGTTCGAAAACTATTCTTTTTAAAACGACTTTAGTAATTAATATTATGGAAATGTCGAATATCACTTTTAAATAAATAAACTTATGTACATAAATAAAACATCAGCTATTTGCGGATTCTTATTATTTTATTCTATAAATATATGTAATAATATAAATACCATATATAAACTAAAAATATGTGTGTACAAATTAAAATGATATATTTTTATTTGATATGATAATGTATTTTATTAATATTATAGTATAATATTTTCATTTAGGCACTTGCTCATTTATATTAATGAATTAACGTTCACATTATGATTAGCTTATTTATACAGTTGATAAAACTGTTATAAACTTCATTCAATCATATATCACACAAAAAAATTAAATATATAATATATATATTTAATCATTTCTATACATTTTATTTGTTAATTACATATTTAATTAATAAAAAACAAAGATTTTATTAAATACTTCCTCAGTGTATATGTTTACAGCCCAGCTGTTGTTTGTTTACATTTTACATATAAAACATATGTTAATTTCCCTTGTGGGAAATTTATTTTTAAGGGTTGTGTTCGATTTTATTTGCCTTAAATGAGGTGATTTATTGATAATGAGCTTATTTATATAAAAAGTTTTTGTATGGTAAATTGGTCTCATTAGGGGCTATAATGAGTAAAACACCCTAAATGAGACAGTGTGAGTGTGCTATTATTGTTTTGTCTTAAATTACTATTATATCTAAGATGATGTTTGACTTTTTAATATGTAATCTTAAATTGTTCAAATAATCCGAAATGGAAAATGTTACTAAATTTTTTTTATTAAACTTTATATATTAAATAAATGAACAGTAGATAATCCCATTTTTTATATTGCTTAAAATATTTGATGAAGTATTATAGAGGCAAAAAAATTTTTTTTTTAAATTTTAACATATTTTTCAAAAATGTTGCAAATATACGTACATAAGTACTTATATGTTGTCTTCGGTTATTGTGTTATTTTTATATTGAAGCAATGAAAAGTAAAAAATACTTTCATTAATTAAATCGCTAATCATTGTTTTCAATATTTAAAATTTCCTTTCGAAAACTAAAAATTTGTATTTTAATGTATTTTGGATTTTATAAAAATTTTTTTTTTTTGATTTTGAAAAGTATATTCATATAACATATTATATAATGT
>NC_051847.1:242069391-242078355 GCF_002237135.1 Teleopsis dalmanni | reverse complement strand
AGGAATATCAGGAAAATGGCACGTTTAAATCCATAGCTATTTTTTTATGATTACTTTGCACTGGCACATTTTAACAGGATTACCAGTATTTAGCAGTCATTCATGTAGCCGAATTGTCTAGCGACAGTACTCGTTATGGGAAGAGTAGTCCATGACAATTACTACAGAGTTGTGTGGCGCCAAACAGGTTTCATTGCAGAGTAGAAATATGAGCAAAAAGTTTTAACCAAAATAAAATAAACTTAAAAATTGTAAAAAATGGTTATAAATTGACTTTAACTTATTGTTACTATAACAACAAATGAATACCACCAACACAAACAGGCATGAGCAACAATCAAAGCAACAGCAATTTCTGCTTCATTTGCTTTCTGTAAATGTCAGCAACTTTAGGTATGCAATCTCGTTACAAGCAATGGTCATTCTCAACTCAGCACTCCGCTCCTTCATCATCCAGCTTTACTAGTAGTTGAAAGTGCAAAATTTTGCTTCAGCAATTTCTTCTGAGGTGAGTAACGACTTAACCTTTCTAAAGCTATGAGAATAAACAGCAGAGATTGCATTAAAATCAATGAATTTAATATAAAAATATAAGCTTTTCTTTGAAAAAACTTGTTTAGAACTGAAATGTTGGCTCAGCATAATTCTGGTTTTTTTTCACAACTCAACTTACAAATTAAAAAGCTTTTGTAATCTATCTTGGTTAAATATTTTTTTTAAAAAAAAAAATATATTAAAATAACAAGTGTGATTAACCAGCTTATTCCAAGCATTTCTATTAAACACATATCATGGCATACTTATATAAATGAAAAAACTTTTGGCCAGAGGAGGAGGAAGAGGTTCGTTAATAATTAAACACTTAATTGCTGTATATTAATATTGCAATGTTATTCAATTTGAATGAATGTGTTGGAAAACAAATTAGAGGTAAATTGAGCAAAAGCTATAAATGATCGTAAATAAATATTTCAGGATAATGTTGCTAATATGATACCTGTAATATTTATCTAAACAATAAAATCATTAATACTTTGAAATCGGGAAAGCCTTGCTGTGACAAGCTTAAATTAATAAAAAATTGACAAACTGAGAAAGAACTATCAGCTGATAACATATTTTGATTTATAAAGATGATGCAAGTTCTATGGTATCCAGGTGTTCAGAAAATAAGTAGTAATAGTAGTAGTAATAGATTGAGATTAACATTAAAACAACATATGTATACTTACAAAATTTTTTGGGATAAAGCTGTATACTAGAATATAGGGATACTACAACGTTTTCAATCGAAAGTATACAGAACTGTAACTGATATCAACCTGGTATTTACTAAAACGCAATTCTATCGAAAACAAGAAGTGTACGAATAGGAAATAAATTAAATACCATATAAGAAGAAACTGTAAGAAATGTCTGAGAAACCACACAAATGATCTTGTTTGCAAGATAATAAATAATCCAATATGATTCAGTCTTGCTACTTTGTCTCGCCACTTTTAATATTTCACATTATTTTAGTTGCAAATAGAACCTATGGTTTCGTGTATAAAACTCAACTATTAAGTAACATAGTAGCAAAAATAAAACACATTTTAAGTAAATGTTAGTACTCAACACAGCTAAATTAAATATTTAGATACAAACAACAGTAGAGACTAAAATTAGTACAGAAACACGAAACAGAAAATAAAAATGCTCCATCTAACATTACTAAAAAAATAGCAGAATAATTTCACAAAAGTGCTAACTGACAGCACTATGTTGGAATGTGGGAATAATTAACAGCACTAAAAATGTGGGAGATAAACATATCACATTCTGTTTATTATGTTGAAACTATTTAAGCCAGTGCACTTAAGCACTTTTACTCTTTCTTAACTCGAGGTATTTTCGAAACCCCTCTTAACGCCTTTACTAGATTATTGTTTATCACTTCATCACACTAAGCAATAATTGACCGCAGATCTGCATACCTCTCCGAGGAGCCTCTAACCATTCAAATCAAATGTATGTAAAAAACAGCTGTATAGTAATTTTTAATGTTTACTTGAATTTTTATTACATAAATATAATTCAACCTTTTCAAAAAACCATAAAATATAAATAAAAACCAAAATCAATTAAGTTCCACATTTCAATCCAATTTAAGTCAATACCATGTCATTAGGTATTTTATGTAAAGTCAATTTTTTTCAGACATTTTTTTTAATAAGGCAGTAAATTCAATAACATAATAAAGACAATAAGGACAACCTGACAGACAGACAGGTAGGTAGGAAGAAAGATGTTTATATATTCACGTGCATACAAATGCTTGACCAGTTACTCAGAGAAACAATAAATAAATGATGATACGGAAAGAAAATAACATAAAGAACCATCAAAGGTAAGATAGATTTAAGAATACAGCACAAACAACCACATTATGTAGCGCCAAATTAAACCAAAGACTCATTGAAATCCCGCATTGTTAAGGCCACTACCAGGCATGCCCTGTGCATCTGTGTTGCATTATGTACCTTCACTTTTTCTTTAAATGCAAACGGCAAACGGCGCAACTGGGAGCACAGCCGATTTCGAGCTCACCGTGAAATGCCTTAAATGCAATCTTCCAGAACAACAATAGGAACATCAACATTAACAATGGAAAAATACGTACAATCTGCCTTTTAGTATAGTCAAAACAAGGAAGCCTACATACGGACGCGTACATATCTATATATGCTCGCACGTTCTACGAATTGTTTTGAGCCAAAAGCAATAAGAAAAATTGTTACTTGTACCAAATGCTTGTAAAAAAAAAAAAAATATACAACATAACATAATAAAAGCAAAGTCAATAAAAAAGAACCTCAAATGAAGGAATGTTACACGCAAACGTAACAGTTTCAATGTGTTGCAAAAATATTTAAAAACAGTGGCGTAGTAGGAAGGGAGTGACAAAATCTATTCGTTAGTATGTATAAAAAAAGAGGTTTGACATGGTCAAAACTTTAAACTATTTTAAATCTAGCTTGAATCTACATTATTTAATTATTCAAATTATTCAATAAATACAAACACCCGGAGTTGCGTCTAATGATTCCAATAATCCGAGTTATACGGATATTCGAGATTTGAATCAAATCTCTAGAAATCTGTAAAAACCGAATAGTTCAAGCAATTCGTATATTTCAAAGTTTTATGAAGTTTTAATTTTTTTAACATATAAAAACTAATAAATAATAATAAACTAATAAAGAACGGGTACTTACATTCATGTCAATTGATTTATAGATAGAGAAACTAAAAAGTACATAGTCTCCAAGCAAAACAGGTTTCTATTAAAAACTAATCAAAGAAATTATTTATTTAATAAATTGATTATTTATTGATAATATACTAAATAGTACTACTAAATAGTAGAAATCGTAATAATAAGCGTATTATTATGTAGAAGAGTTAAGAGAAATAGTCAACCAATTTGATTAATTGGTCGACTTAAAATGATATGTGTACATTTACAGAATTTTATCTGTTGATATACAAAAAATTTATTTTTCTGCATTTATAGAGATAGACACTCAGAGGAAAATCGTTAAACCGAATTGTTTTATTCTACAGTATAGGGCAACTTATTTTTTGTTGTAGCTGTTCAAATTGCAAACAACTTGACAAATTTAATATACACTTCATTTATAAGATCTAAAATTTTTTATTATAATATTCACAGTAACACTACATTATATTTCAATTTGTCTATAATTAGGAAAATTTCGTTTAAAGTTTGTTTTAAAAATTGTATGAGAATTATATATGTATATAAATCGTATTTAAAAAAAAAAAAACAAAAAATGGTTGAGTAAAGGTTGTTTTAGTATTTTTTAACATAACATATACCATATCAATTCACTAGATTATACAGATTTTCACAACAGTATCAAATTTCGCGACAAAACAATTAAAAAAAATTTATCTTTAAATAATCTCTAAGGGATGTTATATTTGTTTACAATGGACACAAGTACACCAAAACTTATAAGGAAGGATATATAAACGGACTCAAAATATAACAAAAAGAGATAACTAAAAACAACAACTGTCAAAATAAAAACTCGAAACGATCATGTAAACGCTTGACGTTTCGGAACTATCTTTAGCAAAGTTCGACAACTACAGTTCATAATGTAAACTGTAATGGTATTTCGCAAAAACTGTCAAATTTCACAAATTCAAAACATTTTATTTAACATTTTATCTATGGCACTGCGACCATTGGGTCTATTGTACCACTATCTAGGCTTAGAATAAATCTATAAACCCTGTTGGTTCAGTAAAAAGTAATGTAAAATCTACTTTACAGTATTTAATTGTCTCGTTTAAAGTTTACTTTGTACAGAAATATTGTCTTCTTATTACAAAGCACTTTATACGGCTATAACACAAATAAACGTAATTTCAAGTGCAAGTCTGTGGCAAAATATGTTCTGATTTTTAGATAGCATGTCTTTCAACTACTTATACATTCAAATCTGTAGTTAAAATAGCGCACAAATAGGGCCTCATCAGAGTTCAAAGAATAGAACTTTTTGTCAATGAATTCATATCCTAAATTTTTCTGCAGTTCAATATTTTAGTTCTCAAAAGAAAAGTATTTTTAAGAAGTAAATTTTAAAAAATAGAAACTCATAATTCATAAGTAAAACTTTTCAAATTATAAAATTAATTATTATAAAATAAAAAATTCATTTTTATTAATCCCTTTAAGTATTAAGTATTAAACCCGCTACTGCTAGTCACGCTTTATTTGTACTGATTGCTACAGATGATGCGCATCTTTTGCTTTGCGAAAACAAATACTACACAGTTTATCGTACAGAATACGTACATCTATAATGATGCCGTCGTCATAAACTATGTTTCAACTTGCTCTCTAAAACCTCTCGTTTAGACTTTACAACCAACCAAGCAATAATAAGAACACAAAGTTATAAACATTTTTATAATTCAACGGAATAACAAACAAACCAAAGTATTAACTACAAAATTAGACTTTATAATTAAGTTAAAGAATATCTATTTAAAAAAAAGAAAAAGAAAACATTACTACATCTACACAATTTTTGAATTTACCTTACACGATTCGGACTTAAATTGGATTGAAATCATAAACAAGCGAACTTAGTTAATCTATCTTATTTTTTTTTGTTCATAAAACAGACAATCAGAAACTCACAGATAGATTAACCGGGAATCGGACGGACAATTTAACATGTTTTTGTTTAATTTGATAGTAAAACCTTTAGGTTCGTTGTAGGTCGTTAAGCAAACGCTTTTTTTTTAACTAAAGATGTATTGGAGATGAATACTCAACATGTGTATGGTTAAAACTCTGCCAACTAAATTTGTGTTTAAGTTGATTAACTAATGAAATAAATGTCAAAAAACTGTTTTTAGGGAGTTAGGGTTTCTGTTAAGGCTACATTTTGATTGTGAATTCAGATTATACTATCATAAGTTTTAATTAATCTTATTAAAATCATAACGAAACTGCCCAATGTCACTAAAATTTTGTACATTTAATAAGTTGATTTAGAAAATATTATATATACTTGTATATATAAAATTTTACTATAAGTAAGAAGTTCGGGTTCTATTTTATTTAATTATCAAATGATCAGATTATAATAAAAAGTAAGAACTATAAAGTTGTTATTCTTGTTATCGAATTACCATTTAAACTTCATAAAGTTAATAGCAATAAAGTTTTTCAACTAATATTTGAAATATTAGATAGGTGAATACCCTACAATAGGTGCCTCAAATAAAACTATAATTATAAATGCAACCTAATGTAATCACAATGCAAAACACAAATCACAAAACACAAATCACAAAACAATATATAATTTTTCTTATAGTTACTACATCCTCTTATAGTGCTTATACTAAAGAAATCAATCCTTAACATCTTCAATGTTAACAATTCAGTAAAGTATTGAGTGTTTGGCATAATTTAAAGCATATATCAAAATGTCCGATACCAGTTAACAAGAGAAAATTCAAAAATATTTAATGCCACTATAGTTTTCCCAGATATTCTTCCCACTAAATTAAAAAAAATATTATGAAAAAAATTTTTTTGAAATAGGTTTTTGAGATATAAGGCTTTGAAATTTTTTCATTTTTTTGAACATAACTTCACATGTTACACCATATACCGAATTACAAACGTCCGATTGGATATAATAATCATTTTCCAATTGATTTAGTAGTTAAAATATAATAGACTTATGTATAGCAAAAAACCAAATTTAGGGAGGATGGGTAAGAAATGAATCGAAGTCAGTCAATCGCCACGCAACTTAGAAAAGACTTAGAAAGCTTAGAATTTTGTTAGGTTTCTTATTCGTTACACATTGAACATACTTTTTTAAATTGAATAAGATACTAATAAAGAAAATCTATATATAAGTACCCATGTCATTTTGAATTTCGATAATAAAAACAAAGAAATAACCTTTTTTGTATAAAAAAGCGATGAATTCAAACAACATTGCTAATACAAGGATAATATAAAAAGAAAATTAAGGATAATATTAAAATTTATTGATATAACTGAAGACGACGAATAGCAAAACAAATAAATATTTTCACACGCAATAATAACAGTGTTGTAAACGTATGAAAAATGAAAAAACTTCGAAGTAAAGCTAAATTTGAATATTTGTACCTTTATTTTAATAGTCAGTCATATCTTTTACCTATTTCAATAATAGCAAACCATTGACAACAAATATTATACCCTTCATTCGAAAGACTGAATAACTTATTCTTGGTAAGAGTCAGTTGTTAGCAATATTAATATCCCTGATATTTTTTGTTCTAATCATTATCATTTTTAATGTGAGAGACCCTAAAGAACTATGCCGAATAATTTTTTATTTTCGTCAATTATTTGGATTTTCTTTCTAGTAGATTCCGTCTATTCTCCGTATGTTATTTTTCGTGTATCTATCTATCTTCTATTTAACTATTCCCCAATTAAAAATGTTTACTTATGATCTGGTTTCAGATATTGTCATAAAAATAATTATTTTATATTTAATATATGTTCAAGAACAATTTGTAATAAGAAAACAATGGGTTTAATGGATTTATAATAGATTTTGCTGTAATCGATAATTATATAAATTTTCATACAGAATTTTATTTAAAAAAAAACACATATATATTTATTTACAAATTTGTAATAAGAAAATAATAATTTAATGGGTTTATAATAAATTTTGCTTAAATCGATAATTATATAAATTTTCATACAAAATCTTAATTATATAAAAAGCACATATATATTTATATACAATATATGCATACACTAAAATTTTCTTTTAATATCAAAATTCGTAGTCATAATTTTTTTCAGTGTAAATCTGTCTTAACTCTTGAAGTCTTATGTGTGTAGCAGTTGAACGTCCCAACCTGACCAAGCGCACTATAATCTTCGGTCACAAAATCACATTCTATTGTGTTTATAACTTTTTTCCAAACGCTCATCATAAACAATTAAAACGTCCAAAGACAGGAACGAGGTAACAACTCTCAATGGATTTTCTAAGCCAAGCGAATGCTGAGTTACGAATATTGTTAAATTGCTGTTGATTTCTTAAGGGTTTTGCTGTGCAAAAAGACAAAACGACGAAAGAGAAAAACAGACGAAGTAACAGAAACAAAAAAAGAAAAGGAAACGGAAAAAACTGGAAAACAAAAAGAAAACGTTTAAACACATAAAAAGGCACAAAATCAAAGGAAGAAGAATAGCGGACTGATTGATGGCTATTGAAACATAGGTTAAGGTCAGTTGGAAGCCAGCTAGCACGCAGTGTTAAAATCTTTTTCCCTTATGCGTTTCTCCCTTCCTTTTTTTAGAACAGAAATTGTTTGTTGATTTGATTACTGATAGTTAATGAGTTTGTTTTTGTTGTTCTTTTTTTTTTTTTCCAAGAGTTCTTCATATTTCTTTTTCACTCAGTATGTGAAAAGTTGGTAAAATATGCAACAGAATGTAGGAATTGTGCTAGAAATATGTCTGTCCATAAAAAGTCAGAAAGTGTACACATAAAAGATAATTAGGCTAAAAAGTTATGATTGATAATGAGAGTTTTCAGTAGACACAAACGAAATGGATTTCGAAAAGAGTAAATTGATATTTCGGAATGAAGATAAAGAAGAGGAAGGCGTTTACTTGGCAAGGAATTATGTGTCATTAAAATTTGTTCTGAAGTATTAATTTTGAAGATAATTAAAAAGGAAAAACAATACGCTAAAGATACTTAAAAGTAAACGAATTTCAGGCCAAAGAACTGGTTGTAGACAGTAGAATATGCTGATTATGCTGGGTCCTTAAAATACTGACTGAATACTGAAGATAGCACATTTCGTTTTCAGAAGAAAAACAATTTTTGTAGTAAGCAAGATTATTGCTTATTAGGTTTACAAATGAATTACTGCATACATATGAACAGAGCGAACGAACTATTTGAAGTGCAGCTTTTTTAAAAGTTGTATTTTTTTATTTGACATTGAATTATATTGAACCAATAATAAATATTTTGGAAGATAATATTTTTAATATTAATATTTTGGAAGATAGTCATAGGTCTTGTCTTAGTCGGCTGACAAACGAGACACATTTTGTACAAATCTAAACCTGCGAAACCTTCATTAAATAATATATAAGATCCATTTTTAGAACTGACCTTAGCTTAGAAGACACCCCATACCGAAAATTTAAGCGGGTTTTAATCTAGCGACCGTGGAGGCCACTTAGCGCTTCAAATAAAATGTGAACCGTTGTTAGTTGTCACGTTGGAGAAACTTGTTGAAACTTACATTATATAAAAATTTTTGTTTTATTTATATAATTACTTATTTATTCATTTATTTATTAATTTGTTTATTTATTTTCTATTTCTATATTTC
>NC_051847.1:242056083-242069291 GCF_002237135.1 Teleopsis dalmanni | reverse complement strand
AAATCTCGAGAGTAGGATTATAGGGTTCTATGGGAAATAGGCTTCTATTCATAATCAAAACATATTTTCTTCAATTTCTTACATATTATTAAAGTAGTAAGAATCAAAAATGTATGTAATATAAAAAAAAAATATTTCAGATAATGTTAATGAATATCTAAAGCTTGCCGCTAGTGCTGATAGACAGCAATTGCAACGAATAAAGGTAATAAGAAAGAAAGCTTCAATTAGTAAGAATAAAATTTATTGTAACTAAAAAAAAATTTTCGTGCATATTTTTAGGCTGTTTTTGAAAAGAAAAATCAAAAGAGCGCACATAATATTTCTCAGCTACAAAAAAAACTAGATAATTATACCAAACGCGCGAAAGATCTACAAAATCATCAGTATCAAAATAAAAGCCAACATCGACAACCGCGTGAAGTACTTCGAGACGTGGGACAAGGATTAAGGTAATCTAAAGAGTTTTGAAGATTATTAATATAGTTTAAAGAAAATGTATCTCAAAAACGGTTTTCTTTTGTTAGAAATGTGGGTGGCAATATACGCGATGGTATTACTGGTTTCTCAGGATCTGTTATGTCTAAGCCACGTGAATTTGCGCATTTAATCAAAAATAAATTTGGCAGTGCGGACAATATCAATCAAATGTCGGGTATGTCATTATCGCTACTAATATTAATGGTAATAAATAATTCATAGATATTCTTTTCATATATTTATGTAGAAACTGAAATTAATAACATCAACATGCCCGTAAATTCTGAGGTAATAGGTACTTCCACGCCAAATAATGCTGTTCCAGCCACATCTACAGGTTCCGGTAATACCGCCGGAAGTGGAAAATTTAATAGTGAAAATGGCAGCGAATGCAGTAGCGTAACAAGTGAGAGTATACCAGCCGGGTAAATAAATTAAATTTTAACAGAAATCCTTAATTGTATATAACATATATTTGTAATTAACTATTGATAGCTCTGGAAAAAGTCAATCAGGCGCTAGCCAATACCACATTGTTTTAAAATCACTACTCACAGAATTAGCTGAGCGGAAAGATGAGAATGAAAAACTGAAAGAACGTGTAGAACGTTTAGAAGTAAGTTAATTAATTATTATTATCAAATAGTTAAGAACATGTTACGAGAACTATGGCAAAAATAATTTAAAAGTTAGTTTGGTCAGAAAGACAAAAGTGGCAACAATAACTTAATAGTTATCTTGATCAGTAAGATAACTATTAATTATCACTTTTCATAAATATATTGGTTTTAATCGATTATCAAAAAATTTTAAAAGCCATATTTTAAGAAAAACAAATATAAGTTTCCTTCTATATTAGGATTTAGTCCAATAATATTAATAATATTAAATTAATAATAGTAATCGCTTTTTAAAGATCACAAATATTGTAAAAATTCATACGAATATTTAATTAACCATTTTTTAATCATTTATGTTTTTCATTCATTAATTATATCAAATAATATATATTTTAGACCGCGCAAAAGGATTTTAATAATTTAACCGCCACCCTTGAATCGGTGCGTTACCGTTCAGATGATCTTGTGGATCAGATTAACGACTTGACAGAATTACATCAGGTACGACAATTACACATATGATAAAGTAATATATATTTATATATTTTAAATAAAACACAAAGTAATTCTTTAAAATTTAAATAACTTTTCCATATTTAATAATTAATAAGTAATTATAATAATAATATAATAATTAATATATTTAATAATAATATTAAAAACTTAAGTGTAAAAACTTATTGTTTAAGTAGCGTTAATTTTTAACTAAATTAAACAAGAATTATTATGCGAATTATTTAAGTGAGAAGCAGATTTGTGTCATATAAATGATCGAACTACGTTTTTAAGTTTTACTTTTTTTCTAAATACATATACAAACCCGTTTAAAAAGTACTTCGATTAAACCGAACCTAATCAGAAGTCACTCGTCACTTACGACGACCAAGTACCGTTCAACAGCTCCAAAAGGGACTCCATATGCAGGTCCCGGCGGGTTACAAAAAGTACGCACTTAATTCGTTTATAGCGACCCATGAGTTACAACAAACTATATTCACATATAAAAACCTTTTTATTATTATAATACTTATCTACTTACTAACTATCTAGCTATCTACTTATAAACTTCGAATAGCCTGTTAAAAATTGAAAAAATAAAGTAATTTTTTTAAAAAAATAATGTGATTGTTACGATTCCTGTGATGGTTCTAAGTTTTTCTTTTGATAGGTTCATACAATCATGGTATGTCTTATTGTTATAAATACTAATAAGTGATTTGGATTGTGTTAATCCTGGTATATTATCCTAATAATGGTTTTTATTCTGGTTCTCCTTTATAAAAGAAAGAAGCGTAATATGTGCTAGTCCACAAAAAGGTTTCGGCCCCATCATCGGTTGGGCTACAATAAGTTATTGCTTTACATATATAAGTTTAACTTAATTACAAGATATATATTTTAATGTTCGAATTAAGCGAATAGTACTATATATATAATTTAAATCAAATATTTTACTTATATTGTATTTTATAAACTAACTGTTTCTCTAATTGTACAGAATGAAATTGAAAACCTCAAACAAACAATAGCTGATATGGAAGAAAAAGTTCAATATCAAAGTGATGAAAGACTTAGGGACGTAAATGAGGTGCTTGAAAATTGCCAAACAAGGGTAAGTTAGTGTTTTTTTTTAAATACTTTTAAAAACTCACTTATTACGTCTATATTTGCCTCTAGATATCTAAAATGGAACATTTATCTCAACAACAATATGTGACAGTAGAAGGAATCGATAATTCTAACGCACGTGCGCTTGTGGTTAAACTTATTAATGTTGTGCTGACAATTCTACAGGTTGTTCTGCTTTTAGTAGCAACTGCTGCCGGTATAATAATGCCATTTTTAAAAACCAGGTAGGACATTTTCTTTTCATTTGCTATGTTTTTTCATATTGAATATATAAGTAATCAAAGTAAAAATTCTATTCTATTGACAGGGTGCGTGTTTTAACGACATTCTTAACTATTTTTATTATTATTTTTGTGATACGACAATGGCCTGATGTGCAAGATATTGGTGCTGGGCTAGTACGACATTTGAAGGAGTCTTTGGTTGTTAAATAGGATATGTAAAACTTTTTACACAAACACACATCCATCATGCACATATAACATAATTCACATAGCCACACATCCAACAAATAAACATGCTCATTATTAGGCTTTATTCGTTATAAAATAAAAAATATATAATTAAATTAAATTGCTTTAGCTAAAGAAATTAATAGTGCAAAATAAAAACAAAATTATTAAGTGATTTATTTGTAAATAATTTTTGTACAAATATTGCACAGAAAAAATTACCACAATAATGTAATGGAATTAGTAAAATTTTACATTCGAAACTCATCACATTTATTTTTTAATTGTAATTATATTTCATTTGATTATATTAAATAAATTGGTTTATTTTGTAATAAAAACGTTACTGTAAAGTATGTATTTATGTGCTCATTTCTTATAAGTAATATGCATATTTAATAAAAAAATAATTTGTTATAGGCAAAAAGAAATTATTAAATAACAGAAATAATTAAGAATTATGTAATTTGTTACTCATAATAGGGTTTTTTTTATTAATATAATATAATATACGGCTTATATATACAAATTTATATAATATACGTAAATTAGGTTAAAAATAATAAAATGAATATTGCATGAGTAGTCGCCTCATTGATTAATTATTGAATTTAAATAAACTGTAATTTTTACAAAATAAAAGTAAACCTGGAATTTTTTAATGAAATTATTGGCAAATATTTGAGGAACAAAATATCAGTGAAAATAGAAACGTGACATTATTTGGGAAAATCGTGAAATAATTTAAATAAAAATTAATTAATTAATAAATTGAACTTAAGTTAATTAAGTAATTATGTTAAAATTGAACATATCCTTATTACAGTGAATACTGAATTTTTAATAGATATTTTTGTTTCAATGACAAAAAGATCCTCAGATTTACTAAAGTAATTAGACCAGATAATGAAAAATATCAAAGGTCCAGGTTTTAATTATTATTTTATTTTTTTTTTTTTTTTTTGTATATTTTTAAATTTCACCTTTTAATTTAATTTAAATTTTTTGATTATTAAAATTCTACTAATAGTTCAGATTTTTCTAGAAAATGGTTTTAGTTAAATTAAATCAAATTAAAAAATAAAGGGGAATTAAGGAAATTTACTCAAGTGAATTTTTAAACTGGCTAAATATCAGTCATTGGTTTTAAGACTGATCTATTGGTTTTTAGACCGAAGCTGTCAGGATTTGAACTCTGCCAAATGTTAACTGCGTGATAAAAAAAACATACAACGTACATAGAATGAACAGCTGCATAAATGAATTTAATAACTGTGTTTTTAATGCAAACACTAAATACTAAAGATTTGCTATGATATAAACAAAACTAACAAAAATATAATAAAATGGCATTTACTAAAACAAAAATATTTATAGTTAAGCATAAATATTGTCGTAGAATGCCTCCGCATGAACATTTCCAGTGATAAAAAACCGTTCATACATGTAGTCAGCTGAGCTCAACTTAACTCAGTAGCGTTAGATGAAATTTTTAAACAGGTTAGCCGGCTATAACCTCTATTAATAGGTACCTCTGTTATATTACAATTTGTAACATGTTCTAAGAGGTTTATTTACATATAAATGGACAATTCAGTGCATATTGTATTTAATAAAGTAGTCAACTAGTTTAAAATATTTTCAAAGCCATATTTAAATTTTTTCAATAATGTTACCAGAGCACTCAATAATAATGCCTCTTATTTTATAAAGATATTAAATTTTACAACAGTTTGGTTTATGAAATCAACAGAATTTTTATAATAATATTATAACTCTTGTTTGATTATAATATAAGTTTTATAAACATATTTTTTTATTTCAATGATGTTCGAAAAGACAAATATATATATATATTAGAATTGTAATTCGGTAGGTATAAGCCCAGAAGTGGCATGTTATGAATGCTGAAAAACATTCCTAATATACTTCGAAACAACTCTTTAATTTGGAAATCATTTCGGTTATGTTCCGAAATGAGCAAATTAAATGTTACTAAAAAAGAATAAATTGAGGTGTGACACTCCAATTGAGTTGTTCCAAATGAAGAAGTCGATATTGAACCAGAATGGCTAGCATCAACAACCAAACCTCAATGCAAAAAATAAAACAATTTTGATATAGGTTTCGTCCACGCAGGCTATAATGTCAAGAAATTGATATATATCAAAAAAATATTGCTCAAGCCATAATAATAAAAATAATATAATAAAAGCAAAATATATTATTGAAAGTTTTAAATAGAAAGAATCTATTTCTGATTTTTACAATAAAGATAGTAAAGTAATAATAAATTTTTAATAAAGTATAATAACAATGTATTTTAAATTTTATTGTATTTATATACGAATACGTTTCTATAGTTGAAAAAAATATTAAAAACTTAAATTCATTACAAAGTATTAGTCGACAATAATTACAATTAAATCACTGTTAATTAAATGTTAGCAGATTTATTACATTTTTTGTGTTATTGATTTATTTATTTTATGTTAAAATATTTTTTATACACATAAATTAGATGTTGGACTTACACATTTATTTTGTAAGTTAAATATTAAAATCTACAAATAAACATATTATGAACTATAAACACTATATTTTTTCTAAATTGTTCTTTAGTTTTTGGCTTCAGTAGTTATAATATTTGTAAATCATATGTCTACATTTATAGTATTTACACACATATTATTTTCAGAAAGAAACAATCCTAATATTTTACACTAAAATGGAAAAACTCAACTGCGTAGTCTTATAATAGTAAACCGTTAATATATAAATATTATTTTATTTTATAACTATTGTATTTTATGACAAAAATATTTTTCGTATTTCATTAAACTTATAATTATAAATATTAAAAAAAAAATTTTAATATTGGGAATTCATATCTTAAGGTATGACATTTTGCATTTTGAGAGTTACGTAGATTTATTTTTTATTTTTATAAAAATTATATATATTTTAAAAATTTTAATAAAAAATAATAATATTATTTAAAAAATATATCTATAAATCAATATATAAAATAAGAGAAATCAATCAAGAAAAAAAATTAATTTACAACATAGGAATTTCACGTATGCTTTTTATAACGTTTACTATATAACACTAAACGGTAATAACTATTAACATTTAAGCCAATTATAAATAAATCACATTTCATATATATATATAACTTTAAAAAATAATCATTGACAAATTTTAAAAATTTACTAATGATATTTTCATCGTAGACTAAATACTTTCGATTCAATTCTAAAGCGTATTTAAAAAAATTAAAACAACGTAAATACGCTATATCATAAATACAAATTATGGTGATAAAGATTTCTTTTTTTTTTTGTCATATAATACAAAAAAAAGTAAACGTTATAACTGTTAAATAAAAAAAAAACAATTTTTTTCTATTTAATTTAATCATCCACTCCACTTATATATATTGCCTTAAATAAAAAACTGACGATCAGTATTTGCTGTGGCGTTACGAGGTTGATATGTTGGACCTCTTAATGTATCACTGTGATTGGCATTCGGTAAGGCTACAACACCAATACCACCTTGTGTAGGCGTTTGTATGAAAACCGAATTGGGGTCATTCATATTATTACCAATTGCATCAGAATCTGAAGGATTTGTTGGTGTAACTACAGCGATTGGTTCATATATAGATTGATGTGGTGATTCATCCTCATCCTTGAAACTACCGCTTAAATTCGGATTTAAAATGTTATTCGAAGAGTGTGACGCTGTATCATATGTGGCAGGTATTGTAAAAGAATTTGTAGATGCGACATCGGCCACAACTTCCTCCAGATACGGTGGCGCTGCTACACTGATTGGATGCACACGACGAAACAAACTAGAAATGTTTGAATAGCAAATTAATATTTTTAGATATATAAATATATGTATATATAAAAATATTGTGAATGTATATTTAATATTTAAAAGTAAGTAAATTTTATAAATTGTACCCATTATATATAGTCCGAAATAGGTTTGGCCTGCCGTTCAATTCTTCAGCTGTTTGGGATGTTTGTTGAACAATATTATTTGGTGTACGATCAAATGGATTAACCCGACGTGAATTATGTGAGGGTGACTGATGTGCTAATAATACTAAATTTCCAAAATCTAAATAATTCAAAATACAAGATATAAATCACAAATTTGTTACCATTTTCTTCATCAGAGGTTACATCACCGGCACCTAATGCAGTGCTGACAGTTGTATTACTACTCTCACGCGTAAATGTACCATGGCGTGTTGTTGGTATAACTTCTGTTGCCGTTCTAACAGTCGATGTGTTACCACTTGGTTGTAATAGTGGAGTTGTGTCATCATCTGTATCCGATACACTATCCAATGAAGACTGTCGATTCCGATTTGATCTCGCCGTGCCTTTCGTAAAAACCTTTCGCTTACATATGGGACAAACGCGACGATTTTCTGTTAACCAAGGGTCAATGCAATGACTATGATATGCTGAAATAAAGAAATTTTAATTTATAAAACTTTTTAAAAACGATTGAATTATTAAAATGAATTTTGAAAAAAGAAAACCTAAAACTAACCCTACATTCTTATGTAAATTCTTAAACCAATCAGATCAAAATGTTTCGACTGTTACATTTAAATGTACTCTTGATCTGTCGAATTTAGTTACTCAATCTATCGTTTTTAGAGTAATATAATATTTGTGTAGTTTTATAAGTGGACATTTTTATTATTCATATATACATATGTGTGACCGAAAGAAGGTGATTCGCTTTTTAACCACCATATTCAACCTAATTCTTCACGATGCTATTAAGTCGCTAGTGGTAACAGGGAACATATTCAACAAAACATTGCTGACCATTGTCTACGCAGAAAACATAGAGATCTTAACCAGGTTACTACACTATATGAAAGAAACGTTTGTCGATTTACAACCCAGAGATAAAGTACTATGGCTAAACATTAACGATAACTAAACAAAATACATGTGGGTTGGAAGAAACACGCACAGCCCAATTTCAGAAACCTTTTAAGTCGGTGATTTCACTTTTGAAGAAGTTGAAAGCGCTAAATACCTTCGTCGGCGCACGAACGCAGAGCTACTACAACTTTGAAGATGCTGTAAAATTCGCAAAGTTGCAGCGATGAGATGGATCCTGCACGTCATGAGAATTCCGGATGATAGACCAGAAAAGCGTATACTCCTTTTCACGCCGTACAACGACGGCAGAAGAGGTAGACCAAGTATTAGATGGCTCGACAATGTGATCGACGCTATCAGAAAAATAGGTATTAAAAATTGGAGGCCTAAAACAACGTGCAAAGCAAAATAAAGGAAGCTGATTTCTGTAGCTAAAGCTCAACCTGAGCTGTAACGCTGATGATGACATATGTATGTATGTCTATCAAGAAAATAGCTCGAGTGTTATACTTTTCGTCCGAGATTAACCAATCGAAAATAAAAATTGCACTAAATGTAAATCTCGATTGAAAAAGTTACTCTGGATTTACCAATCGAAAGCGACATAAAATTGTTGATTTGTTGATTGCTGATTTGGAAAGGCATTGTGCAAAGAAAACATAAAACATAAGCATTACATCTCCATATTCAGAATTGTACGATATGTTCGTACTTAAAATGAACTATCCTCAATAAAACTCTTGTCTAAGACAAATCAACAATTCATGGGTAGTAATTAGAGTATGTACTTAGTAATAGATAAGTCATCATCCTTGTTTGTTAGATAGATTACGCGAGGATCTCTATAACTGCGTTATTAGATAAGTTAAATCAACAACCTCAAAATCGATTAAATCGGAAAAATGCTTCTACTGACCCATATGCTCTTTCTAGGAACAGTTTTGATTGGGTAAGTTCGAATTTAGATGATGTAACGTTGTTAGATTTTACAAATATCTCTATGCAACAAGTTTTACAATATTTTAAATAGGATTTTAGAAACTAATTAGAACATCAAGTGTATGCCTCATTAATACCATTAATTTTATAAAACCACTGCTAGTTTAAAGTATACCAGAAAAAATAGTCTTTTCTGATATTATAGCAAGTAAAACACGCAAGCCCCTGAAAAGAATTAAATTATCTCATCGAATTTATCGAACCCGCTAGGTAACGAACTAATAATAAGTACTACTTTACTTAAAATCGATCGCCAGTGATTGACAAGAAGCACCCTCGGAAAAATATCTTTAGCATTTACAGTCTGTGTAAGTCTTCAATAACTGTCCGGCTGGTGTCACTGCCATCCAGGAATTGCGATGCACCAAGCGGGACTATTTCAAAAGAGTAAGCTTTGATATTTATTACAGACATCATACTCTGTGAATTAAAGCTTTGCAATTATCTGCTTCAAGGGGTTCGACTTAGTACTGCCAATAACATACGTGTTTATACACAGAAAAAAAATCAACGTTGCCAAACTGCCATTATATAAGAGCTGAATCCTTCGTCTCTCAACTTCTTTACCGATTGAATAACAAACCACTGTGTCTGTGACTCAATATCTGAGTTCTCATAATACACATAGCTTCGTCAAGGTGGGATCAATTTTCCCCAAACATGCTGACGTTGTGTGAGGCTTCAAACAAAGTAAATCCTTATCCTGCGATCTCTTCCATTTCGAAGTGTGATGTATTTGCTGTCTTTTCTGCTATTGAGAGAGAATTTGAGAAAGTAGGTTTGGCGGTAAATGAGGGTAAAACGAAATACATATTGGCTACTGGCAGGTAACAGCTATGTTAGCCTAAAATTTAGACGAAAATTTACCACTGCACATAGACGATTTTAGAAGCAAATAAGATGTAGAACACTTTCTCGACCGATAAAACTTACGCTGTATAGCTTGCTCTTCTTATCTATAGTTATGTTTGGCGCAGAAACATAGATGCCATCACAGAATACTGAAGCTACACTGAAAATATTCGGGAGAATATACGAGGTTTATCGCGATAATTGATATTGTTTGATACATTAATATCCAAAAGCACTTAATAAACGAAATTAAAGAAAACAAGTCGAAGAAGCTAATTCCAATATTGGTTGTAACTAATTTGGGGGTCCTAATATTTTAAGACTTACAAAACTGCGAATATTTAACACCAGCCTAAATCTGTTTTTGTGTATTGTAGAAGTCTAGCGCAGATATTACTAGTAAACCGAAAACAATAAGCAATAAGAATCTCCTAATATGAACAAGCAAAAAGCAGTCACCAAAAAAAATAAAAAATATAAAGTAGGGATAAAATATCATGACAAAAAGGTGCACATCGATGAAATACGAAACGCTCTAGAAGACTATGAAAAAAAATATATGGAAAAGAAAGCTGCTAAATAAGCTACATATCTCATTAGCAGCAACTCAGAACACTCGCCACCGACCGAGACTGTTGAAGGAAACTTTTATTACCTTATGCTCTGGATCAGAGCGACAATTGTTATTATTTATAGTTATAATTTTGTTAAAAGTTCTTGCATAGAACAAGAATCTTATATATATAATATATAAAAACTAAAAATAAAATGTGTTTATTACTAATGTAGGAAAGTTTGTAATACTTACGATGCCTGCATGGCAATACACGCAACTTATCGCCCTCAACAAATTCATCCAAGCAGATAACACACGTGTCATGGACAATATCACTATTCTTAGTGTATTTTAAAATTGGCAGCTTTTTTAGTAAGCGTTTCGGTAAACGATTTCTTCGGACACGCCGCTCCTCACGTACGCACTTATAAATCATGTAAAATATCTACAAGAAAATAATTATAATTTTATTTATTTTATCTAATATTTAATTAAGTTTACCATAACAAGAAAACAAAGACCGATTAAAATTGAAAAAGGTAAAATCAGTTGAGTGTTAATATTAAAAGGTGGTTCATCGTTAATAACAAGAATTACATCAGCAGATTGGAGTATTAAACTCAAGCCAGTTGTATAGCCGACAAATACAGAGGGTATATAAATACCAGTTGAATTTTCAGCTCTCATTTGTTCTACAAATTTGTTAAGTATATTAATTAAATAGCATATTAATTAAATATATATTCAAACTAACCTAAATCATCACTTTTGTTGTTATAAACAATAACACAATCATAACGTGCTTCTTGAGCATTACGCACCTTCAACTCGAAAGAACAATTATCCCCACCCCTGTAATAAAAAATAGACCATTGAATATTATTTCATTATACATTATATACTATTAATTATAATTAATTAATATTGTAGTATTACCTTTCGATAATGGCAACAAATTGGGAATTGCTTGCATAGCGTCCTTTATTAATTGGGTCAATTTTTGTACAACCTTGAAAAGGATTTGTCTGTTTACCAATATATTTAAGACCACTAGATGGTAAACTAGGACCAAATGCTGCTGGCATGTCATTATATTCTTCAATTAGCTTCGGAAAAAAATTAAAAATAAATGTTCATAATTTTCCAATTATAATTATCGAAGCATACATTATTTTAGCTTACCTTATTAGTGTTTCTGTTATAAACTAATATATGAGCATCTGATACAATACACAATCCTAATATAGCAATTTTGAAAACTACCAATTGGATTTTCGTATCTTGTAACAGCATTTTGATCTCTATAATTGTAGGATCAAATTTTAGTCACTTATTAATGTGTAATTTAAAGCACAAATTCGTCAAAGCAGAGTCGTAAAACTATTAAAATCTTTACAATGTTCCCTTCTATTTCTTAATTATTCAGAACTAAAACTCTTAAAGCGGATCAAATATTTTTTTTAAAAATCGGTACTGTATTTCACTCTTTGCATGTCTCATTGGGATATGGAATTTGTTGTAAACAATCTGTAACATAAAAAAAATAATTCAACCTTTTTCAAAATATTTTAAATATACACATATATGTAAATACATACATTTTATTATACAAATTTTAATAAAATTGAATTAAAATTAGGTTCATTGTAATTTTTAATGCACAAAGAATATAAATAACTGAAAAGTTCATTCACTTTTTATATTGTAGAAGATACACAAAAGTACATATCAATACAACTCTTATCAAATAATATTGATAATGTAACTGACCAAAATTATGATAGGTAAATTAATACAATAGGTAAAGCCGATCAGCATAGATAAAATGTTTAAAGCAACTATATAATGTGTATGTATAGTATAATATATGAATGTAAAGAAGACATACAATATTAATCTGTAATATATATATAGAAAGGTATAAAACATAAACTTCATTAATTGGAAAAGCTTGTACAAAATCGTGTTGTTGCCATTTACTAACAAGGTTCTCAACAAGCTGCACTACGAGGAATAACCTGTATATATGATTAAACTGTATATATATACAATACCAACGAGAGGAGCATATAACTGTAGAAGACTATTTAATGTCGACAGCCACTTACTAGGCTCTTCCTCGAAAAAGAGTATTTATATACATTACATAAATACTAAAGGCTAAATAATAGAATATCTACAGACATTTAAAAAAAATGAACTAGGATCTTTTTCGTGATAACCCTAAATGGGACTTCTATTGTAGAAGTGTAGTCTAGTATGTAATGATAGATGGCCGCAGAGAAGCTTAATCGCAGAATCATACTACAAAAATAAAGTTTAAAGGTTCATAAGTGTAATTTTGCTACTAAAGCTATACTCCTTGTCAAAGAATACAAACCCGTAAAACACATATCTTTTAGAAAATAATTTATTTTTAGATTAACGATATATATATAATAACTACTAAATATAAAATAATAGATGTCTTTCTGTCCTCTTATAGATTGTTGTTATAACCCGGTGGTACCTGGTTGTGAGGTCCCTTTGGCAGGCGTTAAACGGCACTTGGCCGTCTGAAATATTCTGAAACCTTTCGCAACCTTTGTACAAAACGGTTTAAACAAAACGGGTTGTTGATAAAAGCAAAATCAAAATTTAAAGCAAAAAAGATAATTCCAAGTAACAATATAATTCATTCAAATTTTTTTACTTG
>NC_051847.1:242042630-242055983 GCF_002237135.1 Teleopsis dalmanni | reverse complement strand
AAATAAAATAAAATGAATATTAGAATTGCAGTGGTAAGCATTTTTATCTTCTATATTTAAATTAATTTATTTATCTGTAAATGAAATGCTTGTATAATTTTAACAGATGAGTGGAATTTCGCAACATATTTCAAGTGAACATTTACAATAGATTGATTTTTGAGTTTGGCTGTTCTAAACTTTTAGACGTAAAAATTTTAGCGAGTTAAACCTAAGTCTGAAAATTTAAAGAACATTGTTGTTGCTTCAAATGTGTTCTTTCGTAAGATGCGAATATTTTTTTTGCTAAACTTAAAGAAAAAATTACGGCTATTGTCACATATTACTTTGTTTTTGTTTTTAAGAAAAAAATAAATTATGTAAATATTTAGAAAATAAAATAAATAAATAAAATAAAAAATAATTAAAATAAATAAAATAAAAAATTGTATAAAATAAAAGTATTTAATTATTTATCGGAGGCATATATTGCCCATTGTGATGCCCTCAAAAAATTTTGCCGGGAGAGGCCAGTTGCTTACCTTTGTAATCCTTGTTAAACCATCTGGTTTCCCAGATGAATTTAAGGAGATCCGATAAGTTTGCTTTCGTTATCTCTTCCAAGCCGGTGAAAAAGCGATCCCCGAGACATTGAAATCGCCTTGTCTGAAGTCCTGGAGAGAGACAAAGGAAGTGGTTGATAGATTCTACCACCTCTTCATCTTGGCAACTCCTGCATAATCCGCTTGTTGGAATTCGCCATCTAGGCCAAAAGGTTCTAGCGACTTCACAGTATTTGCGGTTAGTCCATAAATTGTTTGTGACTGTGTTTTCCATGCTAAGATTTCAAAGTCTGTTGAACTATTTCAATGATTTCAAAAGTTTTGGACAAAAATAAACGTTGATGTCGGAGAAAAGCAGAATTAGTACCTATTTATTAGAAGAAATATTAAATTATAGTAATTTGTGTAAAGCTGAAGCGGGCAATTACAATCATAGCACTTACAAACCTATCAATCGGGTGCTTGTAGCTACTTTTTTCTTATATTCAATAATTATTAGAAATACAGAAAATCTTTGTATGAGTGAATTGTTTATTTTTAATAGATCTATAACTTTTAACAGTTTTTATGTTTTTAAACAGTTTTTATGTGAAATTAAATATGTCGAGGATATAAGCAATCAAATATGAATTTTATGGAAAAAATTGTTATTTTCCAAACGCCCAAGACCCCCAGGGCGCCATTTCCACTTATTTCCGCCACTTGAACTAAAATTTTACTCAGATTATTTTTTTTAATGAAATGAACCAATCTGGGGGTGCCGCGGATAATTCTGCGACTTTTGAAAATTAATGGCACCATAATAAACATATTCATAAATTCTAGTAGCGGCGTAAAATACATTAAGATCGGGTAGATTGGTTACTTTTATAAAATATGTTAAGATAAAAGGCTATAAATAAAGTTATGTATGCACAGAAAGACAATATAGAAGTACTGTTTCTTCTGTTCTAAAAATTAAGAAATGAATTGGTTTGAACTGTACCTGCTGCAGTTTAAAGTAATTTAACAAGACTAGTCGTAAAAAAATTAGAGTTGCGTCATCACAAAGGTGTTTAATAGTTACGAAAAAAAATATAAAAAAGTTGTGTTTAACAAAATTGGATTTGAAAACTTTTTGATTTAATATGGATTGGTCTAATACAGTATCTTTCAACCCAAAACTGACTATGAATTCGGAAAATTTTAATGCGTTTAACAAAGATCTTCATTTATTTATTGTGTTTTGCATGGAATATATATAATATATGTATATTGAAGCAATAAATATTCTTCCAAAAGCCTTTCAATAGAAATTCAAACAAGCAAACAATTTATTTTATTTTAATGATTTTGTTTTTATTTATATCAGAAAAAAATCAATTTCAATGACATTAAATATATATTTTATATGTTTGTATAATATATACGAGTACATATAATTACTATATAGATATATATATTTATATATATATATACATTAAATTATTTTATATAATATAACTTTTACATACAACAATGTCTGTGTTTTTAAATACATTTTATCTATATATTTTTTGTATATATATTTGTGTTTCTGTTATATTTGTTATAATATAAATACATATATGTATGTTTAGGTGTTAATGTACGTGTAGTTTTATAATTTTTATACACTAATTTCAAGTAAATCACTTTTAATAAATAAATCCTGCAGTAATTTTGGAATTAACTCAATATATTTTAATTATTGATTATACGAAGTTTTTTCTGTTAAATTTTTTTAAAATTTTTTCTGTTCTTTCAGTAATAATTTTGTTTTTTATTTTAGTTTTGAAACATTTTTAAATTTGTATTATATTTTTTATATATATTATGCTATTAATATCTATTAATTACATGTTTTAATTACAAACATCTTATTAATATATAACATTACTTACAAGTGTTTCAAATCAGTTTTTGTTTCGAAAGAAAAAAAAAAAGAAATAAAATTAATGTAGATTTTTATAAACAAATTAAATTTACAATAAAATAATTATTTTCGGATGCATTGGTAGAACATTTTAGTATGTATAAGAATATACTTAACTTATTCGTATTTAGTCGAAAAGTATCACTAAAGTTTTTTTTGTTATTGATTAGAATAATAATATGTATATGACCGGTTAATGACAGAATACTACCAATGTCACTTTTAAGAGAAATTGAGAAAGGTGTAGTTTATAAGGATATTTACCTTAATGTCATATAGTTTCCACAGATTTTAACTTTTAATTTTATTTATGGATCATAGTTTTTTTTATTTTCCTAAAAATTGGTACACAGAAAAAATTTATTTATACACAGAAAATATATCTTAAATTAAGAAGGTATTTAAATGATTGCTTCAATGCAGTTCTTTCTCTTATTAAAAAAATACACGGGTTTGAAAGAACTTTGAATCAAGCGTATTGATTTCACTATATGAGAATTTAAAAATTCTTTTATTAATAAATTAAAAATTAAAAATTAATTCTCAATATGTCTTAAATTAAGAAGGTATTTAAATGATTGGTTCAATGCAGCTCTTTCTCTTAGTAAAAGAATACACGGGTTTGAAAGAACTTTGAATCAAGCATATTGATTTTACTATATGAGAATTTAAAAATTCCATTATTTAATCAGTCATTCTTCATTTTGTTCAGCGTAGCGAGTGACTTAGGACGTACCATTCTGCATTAAGCCGTTCATATAAATATTTTTTTATATTAATTTATACTATAAAAACCAAACTATTAACGAATTTATAGGGTTAGAGATTTTCATAATTTAAGTTTTGAATTTTATATATTTTTATATATATTATTAACATTACAAATATTATTCACATATTTTAAGTTTAAGTTGTAGTATAACATTAAACTGTATTATAGGGAAAAAATTGAAGAGTAGAATATTTTGTTAACGAAGTTGTCGGGAGGGAAATTAATTATTTGTAATTTCAGTTTTTCTGCGAGAGCTAAAAGATTTTAAATTTAGTTAGCAGCTGATACTCTCTCTTCACTAAATGTCAAGATAGCGAATCAAGTTATCGTTATAGAGTTATACATAAACCAGATCTTAATACAAGGTTGAATACTTGTCACATATTATAATAACAATAATATGTGGGTTATAATAAAATGTTCCTATCATACTATACAAAGGAGTTAGTAAATTCCAATCATGGAAATTCATGGGAACGGTTTTATAGTAGAGACAACCTTACTACATTTAGAAGGTTTTAAAAATTTTGTTCCAAGGTACACTTTATTTTTTTTTACCTCATAAAAACATATTATTCAGGTGTAATTATTTAAGTTCCGGTTAGAAGAAAATTTTTATTTGTTCTTATATAGATGGGTTTGTTTTAATATTTTTTAACAAATGAATAATAGGACACTGTTGAGAAAATGTAAAATAAATTTGTTAATATCTCAAAATATTGAATAGATTTAATATATATAAGTATACATTTTAAATATATATGCTATTTCATTTGATTTAATATATACTTTTGCTCTAAGTTATATATTTTCAAACTATGTTCCATATGTTTTCTTCGTAAAAAAATAATTCTATTTATATGTATATTTCTTTCTTTCTTTTACACTTCTTTGCATTCGTTATAATCTCTGAGTTATTTTATATAAATAAATACTGTCAGAATAAATACATTTTAATATAATAAAAATATGTTTCTACATATGTATATATATATTTACGTATATATATATCATTATAAACATATGTTCTATTATCGAAATATCAATTTTGGTTGTTTACGATTTCGCTATATTTTTTTAAATTAAAATAAATTAAAAATTGAAAAAATAATAATAATTTATAATTAAAACTGTAAGGAAAAGTTTTCTAAATTATATATTATAAATCAAATATTATAAATTAAATATTAAATGTGTGGTTATGTTGTCTGGTGTGTTTATGTTTAGTTTTATTTTATTCTCATATATGTATAAATTTTCAAATCTTTTATAAAAAATGTATGCATTTTAATTTTTTTTGTTAGATTTAATTTTGCAAATTTCAATTCTTTAGCATTGCATGAATTTGTTGCTTATATACTTTTATTAAATCTAATTTTTTTTCGTAATTATTTAATTCACATGACAAAACTGGTGCGCATAACTATTTAATCTTCTTAACAATTCAATACATTTTTTTTAGTTTTAATTTCATATCTGAATCATACAATAAGCGAATTAATTATATTTTTATAAAATTCTCTACAAATCTTCAAATTACTTATTGCATTATATTATATTTATACTATTACTAGCTTTTAGAGAGGCTATTACCAATAGTTTAATAAATTTATATTTATTGCTGTCTAGTATATACGAGTATTATAAGCAATAAATAATAAAAATTTGACGAATTGATTGATTAATAAACTTCAGAGTTGATTATGACAATTATGTTAATTAATCTAATAACATAATAATAATTATAAATAAAACACAAAAATTATTGTTATTGAAATAATAATAAAGTGATGTTTTGCTGGTTGCCTGGTCATACAGAAATCAATGGTAATGAGTCTGCGGACAGTGTTGCGATGTCAGGATCTGCCATTCAACTGTGTAAACCGGAGCCATAATGTGGATTAGGTTGGTCTACAACAAAGTCTCTGATTGAAAAATGGTTTTCTATTGAGAGAAGTCGCTACTGGCATGACATTCCAAGTAACCGTCAAGCTAAAGAGATGGTTCATTTTTACAGTTACGGTAAGGTATCTTTAACAGAACAGAGTTGAAGTAGCTGATGGAATATTTAAAGGGTCATTATTGACTGCGTTATCATCTTAACAAAATGGATCTGTTCGTGGAGATATAATGTCGACTCTGCTTAGAAACAGACGAGATTTCCAGTCACATTCTCTGTTATTGCCCAGCCTTGATCTAGGTCAGGAGAAGGTCACTGTGTCGAGAGCTACTCTCCCCTTCTGACATTAGAAGATCCTCAACGACTGAAATTCTGGTTTTTATTCGAAAGGTGGAATGTCTTCTGTTCGGTTAGGGTCTATTGTAGCACAAAAGATCAACTATGGCCGTAGTGCTCCGCTCCGTGGGGAGCTGGTACCCTGTTTATTTCAATTCTATTCTATAATAATTTAGGAATATATTAAAAATTATAATATTTTTATTTAATTTTTACTGGTACATTTCACACCGCAACATGTAATTTTTTTTATATGTTCTATAAATCAATCGTTTAAAATATAAATATTAATTATTTGCTAGTTTTGAGTCCACTTTATGACGATAAATAATATGATATATACATTAAGACTGAAAAGTTTTCGGAAATTCTCATTTAAAATTCGCGCGCTGTATATTTTTCGATATTTTAAGTTTATGTAGTTTGGCAGCACTGTCCTTATTTACTATGCCAAAAATGAGCGCGATCTGTCAGACAGTTCGTTTACGGCAGCTGTTGAAACCAGTTCACCTCAGTAGTGCGTTGCGAAATGTCTTCGACGGTCGTACGACCGTCCTGAAAGGCTTTGTACCACTCATAAACTTGAGTTTTCGATAAAACTGATTCCCCATAAGCCTTTTGTAGCATTCGCAACGATTCTGCACACGAAATTTCGTTCGAAACACAAAATTTGATGCAAACTCTTTGTTCAATATTTTTTTCCATTGTTTTTTTCGCAACGCACTACTGAGGTGAACTGGTTTCAACAGCTGCCGTAAACGAACTGTCTGACAGATCGCGCTCATTTTTGGCATAGTAATTAAGGACAGTGCTGCCAAACTACATAAACTTAAAATATCGAAAAATATACAGCGCGCGAATTTTAAATGAGAATTTCCGAAAACTTTTCGGTCTTAATGTATATAAATATGTAATATAAATTCATTTAAATAATTAAGAGAATTAAAAAAAATAAATGCATGTAATAATATATTATTTATTTATTAATCATTCAATTCTAATTATCTGTCTTCCTATTAGTTAAGTCTTTAGTATATATTAGTGCATATTCTTTAGTATATACGCAAAATACGTTATATTTTGATTGAACCAAATCATATACATCCAAATATAGCGTTGCCAATTATATTTTTGTTTTTCAGTTCCACTGACACATTGCCAAACATGTGTTTTTAAGCGTAAACGTATATGCGATTCGAATAAAACACGACTAATATCAAATCTTTATTGATTAAAGATCACATATATTTTAGTATTGGAAAAGAATTTATAGGCATTTGATATATAAATATTATTACACATTTCTATATATTTTTGATAATTATCTGAATATGGTAAAATTTTTATAATCTATGCAATATGCATTTTGTGATTTTTCATTTTACAAAAAATTATTAAAGAAATTCAATTTCATTTAATAAGTTTAATAAATTAATTTATTTTAACTTTATTTTTCGATAAATATGTTTTAATTTTTTATTTATATTTAAAATATTATATTATGCTAATACATTAATTAAAAAAAAAACGATTTACATTTATTATATGCTTCTAAATACAACATTCTAAATAAATGTTGTATTTTATGCATAAAACACTATTGAAAGGGAGATGTAATTTATTACCGAACAAATTTAGTTTATTAAAAATTTTAAATAAATTCTATAAATTGAAAAAATTTTACATGAATTATAAAAATTTTCTAAGATCACTGATGATGATAAGCAATACTTGAAAGAGCGTTGTATGGTCAGTTAAATTTCAATAAATTAACTAAAATTTTTGTTGTCATCTTTTCATTTCTACTTGAACCCTTCTAACTTTTAAATAGATTCTTTTCGTCATAAGACGCGTCCTTTTCGACAAAAAAAATTAATTTTAAAGAATATTTATTTTTCAAAAATGAATTCTTGCTTTTTAAAACTACTTCAAAATTAAGTAGTTGTTTTTAATTTATTGACGATTTTTTGAAAAATAGAAACCGAAATCGTTGGGCTATAAAAATTTGTAAAATTGGACGTAAGCAAGGACGAAAGATTAATTTTAACTTTGAGATGATTATAGCAATTGATCAATTAAAATTAATGTCATTATAAATAATTTAAACAATATTTCTGTTTAACATTGGATATAATAATAAAAATTGCTTTTATAAATGATTTCTTGAAATAAAAAATAATTTGATTTCGAGTAGTTGTGAGTTCTGACAAATTTCTTTAATAATTTTCTGAAAATTAAAATTATCACAATTTTTGAAATTAAATTTAAATTGTAAATAATAACAATTAACAATTAATCACTTTTTTGCAAGGTTCTAAATATTTTAATAAATATTAATACTTGATATATGAAGCCTTTAATTTTTATTAATATTTTCAGTACAATAACAACACATGCATTATAATTTTTTTTTTATTAATACTATATGTCACATAAAATAATTTGTGCTATACCATATAGTAACAATATAATATTTATTAATTTTAGCTACTTAAAGCTTTATAATGCTAATAAATGAATGTATAAATATTAAATTTATTTTGTAATGTTTAAAAAATGCTTATTCCATTATCATATAAATATTGATATTTAATATAATAATTTTTTATTTTACATTTTTAATATTCAACAACTACGTACTACAAAAACAATGCAAAGCCTGAAAGCCGCGTTTAATTATACAAATATCAGTTTATTATATGTATATATATTTTTTTATAGTATAAATAATGTATATTTTTAAAAAATTTTGAAATCAAGCGTAACTTTAACAATTGTTTTTTTTTTTTTTTTTTAATTCATACTTTCAATATTTCTTATAAAATAATTTTTCGTATTAACCATACTTAATTTCACCAAATTTAATATTTATTTTTAAAACATTGCATTTAATATTATTCATCTTATGAAATTAATAAATTTAGTATTATTGGTATGAACCAGTCTACAATTTAATTGACAGAAGTTACAATTATACAATAATACATATAATATACATACTGAATAAATAATATATTTAATTGCTTATATTATTAAACAAATGGTTGAAAAATTAGATAATTAATAAAATGATGTTTATGGCAATATATCTTTTAATCAATTTTAGCCTTAATGTATTTGTATAATCAAATACAAATTTGTGCTTAACTCATAAGTACCTTTAATTTTAATTATTTATATTTAAATTATTTATTTATTACTTCAACTTCGTTTTAATATACACAGTTAAATTTTTACAAATTATTTATGTCGACATTTATTTACCCATATTATATAAATATAATTAAATAATACAGAATTTTTTTACGACTTTTATTAGAATTTAAGTTGTCTAAAATTTTAAGACCAATTTTTCTATAATTGACTTACATTGACATGAAAGTCCTTCAAAAAATATGTTCAGATAAAAAATATTAAAAATACTATAATAATTAATATTGTAATGTTATTATAATAAATACACTAATAATAAACATATAATAAATAAAATAATAAAAAATTAATATATTATATTATATACTATAAATTATATACGAGCACTAGGATATATAGCACTAGTAGTCTACTAGGACTTGTGTAGTTTCACTTACTCTCAACCGACCGCTGGCGATATCAGATGACTATCAACCGATATGAGATATGTTCTTAATAAATTGCGCTAGTGTCCATGTCAATGTTTAGCTCATAATCAATCTCCCACAGTCAACAATAAAAACGTTGTCAAAATCGGTTTAATAGTTTTATGTCCTAAACTGAACTTACTTTAAAATATACAAAATAAATCACCTTTATATATTTTTACATAAATGTATATATAATATGTAATATAAAAAGTAAATGATACATAATATATTCAATTTTCATGTCAAATATATATCTAACGCATTGAAAAGTATAAATAAATTGGATTGGTATTATGAAATAGTTTTTAAATAAAAATTCATTATTAAAAAATTTAACAAAAGCTTATAAAAAATTTTGAAACTTTTTAAAAGTATTTTAATTTTAAAACAAAATTAATAAATTTATTTTAAAATAAAATTAAAAAAATATTAGTTTATAATTAAATATCTCGTTATGTCCTACATTAATATAGTATTTATCGCCCATGTTCGGAAAAATATTTCTCAGCGTGTGCATAATATTTATATTATTACAATTATTATTACGATTATTTTTATAATAATAGTGCTTTTTCAGTGCAGTTCCATAGCAAGTTTCTTATATTAAATACTACTATTTAATGTAATTTACTACATACATATATAAATGTTTAATTTTTTTTTTCATTTATGTGTATATATGGTAAGAAGTTCTAAAATTATATAGGAGATTTATAAAAATCAGTTTAATTATAAATAATTATATATAATTTTAATTATATATATTGTTAAAGTTACATAAATGTTTTTTGGGATGAAATGTTTTTTGGTCTCTTGTTTTTTATGCTGTTTTTTTACAGTGTATCAAAAGTTTTCATATTCAATTATCGACGTTATAAATTTCGAAAATAGCTCCAAACGAGAGTTTCTATATAAATTTAATACTTATTATTAAAAGAAAATCTGAAAGCTTTTTAAGTTTCGAAAGAAAGTCTTGTACGTTTAATTTCAATGGTAAAATTTGAGTTACAAATTAAAATTTTTATTATAAATTATTTCAATCCATAGATTACAGTATAAAACTTTATTGATATCAACTTCACTAATTTTTTTTTTTTCTTGTAACATTTCAACTTAAATTTTTATAGGTTTGTCAAAGATGATTGATTTGACTACAAAAAAATCTACTACAAATATTATTTATGTTTTCGAATTCGACAACTTATATGTAATATTGTATTACAATGTTAATAAGTTAACATACAACAATGCGCTATATGTATATAAGTTTTTTTTATGCTCGTTAATAATTAATTTTATTACAGTTATTATTATTAGTATTTGCTTATTTAACATTTTTTTAATTTTAATTAATTTATTTTTTTTTAATTTTTCTTACTTAATTTTAATTTACACAATTTTTGCTAAATATTTAATATATTCTTAATACATATATAATTTTTACATTACTTATATAAATAAATTTAGTTTAATCAGCTAAAGCCGTTATATTGTGTTTGTTCTTCAAAAAATAATTCTACAAAATTATATATGTATATATATATTTTTTTTAAATATTTATTAGTTTTATATATTAATTTCAAAAACAACAGTGTGAGTCTATATTTTACGCTTTTGGTGCAAAATCTACTTAACTGCTTCCGAATACAATATACAAAAATTTAAGTCTACTGAGTTTAGGAGTTACTTTATATTAAGTATTAAGGTTTCTTTTTATAATTATTTAAAAAAAAGTATTATTCACTCAAAAATTTGATTAATAATTAATAGATTTTTTGTGTGCGTTATTTCCAAGATTATTTTTGATTTGTTCTTAAATGTTTTCAAATTTTAAATAATATTTTTGTGAATTTCATACATGTATATATACAGCAATTTTTTTACATTAAAAAAAAACAAAAATAATTTAATATATTAAATTAATAATAAATAATTTAAAACGAGCAAATATAATAAAATAAATATATTAGTATACAATTACTAATAATAATTAATTTCATATATTAGAAATAATAGTAGGAATAAATATAATAAAACCCACTTTAATATATTTAATATATTATAGTACATTAAAGTATATATTTTTTAATACATAAAATTACAGAGTACTGGCTCCCAGTGTAGTGGAGCACTGTGACTATTGTTGATTTTTTGTGCTTCGAATACATTATAATATATATATTTTGGTCGAAATCAAAAAACAGTTTTTATCTCAGAAGTATAACATTTTTTTCTATAGAATCTAGGTACGCATGCTGAGTGCAATTCTATTTTTGTTATAAACAATCCATAAGTTCATACTGACATGGTAATGAGTTGTTTTAAATGGAGGAGAAGCGAAAGCTATTTTCATTGCATAACTTCATTAAAATATATATATCTTAATGGACATGGATATGGTTATATATGGTATATGGATATATATTCTTATGGAAAAACAAAAGTTCTGATCAAGTCAGCAGTATAGAAATCCATTCAAAAATTCTTTTAAATTTTTACATCAAGCTTTTGAAATAGCTTCTAACACAATCTCTTTTATAATAAAGGAAGAAGACCAAATTTCTAACTACTATCTCTTCTTTTTTTCTTGATATAATATTTATGTTATAGCAACTCATTGAAATGAATAAAATAGATTGAAAGGTTTGAACAGTAATGAGAATTACAACAAAAAATTAATTTTAAAATAATTTTATTTCTTGGTTAACAAAAACATCTGTAGTTTATTGTTTAAATAAATATTAAAATGAACTATATATATCCAATTAGAACTCGAGCAAGATGAAGTATTTTCAGACTCGAATTTGTCAAAGTATGATTGAATTTTTATTGCTTGTAAGAAGTGAAAAATCTTCAACATCATTTACTAAACTCAAGACATTGAAAATATCTCTTCACCAATTGGTTTCATTACTCTGTGCTTGAATAGAATGCAATTTAAAAAATGCTAACTAACTGCGTTAAAAATCTAGAATAAAAAAATATTAAAGAAAAATGTGCAAGTTAACTGCACTAAAAATACGAAAAGAATTAAAATCAATTTCTGTAGAAAATCTTTGCATGAAGAGTTTTAATTTTATTATATTTAAATTAATGACTATCCATTATTGTAGCTTTAACATTTATTTTTGGCAGTTTTTATTCTTTTCGATGGTATCAAAATATTTGCCATGTGCGTATTATTTTCCCTATTGATTTGTCGAAAAGGAATTGAATACAATATATATGAATGATTATTAATATTTAATCCACAGCTGGTGGTATCAAAATTTATTATGTATGGTATATGCAACATGTATATATGTATAAAAATGATTTTGTTAAAATGTATATTTGTACTGAGGTCATCTACTGACAATTATATAAATCGCTAAGGTATATCTTTGTGGTGTACTGTCAAACTTTCATCACATGTAAACGTATACAGTCGGAGTTATTACGTTTGGAGTAAAGTATGTTTGTGTTATCGATACAAAGAGCAAATATTGTCTTAAACTTAATATAACTTCTACTTAAAGGTTTCACATTGTAAATCAAATTTATGGTGCCCTTGTGACAGGGATCCATAACAAATATTAACAATATATGGATCAACTGACATCTGTGTTTATCGCATATTCTATCAGAATTGTGCATGATTTCATTTCATTTCAAAGTTAGTTAAAATAACCTAGAAGTTTATACAATTAGAATTGAGTTCCACAAAAATATTAGTTCATTGCCTTTTGAATAAATATTAATGTGACCAAAAAGTCTCACACATTCTTAAGTTTTTAGGATATTGTATGATTATCGTAATCGTTTTATTTATTAGAATCCGCAATTAAATGGTCAATATATCTCTGTTTTCACCTGATTTTATTATTTCGAATATATGCATTTGCCAATAAAACTAAAATGTGTAAGTAATCCAAAGTTCTTTTACTGACTTTCTGAATGACTGTAACTTTCAACGCAATAACTCCATTTCTTATATGTCATATCGCGCTATAGATAGTATTTCAGTAAAGGTTTAATCTTACCGACGCATATAATTGTTAGCAAATAGTTTCGTTACTAACACCTTTTTTTAAAAAGTACAATTTACATGTACTATATATCTAACTTACATACATGCATGTATATCAAATATATATAATATATAAATAATGCACATGTGTTCAAGTACAAAATGTATGTAATATATATTATGTATACACATTTCATTTTCTGATCATTTTTGATATTTTTAAGCCCTAAACTATCTA
>NC_051847.1:242030152-242042530 GCF_002237135.1 Teleopsis dalmanni | reverse complement strand
TAGAGTAGAAACTGATTTTTTCTTTTTTTTATAATAAATAATTAGTTATTTGTTTTCAGAGCTTTTTAAATTAAACTAGGAAAACCAGTCAACATCTCAAATTTGTTTGTGATCTTTATTTCTAAGTAAACGTTAACATGAATCGCTCAGACTCTATTCGACGAGATCGCTCTTTCGACAGCGTACTCAACAAGTTTATGCGGATGCGATCTCAGAATAATGAAAGCTTCAGAGCGGCAATGTACAATTTCTTAATCGCGGCTGGAGTATGTGCGCTCGTTGCTGTGTGTTTCATACTTGGCCCTTTCGTCAGACCCTTGTTATGGGCGTTTTTAATGGGCGCTGTACTTTTTCCTTTCAAAAAGAAGCTGGCCGATTTACTTAATAGTTGGTTTGAACGTTTAGAAGCGCAAGATTCAAACGTTTTTGTCTCAATATGCTTGGGACCAATGGAAGCTACAGAACATTGTGGACGATTGTTGGTTGATTGGTTTCGTGAGCATTGGCAGCTTATAACCGCTGGATTCGGTATAGCTGCTAGCGTTAAATTGTTGATTGCGTATGCACCTAAAGGTTTTCTGTGTGCAGTATGGAAGTTAATTGTATTTTCACATACAACCTTCGTAGATTTAATCAGTTATCTTAACATTTATTTGGTATGTATAAACAATAATACTAAATTATTTAAATTAAATTTTTACTAATTGGAATATTATTTGCAGTTAATTGTAATTGTATCTATTTATTTGACGTCAGTTCACTTTTTATGGAAACCAGAACTAAGTTCCCGTTTTGCTATTTTTGGACAATTGCTTTGGGTGGCCATTGTCACTTATGCATGCAGCTTCTTAGGAGCATTTCAAGTACCTGTATTAATTGTAATAATGATTTATGTAATTGTTTCTATTTGTTATCATCTACAAATGAACGAGGATTCGAGCACATTAGTGCAAAAATTAAAAAAACTGTTAAACAAAAACGATTTCGAGAAATCCATGGCAATTATAGCAGAGAAAAAGCAAAGCTTGCATTCTGACATTGAAGATATATCATTAAGCGAGACAATGGATTCTGTAGAAACAATCGAACCTAGCATAGTTAATAATGAACCAAATATAAGCGATAATTACTTTAAGTTTCTTTTCTATGCATGTATTACAACATTTTTATATCGTAACGCATGGATGTGTATATTGGCAGCAATTCCAATTTCATTGCATCTACTCAACACCTTAGGAGATATAACTGGCTTAAAGGGATTTATTTACAGTAAACTCAATGATTTTTATAATAATATTAAGGTTAGTATTGTTTAAAATATTTTAAATATATTTTATATTTAATGAAATCATTTTCAAAACTATTTTGCAGTCTTGGACAATTGAACATCACTCCGCAATTTTGCCATTGTGTTTACCAGGCATTTTGGAATTAAATTACAAAATCAATGGCATTGTCAGAAATTCGCTGAAATCTTCTGTTGATTTGGTTACGTCAGTTTTAATGATCATACTTATGTTACTCATTATTGTCTTTTTAAGTGTATTCTTTTGCGTTAACATATATTCAGAAACTATTGAAGTTGCATATATGGGAAAAGATCTCATTAATAAAACTATTACCAACCGACCGGAATTAGTGGATATATTACCAGCTAATATACAATCCTCACTAGATGATGCATTAGATAATGCACATCACTATGGACGAAGAAAAATAGAAGCATATATAAATGATTGGTTAGCTGAAGCTGATCCAGTGCATGCAACGAAATTAAGAGACCAAATCTTAGATGTTTGGGATCGTTTAATACAATATTGGATTGATTTCAATAAATCCGATACAAGTTATGGACCACGTGTGCCGACAGAAGCACTAAAAAGTACTTTTGGTGAAATTGTTGATAATCCTGGTAAGTAAAAGTTTATTATTAACAAAATTGCTATAATTAATCCGCAACTAAATGTGTTTGTGTGCGTTAAAACTAACAATATTTGTAAATTTTGTAAATATTGTACACATTGCCAAAAGTAAAAAAAATTCATAACTAAATTAACATTTTTAACTGTCCAAATGTTATCTGTCTTTGGTGTTTAATAACAATATATAAGCTTTTGCACATTAATCATTGAAGTTTCATACACATAATTGTCTTAATTTAAAGACTTTCCTGATAACAATTGCATTTTCAACTCTAACGACTAAAATATCTTAACGGTGAGAAGATACATTTATAAAGTATATGTGATGGAATCCATATTTTAACATTCTTAAAATTTAATTTAACATATAATTGAATATATTTATTTATAAATACTCAAGTGTTTATCACAGTAGCGATATAGACACAATTAAATTACTTTTGCAATACTATATCTTCTTCACATTAAACTTATTCTCACACAAATCGATCTATAAACTGCTGCAAAATGCATAGTCTCATTAATTAATTAACAATATTAGTCATTTCAAAATATATATACTTAATAACAACAATTTTATTTGTTTGGGATATTAAAACTTAATTCTAATACCCCTTAATGAGAGTTTTGGAACAATATGTCACATATGTCTTTCAAAATAAATATTAACGAAAGTTTCAGGTAAAGATATCACAGATTTTAATGTCACAATAAGCTAAATGTAAGAATAAGTCACTGTAATTAGTACACATATATAAGACTATATATAGGACTATGATATAATTTCATTACTGCTATCAACTTGATCATTGAGCGCTTGCCTCCATTATACCTAATTTTAAATCTTTGGAGTTCGAGATAAGGAAGAAATTATAGAGTATTGCTGATTAACCAAAATTCAAAGGAGGTTTGTTTGATTGGCTTCATTGTCACAAAAATTGTATCTGCCATTCAAGTTTTATTACTACACACTCATAGATAAGTTTTAAAATGAGATTTTTTAAGACACCTTACGTTGTTAATAAATAAAAATGCTTTTTTAATGCACAAAAATACTGAGTAACAAAATTTTTTAACGAAGGAAGATATTTACAATTGCTTACTAAGTGGGCCGTTACAGACATGAGTCGGTTTTGTCCGCGTTCAGTAACCTCTGTCACACAGCCCTATCAGTGGGTTGTTGCGCGAGTTGGTAGTATCGACAGATATTTTCAATTGAGATGATAAAATTGACATAAACACATTTAATTCCCTCTATGAACTCCCTACCCACTCTATATATCACCTCATCACTGCATGTTTTTGCTAACAAAGTGCAATGTGTTTTTAATAAAGGACATTTTAAAGAGCTAGTTTTAGTGGCGAAACAGGGTATCATCGGCTGGGCGCAGAGTAATACACAAACAATATTGGAAGTAGCAGAATCACTATGGCATATAATACGTACAAACCTTTCAATGATTATGTCCTTTACGGGTGATATACTTTCATTACTGTTATCTGGTGGACAAGCATGTATTGAATTTATACTTGATATGGTAAATATATTTATAAACATTTATTATATTAAAATATATATTAATAAATGTTATTCTCTTTATTTAGATCGTTTTCTTTACTGCTCTATTCTATTTACTGGCTAGTAGCAATGTTCAATATGCACCTTTGCAGATAACAAAGTATCTTGGATTTTCATCTTCGGGCACAAAAATTGCTGATGCTTTGGATAATTCAATTTCTGGAGTTTTAATTTCTTTATTTAAATGCTCTATTTTCACGTGTCTTTTTACTTGGTTTATGCATACCATATGTGGTGCACGTATTGTATTTTTACCGGCAGCATTAGCCGCTGTTCTTTCTGCTGCACCATTTTTGGGTAGTTACTGGTGTGCACTGCCTGCGTTCTTGGAATTATGGCTTGCACAGGATCGATTTTATGCAGGCATTTTCTTATTTTTAATGCAATTTTTTGTGCCACCTTATTTTGAAGCAGCAATATATTCAGAAATGAAAGGGTAAGTTTTACAAATAAACTAAATGTTATTTAGGTCGTGTGCGAGTTAGGCTAAGTTGCGTTCTAAATAAGGGAAATTCTAAGTTGTGCCGATAATATAGTGATGTGTCGATACGTGTTGATAAATGGCTAAATGTGTGCAGTGCAAAAAATCCCAAGAAAAGTCCTATTTGGTTTAGCATCCACTTAGCCTAACTCGCACACGACCTTAAAAGAGTTTTCTTTACGTTGCTGATAATTTATTTTAAAATCTTTCGTATAGATAATACATTCATTAATTATCATTTCGAACTATATTTCAATAAAATTTATTATAATCGGGCTTAACGTCGGTACACAGAAGACGATTTACGCAATAGTCCGAAATATTTGTACAAAAAATAATTTTTTAAGACATACGAGTATTAATAATATTAACAAAAATTTGATAAATATTACTTATCACTTATTAGTAATCTTTAGCCTGGTTAAATTAAATTTTATAATTTATAAATGAAATAATTCTCTATACTCGTATTATTTAATATTATTAATAATAATTTACTTTACTAGTGGCGGTCATCCTTATCTAACTGGTTTAGCTATAGCTGGTGGCATGTACTGGTTTGGCTGGCAAGGCGCGATATTTGGACCACTTATGCTGTGTTTCTTTATTGGCATGGTTGAAATTGCTGCTGTTGCAATGCGCTCCAATGATGATACAAGGTCAGTTTAAGATATAAAAATTAAGAAAAAGTATTTTTAATTTATGTAAGTGATTTATAATAAGTATTGCTTTAATGTTATCTAATTTAAGCGTGAAATGCTAGTTTTAATATAGCATATAAGATAAATTGTTAGTTTGATAGAGACATAAGATTCTAAGAGGAACAACACTAAAGTAGATATACTAAATGTTTATAATTATAATTTTTTAAGCTTTTTAAATATTTTGTTCATTTGCAGACGTAGTTCAGATGAAGATACACGCACGACGTGAGTTAATTTAAAGAACAACGCATTTTATTGATGTTAAATGAAATCAAATCAAAATCAAATTAATTCTGTTTTATTTTCATGAATTCAATATTGGCTGCGTTTTTGAAATTTTATGTTTCACTTAAATCTACAAAAATTTCTCATATATCATATTTCCTCTGACAATTTCTAACAAAAATCAATTTACTTCGGCTTATTAAAAATTAATTATATTAATTTTTCTTTTATTTTTTTTCCTTACGCATTCCTTGTTTTGTTTTCTTTCTTTAGTGCACGCAGACATTCGTTATATGATTTTAATTAATTAACGCATTTAGTCAACAGCAAATTCTTATGAAATTCTACGATTTAAGTACGTCTACAAAGCAACTGTAATAGAAAATTACCTCGAATTTTGTTAATTAACTAATATATACTACTGTTAATACTAAAACAAAGGACACTCTACTAAATCACGTTACTAATTAACTAACATTATATTTAACAATGAAGATTGCATAAAAACAGACTTGATTTTGATGTAGATTATACATGTTAAAATATTTTTAATAACTAAATAAACTAAATAGTTATATATAATAGTATTAATTAAATATTTGTTAATTATGCAAAAAAGATTTGTACTGATAAAATATATGTCCTAAACCCCGTGTATCTAAGTATTACGAATAGATATATATATATAATATTATATATATTAATTGTTTTGCAATAAACAATCAATGTTTCCAATCAATGTAATGTAAATAATAAACTAAAATTTATTTTTTAATGATTATATGAATGTTTACTAAAATTAAGTTTTACTCTTCCTATACAATTTTAATTGCAGAATAATATTTCATTTTTATATAAAGCGATCTTCCTTGTAATAAATATTATAAATCTAAATAATATTAAATTCCATATACTTTTATGTTGATAATAATGAAAAGCGAAACTAAATAATTATATTTTCTTATATATTTTTTTTGTTATAAATAATGGCAATATTTTTATACTTTCTAATTTAAGTTAAAGTTTTATATATTTAAAATTAAGCTTGTAACATCAAAAATATTAAATAGTTATTAAATCTAACTATACATTAAGACTGAAAAGTTTTCGGAAATTCTCATTTAAAATTCGCGCGCTGTATATTTTTCGATATTTTAAGTTTATGTAGTTTGGCAGCACTGTCCTTAATTACTATGCCAAAAATGAGCTCGATCTGTCAGACAGTTCGTTTACGGCAGCTGTTGAAACCAGTTCACCTCAGTAGTGCGTTGCGAAATGTCTTCGACGGTCGTACGACCGTCCTGGAAGGCTTTGTACCACTCATAAACTTGAGTTTTCGATAAAACTGATTCCCCATAAGCCTTTTGTAGCATTCGCAACGATTCTGCACACGAAATTTCGTTCGAAACACAAAATTTGATGCAAACTCTTTGTTCAATATTTTTTTCCATTGTTTTTTTCGCAACGCCCTACTGAGGTGAACTGGTTTCAACAGCTGCCGTAAACGAACTGTCTGACAGATCGCGCTCATTTTTGGCATAGTAATTAAGGACAGTGCTGCCAAACTACATAAACTTAAAATATCGAAAAATATACAGCGCGCGAATTTTAAATGAGAATTTCCGAAAACTTTTCGGTCTTAATGTATATTAACAAACATATTTTGGAAGCAAATGTTCTGATAATACTGTACATAATATGTCAAGAAAATGTTTGCTATATGCGTTTTATAATAATAATTAATTAATTTTATGAAAATCTTTATTATTATGTGACTATTTTGTTTTAAAGTTTTTTGTTACTTAATTTTTTTTATACAAAACCAGATAAATAGAAGTTAAACTTAAAAAATTACTTGTTTTACAAAAGTGAATAAATCACTGATTACGAATTATTATTAAAACGTCACTGTAAAATACAAAATTCTACTATATGTAAATGTCAGTCTACTCATACAAGTAGTCACTGCTCCTCTGACCTCAAATCAGTGTTTAGTTTAATGGCTTGAGGTATTTGAACATTACAATATTCCAACTCCCATGGTATATTTGAATTCGAATACTTGGTGCAAACACTAAACATATTATAACTACTCAAGCAACTTTAATTCAGTTCTTAAATTTTTCTTAAACCTCAATGTGCCTATTTAAAAAGTTTTTATTAATTTTATAAATATATTCAAAATCGAGCATTTGGAGCTAACACTTTAAATGTTTGAACTGCTTGAATAAGTTCTAGAGACTTGGGCAGCTCATCCACTTTATTTCAAAAACTTTCTGTGCCTATTTAATACGTTCTATTAATATTATAAATACAAGGTTAATGAATCATTATATGTATTTTTTCCTTCTTTGTTATCCCGAAGAACTTGTCTATTCCAATATTATCATAAAAAAGAATCTCCTTGTCACAATTGTGTTTGTTATTCTATTAATTTTTTTTCTATTAAAAATATTTTATATATTTCATAAAACAGATGTATTAGAATAGTATTGTATTATTATACGAATTAATTTAAAACACAACCATCGAATAAAAGATAATTAATATACATTACTGTTATATTCTTTCAAGTACCGTCCGTTCTTTTAAAGTATATCTCCTAGCCAATAAAAAATTAATTGTAGATTATATTACTTTATATATTCAAAGATAATATACATAATTAAGTATAAAATTTCTTACAAAAAATATATAATAAGGCATATTTTTTTATTTAACTATAACAACGATAAATGCATTTAAATATAAAAATTAATTTTTATTCGAGATCTATGGTCTTATTTTCGTTCTCTCTTCAATATCAGAACATTTGTCTTTTGCGTATGAAAACTAATAGTTTTATAATTTTTATAATGTTTATATACCACACTAAACTTTATATTTTATATGTCCAAATAAAATGCATAACATATAAGAATTGGTTTTTTATTAGTATTCGTATTAAATAAATAAATTTTATATTAAAATTAGCAGCAATACCGAAGTAGTCGATGTAATCGCTGACCTGGTCTCAAGCAGCATGAATGCAAAAATGGGAACTACAAAAAAATTGAATATAGAAATTACGAATAGTGATTCACAAGATCACAATGCAAATCCGTTACTTAATCGTTATCATGAAGATATTAAGGTTTCCAATAAAAATGATTTATCAACGGAACCAAAACCATCTGTGGGTGCAGAAAAACTTGTAAATAAAGTATTACCAAAGCATAATAAACAAATAAATATTTCGGATAAAGTTGATGTGCCAAAAGATTCAATACCTATTGTAGAGGAACCTAAAGTTGTGAACAAATTATTCCCAAATTATGTTGACCAAGAAAATATTCCGGACAGTGTTGACCTACCAACAGAATCAAAAACTACTACAGATAATGTAAAATTTATTCCTCAAACAAATACTATAAGTTCTACCGTACCTTCGGAAAGAGTTGAACTTAAGATTATATCAAAAATTATAGTGGCACAAAGTGATCAAATTAATTATTGATTTATCTGTAATTTAAGTACAAAATACAATTTTGTAGCTTATTTATATGACAATTTATGTATAATTGCATTAAATTATGCATTTCTAATAGATTAAATAAACAATATTTAATGAGAGTAAAAAAATATTTTTATAAAATTTTTATTTATAGATGTATATAAAATATATAACTAAATATTATTTTGTTAAAAAACAAAAAACACGAATAAATATTTTTGAATTTAAGCATTTTCACTTTAAAAATTGCATTGAATCCTCCATTATTTATTGACAATGTTCCATAAGAAGTACTACAATTATGATTATTACAAATTAAAAAATAGAAAAATTACAAATAAGTTATATCAATTTTGATATATGGGCATTATTAGTATTATCTTAAATAATTTTTACCTATTGGTTTTATTTTTTTAGTAGATATTTGTTTTACAAATTTTAGTATTTATATCTACAATTGTATTATACGTAATATATAGTACATTATATGTATTATATTGTATTCTACCTAATTATCTGTGTTGTTTTAAATCGGAGCCTACTTTTAATTTTGATTTATCTACTTACAAACTACGAATAGTAAGTTTCCAAGTGAAAAAATGAAAAGTGATTTCTAAAAAAAAACTATTGTATACATATGATTACACCAATGTACACTTCCAAAGTCCATTGATGATGGATATTTGTCAATATCCGAAACAATTGTAAGGTAAGCTATTATATTTAATATAATATTTTATAATAATTGATTTACATATAAAGGTTTTCATTTACAAGGAACCACTTAAAACAAACCTGTGGAGTTTGGTTTACGCGAAAAATATTACATATAATTTAAAAAGATATAGTAAACTCGTAGATTCCTTAGACATTTAATAAAATCAAAACTAATAATCTCTCTTTTGTTTTATTAGGATATATTAAGATTATTTAAATTATATATATCTTCAACTTATATATAGTGATTTTATTAATTTTCATTTAACAAATTTTGAGTAATATAAGATATAAAAATATATAACTATTCCTACACAATGTTCAAAATAGATTATTATTTATGTTCTGGAACTATTGGCGTTAATTATATATGAATTTCAAACAAAATTATTTAAACAAATTTTTTTTATTAAATATAATCAAAATTAAAATGGAAATTCTGGATGATTTGTAATACCCTTAAAGAAAGAGAAATCACAAACTCTTATATTTTCATCCAACTTAGATAATGTTTGTATTTCCTCAGCAGTTAATTTAAAATCAAAAATATTTAAATTTTGTCGTAAACGTACAGGATTTGTACTTTTTGGAATAGCTGCTAAGCCGTTATCGAGTACCCAACGTAACAAAATTTGTGCTGTAGTTCTACTATGTGCCTTGGCTATAGCGAGAACTTCAGGAACATTCATCAAATCTGGAATTTCTCGTTCTACACCAGCTTTTTTATTCAATGCTGCGATGCCTTTGGAACCAAGTGGTGCATATGCAGTGACAACTATATTTTCCTCCTTACAGTAATTAATCAAATCACGTTGTTGTAAGTATATATGATGTTCAATCTTAAATCATATTAATATATAGAAACATATTTTATATATTTTTTTTTGATAATATTAACTCACTTGTAAATTAACGGGACGTATTCTACAGCTTGGTAACAATTTTTGAATTTGTTGTTTATTAAAATTTGAAAGTCCAATGGATTTTGTGTAACCATTATCAATCATTTCTTCCATTTTCTAAATACATAAATTTTTAAATGTTAATAAAAAATACATATATATATTATATACCTTCCAAACGGCAACATGATTTGTACTTGAATCAATAACCACATCACCATTTTCATCACGTTTGATGTCTCCATCGCCAAAATACAAAGTAAATGGTGTATGGATCAAATATAAGTCTACATAATCCAACTGTAAATCAGCTAACGATTGCTTAATCGTTTCCTCAACTTCTTCAGGTCTGTTAGCTGTAAAATACGTTTTTAATTAATTATATTTTTAAGTGAGTTGAAGTAATAATTATTACCAATTGGTGGCAATTTTGTAACAATGAATAATTCTTCACGGCGTACTTTCCCTGAATCTAACCACTTCTTGAGTACGCGACCTATGGCTTTTTCATTTAAATAAACTGGTGCGGTATCAATGTGACGATATCCTTCATCTAATGCTAAATCTATGGCACGTTCTATTTCCTCCTCTGTAGCCTGAGAATTTATAATTTTGTAATTTATTGAGAACTGGGTTAATTTTAATAACAAATAATATAAAATTTTATAAGGATTTCATAAAAAATCATAATTTTTTCTAGTAAATTGTTAATACTATAATTCTAATGAAACAATTTATATTTGTTTTTATTTGTATTTTGTTTGAATATAAATTAATGTACGACTAAGAATTATTAACAAAAAATAGCTTTAATGATAATAAATAGCTTTAATGAATACTAATAATAGTATTCATTATTATAATAGCTTATACCCAAAAGCTTATTTTAGTGTTAATAATGGTCCCTTGTGATGTTAAGTATACCACTATCTAAAAGTCAGTACTAAAAAATCACTTTTAAAGCAGAAATCGGAAGCATCTAGCACGATTTATAAATTTATGGCTAGATATGGAGCTAGATATGAATATAAGCAACTCAATTAGTAATGAAGAAAATTTCAGACTTATCACATAGCATACTGCCATCAATATGCGACTTAAAATCAATGATTAATTTTAATTATAGATCATCACCAAGTCTCACATTCATGAAGATTAATTTTATTTAACTCAGTCTCGGTGACCTTTCATTTTTGTCGCATTCGGTGGTCCCCTTACCGTGTCTATCCCTAAAATTCAATTGTAACATTGTCCATTGTGAAAATAATCATTTTGTGTTTTAATAGAACTTAATATATTTCTCAAAGAGAGCTCAAGGAATAAAGTTAAGAGGCAACATATTTTCGGCTCAGCCATTGGATAAAATATATTAAAAAATTTTTAAGTTGTTTATTAATATTTATAACTGATTTGTAAGTATATATAATTTATATGTATGTAATTTAGAATTAATTTAGACTATTATTTCAATACATTATATACACAATTTTATTAATATTTTTTTTAATTAAAGAAATCTTTTTTAAATTATGTGGCAACAATGTTATTTGTGTAGTTCTCCCGTTTTTAGAAAAGTGAGATTATTGTAGCATCGTGACAAAAACAGGAACATTAATGGATCACGAAACAAATACACAGTGTGGGAATAGATGAGTTGTACTTGAGTACATGCCGGATCTGCGTCGTTGAACCATTTATCATTTCAAATAAATGACTATCACATATCCCAACAAGTGATTCAAAAAAAAAAACCAGAAAATTACTAATTCATTCATATCCCTATGAACGGTGGGACTTTTACAGTAGTGCCGTTCGCACATTTCATTCATTGCATACATTCCTTGTATGAAATTTGGATTTAAAATGTATTCGTCGATCTTTATGTTCATATGGATATACCGAAACCTATTGCAATCGAACTAACATCAGTGAACTCGAATATAGACGTGAACTAACAGCCCTACTCATAGATGCAATATCTTTTTCGAGACGAAGATTGCACTGCAACCATTTTCTCAGTGGGTCCTCACCTATTATTTCCTAGAAAGAACGACCTCTTACACGCGCAGCATGAACTGTCCTATTTTAATTGAGATTAATATATTGATTGTCATGTGCTAAACAGTTATTTGTTACGCATAAATGTGTCTATTTCCCAAGTGTGCCCTAATGGTTGCTCTAGCGACCATAATGTTGCCAATGTTTCCTTGTCTCTATGCACACACTAACTTTAGTCCAATCGATCTTTGGACCCGTCCCTTTGTCTAGTGTTTTTCAAATTAATACTGATTAGCTTCAATGTAAATCCCACTCATCCCCAAACCATTTTTGCTTCTAAACATTCCCTTCCATTCT
>NC_051847.1:242023776-242030052 GCF_002237135.1 Teleopsis dalmanni | reverse complement strand
CGTGGCTAGACATAGTTTCCGTTAATGAAAAACTTCTATCTTGGCTAGCACCTTGCATATTATCATAAACATTTTCAAATTCTTCGTTTTCTGTTTTAACTATAGTATTAGATGCATCATCAAAATTTTGATCACTGATTGATTCTGATTTCACAATAATAGGTTGTAACCTATTTGATTTCGTAGGTGAATTAATGAAGTTTGATCCAAAAACTTTTTCAATATCATAATATAAAGGACACATATTGCGTATGGCATCTAGAATGGAATTGTATACCATTTTTAAAAAATTTCTACTTTGTGTTAAATTTAAAAACAATATTTCTTCTTCAATATATTAACCATAATAATATATGAAAACTGTAATAACATATACAGTGTTATACCAATTTAGCCAGCACGAAAAATTTAGAAATATAAAAGTTATCATGAATAAAATCACTTATGCTAAGAAAAATATATATGAAAGATATTTTAAAAATTTCTTAGCTAGAAAACAATAATTTGTTTAATAACATTTGTAATATATAATTTACATATAAGTGTTTATAAACGTTAAACTGATCTTATCGATTTAAACTTTTAATCTTTCAAATTTTCGTACTTCTCGTATCGCACCGTATTTTTTTTTTTAAGCTTTTAAACTAAAATAATACTTCACTGTTAACAATTTAAAAGGATCTAAAAACTTACTTCCAACTGATTCGTCATCTGCCATAGCTTCTCCTACAGTATCCAACCATTCTTTTGTTTTTTTATAAGTTTTTCTCATATTTAACACCTTTAAGCGTACAATTTTCCAATCAGCATCCACACCGCTACTTTGAAGGAAACGATTATAATATACCCGCGATGTTGGTTTCTGGAAATTAAAATTAATTAAATTTTTAATACAAAATTAATTTCAACTAACTGACCTCAAATTCCACATTTTCTTTAAGAAAATTAACAAGAGCCGTTTCCTCCGCAGGCATCCACATTTTTATTTTCTCTCGCAATTTACTATGTTCTATAGAAAGAAAGAAAAAACAATATATACACATTTCATACTAATTTACTCATATAGGACTTGCTTAAGATTCTAAATTCGCAATTGCTGAATTTGAGTGTTTGAGATGTACTCAATAAGTAAAATTCTGACTTTGATATGGAATATTGTGTTTTTACAATTAAAATTAGTTATATATTACATTATTATTTTTAAATTTTTTTGGCAAGTAATTGTAACCTCAAAATAATTGGAATGCTTGTGGATAAACAATAATCGTATTCACCATTAGGCGTAAATTATTTTAAAAATTTTACTTTATAAAAATGAAATATATTAGATATCTACTAGTCAGAATATCAGGATTCCCTAGTAGTCTGATTAAATTAGTTAATGCTTAATATACATTTGGTAGATTAATTTCGGATCAACTAGTTACTAATTTAGTAATCCGGATCACTTGTCCGTTTAATAGTCGCGTAAATAAATAACACTTATGGGTTATGCACATAATATACACATAGTTATTTGCAAATACACTTTACGAGTATCATTTATCATACAAATGAATTTCGCAATCCGAGAGTCTCAGTAATCTAGATTAACCCAATTTTTATGAATCCGAATTAGCGAAGTTGTACTGTACCGATAATAATAATAAAATAGACAGTGTGGGGCACTGACCTTATCTTTTGTGTTACTATCCGGTTTAAGGTGTACAGAAAACCCAATTTATTTTTGAGTGATAAACATATTAGCTATTGACATTTTAACAGACGGGTATCACTTTCTAGTAAAATTGACATTTTGTATTCTAGAACAGACATATCTTGTTGAGATGGTAACGCAGCCCACTATTACCTGACAAGAATCTTTGCCCTGTTGTGAGGAGGAACGCGCTTTGGAACTCCATACTTGATATTAATGTTGAAGCTAAACAGATCTTTGCGTTCACATCTCTTTGTCTCAATAAAATTGTTGTTCTGTAGTGGTTTTATTATCTTATATGTACATAATTTCTGTTAACTTTTAATTAAATTGTTTTAATTTAGTTTGTATACCTCGTAATTTCCGCTGATATACTTCTTTTATAACTTTTAGCTTTGCAGTTTGTCTTTATTGTTCTTTAAAAATATTTATTTATCTAATATCATGCTTTGTCTCCAACTTTACTTACAGCATTTGTAACTGCTGCTCTTCCGTTATTTGCAGAATATCTTGGTTCTTTAATAACATACTTATTTGCTTGGTATCTTGCCTTTGCTTTATCTTTATTTGCTGCATTGTCTCTGGTTTACTATTTGCCGCGTATCTTGCTCATTTTGTTTCTTTTATTTTTTCTATATTTTGCAATCTATATCTTTTACGGGTTTCTAACTTTCTTTGACGTTTAATTGCTTCGACTTGTGTTGTTTCGAAATAATTTGAATTTGAATTTACATTAAGTGTGTTACCATCTTCTATATTATTCTTAAATATTATTTCAAAATTACTAAAAATTACTTTGGCAACACTGGAAAAATTAAAGTTTTTAGCTTATTATTAAAATATTATATTTTGATAGTAAAATTTCGCAACAAATTAATTTTCAAGAGTTAATAACAGGAATATTAACCGATGATTTCGCAAACATATCTTCAACAGCGATTTAGCAAATTAAGTAACAAAGGCTTTATACTGTTGGCATTTCTACGAGAGCATTTAGAATCGTCATATTAAACAACGTTTATATGACGATACTTTTTTTATCTCACGCTGCTTTAGTTTATTTAAAGGTGTTTTAATTTAATCGCATCTACTAGCAATGCAATACATATTTATGTTATGTTTGCTTTACACATCTTCATTGTACTTTATGAATATTGCTATTTAGGTTGATTTTAGGCATTGTATGTTCATATATTTAGACAATCATTTAAAAATATGTTTACTTATTGCCACAGGCGTCTTTAATGTAAGAAATGAAATAAATTTTTCAGGAGCTGAGCTATGTAAATACGATAAAAAAATGCACTTAATTATTCACTTCTATTTATTATTATTGCCCAGTTTGTTCTGGTGTTGTTTTCATTATTCTCTGTCACTGCATCATTGTTTTTATTTACTTCCTAACATTTGCAGCTCCCAACCCAAATAGGGAATCAACATGCAGTTGTTTTTATAATTGTTACTGTAAGTTTGCGTGCCGATAAGGATAATAAATTGTTTCATTTTATTGAGTGTTTTTTCTTCTTATTTATAAAAAGCTTTTCTTATTATTTTGATTATACAGAAAAATTAGCACATGAATGCTTTTTTGGTAAACAAAACTTTAAGTATCAAATAATAATTTAAAGAACTGCTTATATAATACTATTATATATCTTTAGTAAAAAAATCCCTTACCAATCACACAGAATTAACTGAGCACGGAAATAAACTTTCTGCCGACAAAAAATTTACTACAAATCTATGGAAATACCGGCTTGAAGTATACTGCGTATTGAGAGGGAGAAAGTCATAATTTATTTACCACAGTTTTTTTATTTGCTATGAGAAATGTGTTGCTATAAAAAGTAGTAGAAAGTTTATTTGCAATGGTATTAAAATATATTCCAATTCGTTTAAAATATCGTATTTAACACAATAAATGTATTACAATAATTGCTATTTCTCATACAAAATACATAATCTTTAATATTCTAATAAGATTCTCTAATTGTAAATGTCAGATATTAAGCGTCTCCGATTTTTATTTAGCATGCTAAACTACAAAAATAAGCGTTAATGTCGAATGTGACGCAATTTATGACGAAAAAACACTATTATAAAACTCTATGTAAAACAAACAATTTTGGAAGTAAAGATAGGAGTTTGCCACGAGCTTCTCATAGTAAAACTCAACTAAAACAGAAGTAAACTGCAAACTAAGAGCGATAAAATGTCAGAGTACGGTCTTCAGTCATATTTTAATAGAACAGCTTTATGTAAAATCTGGTGAGAGCAACTATTTTATTATTGGAAGGCTGATGAACAATTACATCCACCGAACCTTCATCATCACTTTTCGTTGCGCTTAGAATTGTATCCAGTAATTAAGAGCTATAGTGCTCAATATTATCGTCATCTGTAGAAGAGCTTGATATACATATTTCATTGTCGAAACTCAATATAATTGTTAAGAGTAGTTAAGAGTTAAGTTGGAAGTTATTATATTTATTTTAAACCACGCTGCCAGCGACATTTGTAAAAAGAAGCAGCAAAAGAAAGAAAAAATTAAACATTTGATTTGAAAAAAGGCAATCCCCCTAACAGCAAAATGAATTTATACCTAAAACAAAAATTCTATATTCTTATCGGCATGGAATAAAAGTTATAAAGAAAGAAAAAATTGATATTTTGTAGTTTAGTTATAAGTGTAATAAATGCATGCAAATAATTAAAATTTTGTGTATATATTAACTAATTTATAATATAGTTTTTGTAACTATTGTTAGTTCATACAAATAATGTAAATATTAGTAAGAAAATAAAAAAGAATCAAAACAATCAGCTATTTCTCTTCTTATTTCTTCTGCTTGTGTGTTGTTGTCATTGGATAGGTCCTTGTGCTGTGGTTGTAATCTGTAGTTTTTGGTCTCATATTTCTTTTGAATATGTATCATTAGGGTGCCATTAAGGTATATGGGCAATTTTTTTTTCGTAAAATCGGTTGACGGCACCCCCCAGATCGGTTCATTTTACTAAAAAAATAATCTGTGTAAAATTTTAGTTCAATTGGATAAGTGGAAATGGTGCCCCAAGAGCCTCAAAGATTGGAAAATAACGATTTTTTCCATAAAATTCATCTTTGATTGCTTATATCTCCGACATATTTAATTTTACATAAAAACTGTCTTCCTAAAAATTATAGATCTATTAAAAATAAACAATTTACTCATACAAAGTTTTTCTGCATTTCTAATAGTTATTGAATAAAAGCAAATACAAGCTGAAATCCCCCTATTAAATTTAGGTAAGTTCAATGAATGAATTGTCTACTAAATTTGCTAGAAAATAAGTCCAATACTTGTATAGTTATATACATAAGTGAGTTTCTGTATTATTCATTGGAATGCGAAATGAATTTTAATTCAAAGTGATTACATTAAAAAGTGTACAAGTCTGAAAGCCCAAATGTTGAACTATTGCAACGATTTCAGAAGTTTTGGCCGAAAATAAACGTTGATAATTTTACAGTCGGCTTAGAAAATGAAAAAGTAAGAAAATCGTTAAATATGGATGATGTGTTACGAATTACAAGTTTTCTTTATAAGATTCGTAAGGATAACCAACCAAGAGATGATTATAAGGAACTTATGGAACTTACATTAATGTTTTTAGGAGAAAAACCGAACTGTACCATAAAGTTTCGACCTCCTGGAGCTATACGTCATGCAAGATGGATGGTGAAAGTCATGCATGTATTAAAAATATTTTTATTTAGGAAAGAGTTCAAATTATCTACAGAAGAAGAAAATGCTCTTTGCGATATATATATATTTATTACTAAAGTGTATGTTGAAGTATGGTTTAATGCTTTGTCATCAGTCAAAGCTCATTTTCAAGATTTTAATCTTCTTTCTATTCTCAGTCAATATCAAAAAATTGTATTTGGTATTTAAGCTCAAAGCTTGTTCAATTTGCTTTTTTGGATTTAAATACATCACCTGAGACAAAGAAAAAGATAGTTTCAAATTTGAATATAGATAGTGATGACAAGGAAGTCAGAAGAGTATCAATAGATCGCGCAAAAATAACTGAAGGTAATAAGGATACTTTGCTCCAGCAACTTTAACTAAAATAATAAAAATTATGTCGGACAAACCTAGAATTAGTACTTTTTTATTATTAGAAAGATTAAATTTTGGAAATATTGAATTTATTTTAAATTTTTTAGAAATATTAAATTTTTTGTAAAGCTGAAGCGGACAATTACATTCATAGTACTTTCAAAGCTAGCAATCAGATGACTTCAACTTATTTTTTGTTTTATTCAATAACTATTAGAAATACAGAAAAACTTTGTATGAATGAATTTTTAATAGATCTATAACTTTTAGGAAGACAGTTTTTATGTAAAATTAAATATGTCGGAGATATAAGCAATCAAAGATGAATTTTATGGAAAAAATCGTTATTTTCTAATCTTTGAGGCTCTTGGGGCACCATTTCCAATCTTTGAGGCTCTTGGGGCACCATTTCCACTTATCGAATTGAACTAAAATTTTACACAATTATTTTTTTAGTAAAATGAACCGATCTGGGGG
>NC_051847.1:242014321-242023676 GCF_002237135.1 Teleopsis dalmanni | reverse complement strand
CTATGGCCCAAACCAAGCTGCGCAACACCCGCAGATTTATCAGTAAATCCTTAAAAAAGTATTTATTATTAGTGGAATTATTTAATAAGTATATCAAAATATATGCACACCTTTAACCAGCTTATGGAAATGGAACCGTATACCACGTATTATTTCAGGAACGACACCAAAATGACTGCACTGCACACCAACAGACTCTGTAATGGCTGCGCCTAACTTTGCATCAGCAATACCAAGCGTACATTTTTTCTTTTTAAGCTTGGAAAAGAAATCGTCCAAAAACACTAACAATGACTCTGGAACTATGCCCTCCGAAATGGCATTAATATTTTCTAAAGCAGCTATTGCAGTTTTGAAGGGTGCGAAGCCTGCCAGTTTTACGATTGAATTAAATTTACCAATATCAGTCACTGAAGACTCAACTTGAGGTAAAAACATTGAAACTTCCTCAAACTCCTTTACGGAGAACAGCGAATAACCTGCCGCGTGCTCGTAGAGCACATAAAGACTCGTCTGCAATTAATAAATTTTCACATTTTATTAAAATATGTGCCACATTGGCCTAGCACTACGCTAAGGTTATGAGTTCTTTACAAATTTTTTAATTAACTTGTTTAAGTACTCTGTTTAACAGTATTTATGTATTAAATACTTATTTATCCAAAATATGTAAACTACAATTAATACTTACCATATTTATTTAAAAGAAAATACACTGGATCCAATTTATAAATAAACCCTGAGAGTTGAACTAGCACGCACAATGCTTACCACGTGTGTTCAGATTTCGTTCGCTGCTTTAGAGGTTTTTGAACGTACTGTACAACATATATATGAATACGACACTCTTGATCACAATGTAAAAAATACCACTACTATTAAAATGTTTTTATTAGCGCTTCCTAACATTGTCAAACATTTGATTTCTTTTATATCAAGTTGCGCAATTTTTTTATGAAAATAATATAAAACACATCTAAATAATTTGATGAAATGCTATGAAATATAATAAGTGATACTCATTTTCTGAATATACGTAGCAAAGAAGATAAAAAAAATGAAACTGACAAGAAATTTTAAATAATTGTGCCTCTTTGTATAATATCGCAAAAAAATCCTTTATTTATTCACCATACCAGAATTACGAAATATACTAATTTGGCACACGTCTAAATTTCTAATAAGTGTATGTATTCAATTTTTTCTACTACAAAAAATTGTATTATGTTTAATATTTATTTAATAATTTACCTTCGAATTTACCTTATAAAGACGTTTAAAATTTAAACATCCAAATGCACTTTTTGTATCAATTACAAATAAATGTTTATTAGTTAAAATTCGTACATATTTTTATAATATTTACCTCTCCTAATGCTGTTGTGATTAAAAGCCATGTCCGATTTATTTATCTTTCACATTTTCTCCTAAGAAAGTAAAATCTCACAAAAATCACTTACATGACTTTTGTTAAGCATGCTAATTTGTATTAAATTATATATATTAAATTAATTAACATATTAATAATAACATCTATTAAGGCCAAGTTATATAGTGTGATGAGCTCGTTAAAATTGTCTCTTTTGGGCTTTGAATAAAATGCATATTATGTAGAGTGCAACAGAAATTGTGGTAGTTTGCTTCTAAAAGACACAAATGTTGACATTTATTACTAAATAATACTGCTTTGTCAAAGTGTCTTATGACCAAATTCAAATCGATATATTTTCTTTTCTCTCTGTCTCTCAATTTTATAATTTGCATTGAAAACAACATGACGAGCCCATGATACTACATAACATGGCCCTTATAATAATTAAGCAGTAACATTGCGATTGTACATTCTGTGTGTACCATAAGTTATGGAGCAAGACTTGACATAACACAAAGAAATTATATTGTGCAACTTTATTTGTAAATTTTAAATACACATTAATCTAAAGGCTCCAAAAGTAAATAATTTAATATAATATTAGTTGGTTTTGCTCATTAATGAGGATGATTTACCTCACAAATAGCTTTCACATAAATAAGATCATTATCAATAAATCAGCTCATTTAAGGCAAAAAAAAGTGGAATGCAACCCTTAAAAATAAACTTCCTAAAAGAGAAATTATTAATATAAGAAATATTTGTTTTATGCTTTATATATAAAATGTAAACAAACAACAGCTGAGCTGTAAGCAAAGGCACTGAGGAAGTAAGTAATTAATAATATCTCTGTTTTCATTAATTGAATTTTTAATTGATATATAAAATATATGTAAAAGATTTAATATAACAATTATAAATATAATTTATTGGTGTGTTATATTATTAAGTATATTATTATATTATTAAGTTTATAAAAGTTTTATCAATTGCATAAAGAAGCTCAATATAATATGAACTTTCACGCATTAATATAAATGAGCAAGTTCCTGAATGAGACAGTGTGAATACGCTTTAAGGTGGCAATAGTTAATTAATCACATTGAAAATAATATTTAACAAATTTGTTCATACTTTGAAATGTTAAACATTTGACTTTTACGCCACATTTTGACATCTCTCGCTATATTACTAGCATAAGTTTAACACTTAACACTTTGAGATATTTAACACGAGTTTAGAATGTTATATACGAATCGTGAAGGACGACCTATTTATATTACTATAGTAGACATTAGTCAGTTGATGACACATTATGAATGCGTACGGATTATGTACAATTAATATTATACAAATATACGATTATACATAAAAAATAAAAATTTGATTTAAAAATAATATATCTTAGTTTATTAGTAGACGAAATATTTATTGTATGCTTAGAGAGTAGTTTCAATACAATAAGTCTAACTACTTTTTTACATGTTTGTGTCTGCCATTTGTGTTTTCATATATTATTCATTAATATGACCATTAAGAAAAATTATTACAAACAATTTTGTTTAATATCTCTATATAATTTCATCTCATTTAATTAACATATATACTAATACTCAACATACGTGCTAAATGTTGCTTTGCATATTTTGTGTGAATATATCTGTTATGTATGATTTAATAATAAACAAATTTTAGCTGTACTGTAGTTTGTTGTCAAACATATGTCAATCTTAGAAAGTTGCAACTGATAAAAAATGATGTAAAGTCAGAACAACAATGAATATAAGTGTTAAAGAGTGTAAAGAAATTAGACGACCGAGGATTGAGAAGACGAATAAAATTTCTAAAATTTAAAGAATTTAAATATATAAGTCGGCGATCACGTTTGCATATAAGTTTAAAACATTTTTTACGGTTAAAGCGCCTATGGAACAATCCTTGTAGTGTTGAATACTAATGATTTGATTCTATTCAAGGCGTATAAATCCTATTCGTCATATTTGCTAAAAATAAATCCGAAAACAATTTACAGCGCGTATTAATTATTAATATAATTATAAGCATTAAATTACAGTAACTTACAGCAATATGGAGTTTTTATTGTAAGTAAATGGAAATGTTTAAAATTTTATGTTACTTTCTCAATATTCTTATTTTGTTAAGTTTTTGTTCTTTCTATCGAAATTTTCGAGAAAGTGCAGCGACCTGCTGTTCTACCCTCCCACGCCAGTAGCCGCAAGAAAAGTTTTGCAAATACGTAGTAAATGCTGTTATTTTTTCAAGATAATTTAATATCTTTTAAAGCAATCATTTTGTTTTTGTATAACAATTGGAAAAAAATAATGTTAATTAAAAAACAGATTTTGTTCGGTTGATTTTAACAGTCAAACTTTATTTTTATTTTTTTATTAGAATTTTTTTTTATTCAATAACTATTTAATTTCAATTTATAATTAAAAATTTTTACTGAATGTTAATATATTTTATATGGAATACATTATTTTATTTAGGTTCTGCATAATATATTCATTTGATTCTAAAATTACAAATAAAAAAAATTGCATGGAAGTAATTATGGAAGTATATATCGAGTGATATACAGTAATCCCCCTATAACGCGGTACCCTTATAACATGTTTTCATATTATGCGATTCCAACCCCCCAGATTTGTACAGTTCATAATTAACTTCGCGTACCTTTGCACGTGTGTATACGGGAATACCTCTATAACGCGGAACCAATCTACCGCGTTATAGAGGGATTACTGTGTAATCGAATTTTTACTACAACTATTCATTTAGGTTCCAAAAACTATAGACGAAGAAGATGTATAATTATTTGCAATGAAAGCGATATTCCACAATGCAATTTATAATAAGAATATAGCTATTTTATGTTTTTCCACTTCTAAAGAGCTGTGATATTTCATTATGCTCGAATGGAATTGGGAGAGAAAAACCATATAAAACTACTAAAGTTAACCTTTCATATCATAGAATTATTTTACTGAACTGAAGCCTGATTTATAGTTTACTAAGTTGTTTAATGACACTATATTTATACCCAGTTTTACAATGCACACTTAAGTGACTCTTAAGTGTGTGATATTAAACACTAAATTAAACACTAAATATCTTACGTCAAATCAATACTTTAATGAGAATTGAAAACTAGTCATTAATCTTTAATAGAGTAATTTGCATCATTGAAAGCAAATCAATTAACAGGTATATGTTTTTGAAAACTAATATATTTCTGAATATATTTCTATCACAAATGTGGATTAGAAATACTCTCGTAACGTTACTTCCCTAATACCTATATTTAATAATACGCTACAAGAAAGTATGAATTTGATCTTTCAGCATTCTACTTAATATATTGTAAATATAACATATCTTTAAGCTATAGTTACTAAATACTGTATTCCGTGCAATTAGATTATAGTAAGAGTTATTAGCTACTCTAAGAATAACAGAAAAATGTAATTTAATCGTGTATTGGGTATAAAGCGAAATAAATCTAGATATCACAACTAGATATATGAAGAGAAATTCTTTAGTCAATGTAAATTCCGATTTATTGTCAGTCTGAAGTCTCAGTATCGATGATAAAATACAGCAAAAACAGATTTCTTAGCATTTTGTAAATAATAATTCTTTTGTACGCTGATTTTTCAGCACTCAAATCACAGGAAGGCTAATCTTTTAGCACCTGTAATTACTAATTCTTAGTAAGTCTCATCTCAGTATCTAATATATCAATAAAATATGAAATAATATCATAATAAATTTATGACAGTCTGATCTTTCAGAATGACACACAGAAAGGCTGATTTTTCAGCATGTTTAAAATACTAATTTTAAGCATTTCTATCTCAGCACCTCTCATAACTGAACTTACAGGTTGATTTATCAGCACTCAGCGTAACGTTCAGAGTGATTAATCTGTTAGCAGCTTTAATGTTTGCTCTTTGTGAAGTCTAATCTCTTAACATCCAAAGTAACATTCATTATAACAAATATTAAATCACATTTAAATTCAAATTCTTGTGCAGTTCACTCTACAGCGTAATAACTTTGTAGAAGTAATGCTTAATGCCTAATGGGCAAACTCATCTGTCAGCATCCGTATTACCATATACAAATACTAATTTCTTAGTACTTTAAAGTATTAACGTTTTTGGTAGCGTGATATCGCAGTACCCATAGGAAGACTGTATTCTCGTCATCTGCAAATTTTGGCATATTTAACAGGACTATTGAATTTCAGCACCATTAAATACTAATCTTTTGGCTATATGATTTCTCATTAACTGCCAAGCTAAGCTCTCACCACCAAGAGCGGCAGCATTGCATAAAACACAGTACATTAACGGTGAAGTCCGATCTCAACACCAACAACAACATACATCAAAACTGAGTTCTCATTACGTAGATCCTTTATAGTGCTAATGTCTGTGTCCTAATGACTATAAAGAATTAAGCTTTTAAATTAATTAATTTGGGAAACTATTTACTATTATTTAAATACATTCAAATAAGAGATGTATAATTTAAGCATATATTTATTAATAAGCATATTTTAATATGAAATAATTTTTTTTATTTTCAAAAACAAGTCTAGGAAATATTTATTGACTTACTCTGGACATGCACTAGGCCTATTGTAAATCCGTAAATACAAAAAAAGGTTTTTTTTATTACTGGCACCCAAGAACACACATAACCAGATTCCAATACGACGTGATTATAACCGAAATAATATGGAGGAATTTAGAATTAATAGAGAATGTATTGATCAAAATCCAGAAGATCCCTACAATCAAAGCAGGCCGTGGAAGTTGAATATGCGAAATGACGAAGTTTTGAATTATGATGACGAGTCCAAGTTCGAAAAAGCAAATACCTTTGAGGAATTGCAACAACGCTTGGCTAATTACAATTGCGAAGAAAAATATGACGAAAATGTTGGAAACGCGTTCTCTCGCAGACATTATGATTCACCAACTTTCACGCAAAAACTTCAAGATCCTTTTTCACAAAAAATGATAGCTCCGAATAGTGATATGTGTCTGCAAACCATGGAACAACTTCGAAGATGGGCATGTCGATATACTGGTGTTCAGAGTCCATTTGAATTTTTGGAACGAGTGGAAGAACTTGCAAAAGTATGTGGCCTTAACCTTAACACAATTCCTAGAAACATGGTGGTATTATTGAAAGGTGAAGCGTTATTGTGGTTTCAAAATAATATTAATATAAGAACCTGGAATCATTGGGAGGATTTTAAAACTGATTTTCTTCGATTTTTCTCACCTATTCGATCTTTGGATACACTAGAAAATGAAATACGTTTTCGTCGAGATAAACATCATGAATCTTTTATGGACTATGTAACAGGATTACGTGATCTAATACCGCAGTCGGTTAGTGACGCTAGTCAACAATGCAACCCATTTGGTAATAACTGGCAAATGGATCAAAAGCACGATTTTAGAACTGTAGAAGAATTACCAACAAATGAAGAACATGCAGCACTACAAAAAAATCTAAGCAAATTACCGCAATATATCGATTTAAAAATCAAAAATCCGAAGAAAGCTTGCCGCAAATGCGGTAATCATGGACATTTAGTAAACAACTGCGAACATCCACGTTTACTCTTTTGTTGGGAATGCGGTAAAGTAAACGTCAGAACTATTAATTGCTGTAAGTCTAACGCGCAAAATGACCAGAGTACCCAATCTAGTTCCACGAAAGTAAGCGACCAAACGCGAGATCAAACACAGAGCACATCACAGAGCAAACAGGTTCCAAGAACGGCCGGGTCCACGTCAACTACGACCAAGTGCCATTCGACTCATCTCACAAAGACTTCACAAGCAGGTCCCAGCGGGATACAACAACAACAGCAGAGCAAACCAAAAACTTCAAACAATCTCAGAATAGATGGTAAACGCCTTGTTGCGAGAATCATAATAGGTGGCCAGATGGTGGATGCAACATTAAATACTGGATCTACGCGAAGCTTTATCAGTGAAGAACTAACTAAAAAAATTGGAGCAACGCAAGTCCGAATGGAAGGTACCGTGGCGGAAATACGTAATAAGATCGAGTTTGAACAGCGTACAGTGATTCTTAAACTATTGGTACAACCTAATGTAGTTAATGATATAATTCTGGGTATAGACTTCTTGAAAGCTATAGGTACTACTATAACTATTGGTGACTTAAGTCTTGATTTAAATACAAACAATAAAGGAAAACATCCCAATGAGTCCTCACAAGGTGCGCAAAATAGTAATAATATTCCAAATCTTAAAAAAGCTAAAAATAATTACACAAACACCACTAATGCCATAGGCAATCTTAATAATGTTTCCTTACTGCGAACAGTAAACAAGACTACGTACCATCCAATTAACAGCAATACTGCGATAGTACTGCCGCTCTTCAATAAGCCTTCAATTAACACAAATAACACGGCACTTAGTACACCTCAGCATTTAAGTACAAATCAAATTCAACCACTACCGTTCGCAGTTCCGAGTATTGGCTATAATAAAACTAACACTAATAATGCTATAAGCGTCTTAAGTAAGGTTCCTCTTGCGCCCGAAACTGGACAAAATAAGGCAAAAGACTTAACTAGTATAAATCAATTAGAACAACCGAGTCTGAGTACGAAACTAGTACTCCCAGAAGAAGAATGGCCACAAGAATTAAAAGACGAAATTAAAAGCAAACCGAGAGACAAATTAGACCGTAAACCTAGAGGATTTAGACGTGTTATAGATGGCAAGGTATATCAAATACGTATTAATCGTTCCGGTTTTATAACCGTGATGCTGGTAATTAAGAAAGAACGAACTGAAGATCAAGAAGGAGAAGGAGAAGGAGATCAATGAACCACAAGAAGGGAAAAAATTGAGCAAAATTGCATCACATATTTTGGCTAATAATTAATTTAAAGTATAAAATAAAATTTTGTTTGTTATAAACAAAATTATATTTTAAATATGTATGTATTTTAGTTGCAAAATACGTCTGTAATGAATTACAATATTATATTTTAAATAATATATATTAAGAATTTTAGTTGCGAAATACGTCTACAATGAATTACAATATTATTTGTAACTACACATATTACGTTAATATATATAAATTTTTATATAAATTGAAATTTATGTTTATATGAATTCAGAATAGTGTTGAAAAATTGAAATTTAATAAAAGAATATTTACAAATAAAATTATATTTAAATTTTGTTACAGTCGTACGTAACTTCCATAATTGTATTTCATTCAAGCTCCTGTTCTCCATACATGCGTTTACCGGTAGTCCCAATTAAGAAAAAGCTAACCCGTTTTTTTTTTAACTGTCGCAATTCAGGTCGTTTTAGTCTGTGGTCTGTCAAATTAAGTATTATTATTATCTAAGATAGACACTACCTTGCATATGTGTTTTTTAGTTTATTTTCTCTAGCTAATCTTTTGAAAGACCCATGGAAAATACGGTTGCAGTACTTCTTGATACATATCTCTATTAGTACTAAAGCAGGTCAAAAAAATAAATGTCTTGTTTTCATTGCTTTCAGCTCAAAAATTTATGTTAATAAAAAAATGTAGAATTGTGTTATTATTATCTAAGATAGACACTACCTTGCATATGTGTTTTTTAGTTTATTTTCTCTAGCTAATCTTTTGAAAGACCCATGGAAAATACGGTTGCAGTACTTCTTGATACATATCTCTATTAGTACTAAAGCAGGTCAAAAAAATAAATGTCTTGTTTTCATTGCTTTCAGCTCAAAAATTTATGTTAATAAAAAAATGTAGAATTGTGTTATTATTATCTAAGATAGACACTACCTTGCATATGTGTTTTTTAGTTTATTTTCTCTAGCTAATCTTTTGAAAGACCCATGGAAAATACGGTTGCAGTACTTCTTGATACATATCTCTATTAGTACTAAA
>NC_051847.1:242002879-242014221 GCF_002237135.1 Teleopsis dalmanni | reverse complement strand
TTTTAGTTATATTAATTTTAATTTGCATTTATTATTATTATTAATTTATTTATTAATGTTAGTATAATAATTTGATTAAAAGAAATATCTTTAATGAAAATAAATTTAGAAAAAATAAAAATAAATTTTGTATTTAACGCAAAGCAAATCATTTTTCTCAATTGAACAAGAAGCACATAACAATTACCTTAATAAAATAACACTAAATAATTTACTAAATTTATATCCCAAATAATTTAATAATATTGCTTTACTGCTAACTTTACTTCTCACGCTAACATTTGTTGTTATAACAAAATATTTTATTAATCAATTTTTTCGTCACCAATTACCGAAATGAATACTTGAGCGCCAATATTCTCTACAACAGCAGAGTAGTGTTTTTTTATTTCCTTTTGCTACGTATTCGTAAATAAATAGAAAAGTCAGCATTGACATTTCAAATTTCTTTTTGGCAAAACAAAAAAAAAACACATTTACATTGAAAAAGCAATAAAACAAAAACATAGCTTAGCTTTGCTAGAAAAATCATACCAAAAATAGATGGAAGAAATTCTAAAGAAAATATTTGTTGAACAGTTTAATTTAATAAAAACATATAGCTTGCCTTAGAATTTAAAAAATTATTTAAACAATTGCTGGTGAAGAAACATAAACAAAATGTATTCAAGGAGATTGCAATCTAGTCGATTGGGAACTTTAAATCCTGTTTTCCATAAACGAGAGAAGGCAGAAGATAATGTTGTACTTACTGCTGGCATGATCAAGCAGGCTAGAGCTTCTGGAGTGCTGAATTTATCAGGAAAAGCGCTTTCAACAGGTATTGGAAATAAAATTTAAGTACTTTAATATTTCCGAATTTACAGAAATATAAATCAATAACAATAAATATGTAGTGTTCTACGTACATACGTACACATATAAAATACAATACTGTGTATTGCATTGTGTTGGCGATGCAGGAAATTACTAAGAAATCCTTGTGTGGGATTTTGAAAACCCATAGTTGGAGTGAGTTTTTTGCTGCTTATCAGTCACTTCACACAGTACGAACGTACATATTTGTGTTGCAAGTGCAAAGTGAAACTAAAAATATGTGCTTTCAAGGTCAACAAGTAAATGTTTGTGTCATGTCGCACTACTAGTTTGGGAAGTTGCCACAGGACGCATTGAAGACGCGAAGTTTGAAAATTTATTTTAAGTACGTTGTTGTTGCTGTAACCCGATAGGGCCTGCTTGTGAAATCTCTTTTGGGGGGTGTTGAACGGCAGTTAGTCGTAATTTTTAGTATGTACTGTTGGGTGCTACAACATTCGCAGTTAAAAAAAAAAATACCTTAAATCAAGCGCTTTAAATAAAGATATTTGGCATATATATATTTACATAGGGTGAAGAACCTAGTTGTCAAGTTCCTTATTCTTAATCAACTTTAAAATTAATTTTAGTGTTAACTCACAAATAAATGAATGTATATACATATATACTCACATACATATATATATTTATATAGTGACTCACATTAACGTTTCAAAACAGATCAAATAGATATAGGTTATTCTAAATTTATTTCCAGTTTCAAATAGAAATATTGATATGAGGAAACAGTTACAAGGAACATCGATTAACTAATACACACTGAGTGAATAAGAACATACATACCAGGTGTATGCATCAATTTTTTCCGGGTTATTAGAATTTTTTTTTTTTTGTTGGTAAAAAAAACACAAATTTCAAAAGAAATTTTTTTTTTATTCAAAATATTGGTAAATTGTTGCTCAGCGAGTGCATGCCTCATGGATACGAAGACAAGATAGTTACTTGGTGCTAGATCTGGATAGTAAGGCGGAATAGGTATATTCATAAAATCGAATAAACTCTTACACTGTCAAGCCATACGTTTAGAATATTTAAACTCAGTGTTCGACATTCAATAAACCCAATAAGTTCTGAAACCTTTTTGAAATGGAAATTGTCAGATTTATCAATGGCATTATTTTGCCACTGTAACTTATTAGCTAACTGTAGAGATAGCACAGAAAATATTATTGTAACCCAGATAGGTAACTTTCTTTTTGGTAGCTGAACGAGAATGGTGTATGGCAATTGATCGTCTTTACGAACTGATTGGCTGTAGTGTACAATAATACCAAACCACTCAAAATGCTGGATTTGCACTTAATCAGGAATATATAAAAATAACAAATGTAAGATTAACACTTCAGATTTTATTTTACCCATTTGAACAACACCTACTTACTGACGTGTTTGAAGCCTGCAAGGATCAACAAAGCAGTTTAAAAAACTTTTGGATCTACGTCCCTCGTCAAATTCGCCGACTAAGCGCTGTTAAACATACCAAAAAAAGGCTACAGTAACGAAATGTTTTTCAATATTTTAATGTCAGAATTATAGCTATAATAAAAATATTTGCAGACGGTTGAGAAATCTTTGATGTGAATAAAAACATGGGCTTAACTAAATAGTGGGTCAGTGGCATTTAAAACATATTTTCCTAATAAGCAAAAAGCAAAAAAAAAAATTCCACGAAATACAAATTACATTATTACTAAAGAAACAGGTCATCAAATAGGAATTCTGGTATTATGTATATAATCTAACTTCCAGTACACTTTTTAAAAAGAAATGAATTGATTGATTATATTTCTAGTAAACCGTTTTTTTTCTATCGAGTAAACTCTGTTTTCTTTCCCAATGGTAACATTGAATGCCTATATCAGAAGCACATGATCTCTGTCGTTTTCTTTAACTTTGTTTTTTCTTCCAAGATGGGTGACCAGATAAGAAATATTTGATCTACGTCGACTATGGTATATTCAATTATCCAAGTGTACACAGCTATTATAGTTTGTAGCTCGGTTCTATTGTGGTGGTAAGATTTTTATAACTGTATCAAGAACCGATTATCTCTCTCCCACTTAATTCTGTACTTCTCAAGTTATCAAGAATTGTTCTTTATATTATATGTATACTTTTGTGTCATACTTGTGTTCAGTATTTTTTTATCTGCCTGCCACACTTTAAGGTAATAATAATAGCAATATCTATATCTTTCCGTTTTCCTATTCCTTCCTTAAAACTACGTTTCTTCTTATCCTAATATGTAAATTTTGTTATATATGTATATATGTGTTTGCTTTCTAAATCAATTATATATTTCGACACATATTGTAACTATTAGTTTGGTTTATGAGTTCACGTGCTGATACAACCATCAATATATCTTTTCGTAGATATCTATTGGCATTATGATGTCCTTTAAACTACCTTAAAGCGGCAAATTACACTAACTTTTTATTTACTTATTTCATTCTTGTGGAAGCTAAGATGTTTCGACAGGTATTCTTTCGTATCTCTGTCAGCCCACTGAAACAATTAAGACACTTGCACTCGGAGACATCTATTATCCATTGTATAGTCTATTTGAGCCAGTGCACTTGAGCACTTTTACTATTTCTTAACTCATGGTATTTTCTAAACCTCTCTTTAAGCTTTGACTGGATTATTGTTTATCACTTAATCAGACTAAGCAATAATTGACCTCAGATCTGCATACCTTCCCGAGGAGCCTGTAACCATTCTGAGATTTGATAACGCGGTGTTGATACCTTTAAATTGCCTGGGAGATACAAACTATACTAACCATTTTTATCTACTTGTATTATCCTTGTAAAAGCTAAACTCTTCCGAGAGGTCTTGTTTTGTTATCTTGTCAAGTCAGTAAAGTTACTTAGATATTGAAATCGCTCTGTTAGAGTTCCTGGCAAAAACATATAAAGAGGTTGATAGATAACATCTCCATATACGATATTGAATACGCAATATAGACAATAGAATGAAGAGGATGACACTTAAATATAGATTTCATTAGTATTAATTTATGTTAGATCCTTATCCTGATGATGACTGTTTTAAATATATTTAAAAATATTAAACAAACGAATTTTATTTTTAACAAAAAATGACCTATAGCCGTAAGATAATATACATATATACAATATGTACAAAAACCACATTAGATATATTTAATATATTATAATTTAATATATTATAATAATAGTACTCACAAACTAAAAAAAATAAATGATTTTTAAAATGACTTACCCCAGTATATATTAAATCTGATAAAATCTGGTACTTAAATAATTTTTATAGTACTTTATTTCGATGTCAACTGTTTTGTGTAGATAAAATAAATCATTTAAAAGATTTTAAAAATTTTCTTAAATAGATTCCAATTAACTTTGAAAATATCAAATTACCAAATAAAGTCTACATAAACTTGTTAATGAACTTACATTTTTAATAAGTAAAAAAATGTTATATATATCTTGAATTTATTTGCACTTTCCATTTATGAAGAAAATTAATTTAATGCTTCATTAAGTCATCAATGTAAACCTATAATTTTAATAAAATTTTACCAAGATTTCTAACAGTTTAAGTTTAAACTCTGAAGTGAACACTTAGAATTTCGCAAAATATTTCATTTAATTAATGTCTGCAAGAAGAAGATCCTTTAAGTTTATTGAATGAAAAAGAATAATTTTGTATTAACATCGTTTTCGATGTTTGATCCTTATCCAAGACGTCGGTATTATCATTCACGCGAATTCCGTATGGCTTCCCCTCAAAATGATTCCGGTGCTGAAGAAGCTGACACTGAGCAAACTCTTGAAATCGAAACTCCAAAAGAGGAGTCTATGGAAAAGCCCACTGATCAAGATAACTCAAGTACACTGAATTTTATTTTTTTATATCAAATTTTGACTAAATGATTTAAAGATTTTAAAGCATTTACTAATTTTCTTTTTAAATGTAATTTTTTTTTTTAAATGTAATTTTTTTTTTAAATGTAATTTTTTTAATTTTCAATTTCAGTGCCAGATAAAGTTTTTGCCATCAATGAGACAGATCCAAGTGAATTATCTTATGATATTAACCGTAAATCAACTGAAGAAGCGTGGTGGGATCAAGTGCCATTAACAAACTTGGATTTAAGTTCAAATTCCCTAACCACTGTTTCTCCACAAATTATAAAATTAGAAGATTTAACAATCTTGTCAGTAAGTGGATTATATTAAAAAACTCAACTGAAGGTATTGCTTGTTCGAATAATGAATAAAAAAAATTTTATCTATTTAATTTAGCTACATAATAATAATTTGACTTCCTTGCCAAATGAAATTGGAGAATTAATTAAATTAACACGAATAAATTTAAGTCGGAATAAATTAAATGATTTGCCGGATAAATTATGCTCTTTACCCAATTTACGTATTTTAAATTTATCCCACAATAGTTTTGAAGAATTACCACCAGCGATTAGTGATATACATATGCTTGAGCAATTGGTACGTAGATATATGTTATTATATATTATTATGTCATATTTAAAATCTGTATTTACCTGTATTTATTTATGTTATTAATTTTATCATTTATTTTAAATATTCCTATATGGTTGTTGCCATCGTAGTTCCTATGAGATTACTCTTCCTAGGAAAGGTGAAACTAGATGAATCAACATTACATATTGATTTTAAATAATTTTGCAGTTCCCAACAACTTCCTTAAATGTATTTATTTTATTCATTATATCTGGCATAGGATCCTCTAAAAATCATATCTCAGTTTTAAAAGTTCTGGAGATAATAAATTTTATATTTCTAAACAAATTATATACGGACTATAAACTAATTAAAAATATTAAAATATTTCCTAAAACCCCACTGATGATGAGTTCTTAACAATACTCCAAACAATGTTTTATAGACAGCCAAACTTCAAAAAATTTATAAAAGAATTTGTTGCTATTGTTGTTTCATTTCTATTCGAACCCTTCCAACTTTATAGTTAGATAGTTTCTTTTCGTCATAAGACAAGCGAGTCACTTTCGACAAAAAAATTAATATTTATAATGTTATTTATTATTGAATGAAAGTGCAATATTTTAAGTTCGATACGACGAAGCTATATATTGAAAGTCAATACAATACCATAAAGTCTAAAATGCATATAACTTTTTAAAAAAATACTACATATGCTTTGTTATTTATATTGTTTACAATTAATAATACTGATTGGTGCACAGTAGGTCAAGCTGGTGACAGTGCATAAAACCCTTAACCTAACCCATAAACCAATATACGCTGATTGATAACATGGTCAGTAATGTTCTCGCTTTATTCTAATGAACAAAGGTAAACCGCAACCTTTGAGATCTATTGTGCTATATCTGATGAATGTAGATAAACAATGAAAAGACAACAACAAATTCTTTTGACCAAAGAGTCTCATCTAATTGAAATGTGTATCACACTCCATAGATTTTGTAAGAGGCTATTTGATGGTATATATTACATTAATATTAAATAATTAAAGTCATATATATATTTTTTACAAAGAAAAAATATTGTACTACAATAAATGTAAAATATAGCTGAGTCTCTTTATTGCCTGCTCTCAAATATTTTATATTTTAACTAATAACAAATTGTGTAGAGGTAATATATTTTCAACCATAATTTATTTTTTTATTATTTATTAATATAAAATACATTAGCCAAATTAATTTTATGTAATAAAACTATTAATATTAAATCGAATAAGAATAAGTGCTATATTGTAATACAATAAATTATATATGATGCAAATTTTTTATATCTATATATAATAGATTTTTATATCTATAGTTGTTAATATTTATTTGTGCATTAAATACTAAAAGTGGTTTCGCTTATGTATATTTTAAAATACTTATTTATATTATATACTTTTATATAAAACTATAGAAAAAAATAAACTAACAAGTACTCTAAATAAAAATTATTTAGTTTTGCTAGTCTAATCGGCTATTTAATGCAGAGCTAATATCGGTTCTAAAACTGATTCTTCTTTACTGTTCACTGTACTACATGTATACATATATCATATACTAAATAATATTATCTTTTAGCAAAATTATTCTCAGTTGATTCTACAAATAACAGAGTAAAGATCTTAAATCTTATTTTTTTTCATTCCAAAGTCCAAATGTAGTTTGGTGTTACCCAATAACTAAGAAAAGGGTTTGAGTGGATGCCCATTAAAACCAGCTGAAGCTAACGTGTATAAACCTCGGCAGTTGAATATAACAGAACTACAAACTACTATGTCTTAGTTCTTAGTCTAAATTGATGTATAAACTTGGGAATTTGGGAGTTACAAATTAAGTTTTAATTTGTATTGTTTAGCATATGGTTATACTCTAAACTTAATTGGGCTATGACAGTTCTTCCTGGACAGGGATTTTGGGCAGGACTTTTATTCGAATCCCTGAAGACTGTAAGCGAATGTCTGTTAACAACCTTTTTCCAATGCAAACGTGATCTCAAAGAAAACACTGCTTCTATACAGAATACTGTTAACGCTATTACCACTCCCAAAAAAAGGTCATTTTAATAGGCAGTATATATTAGATATATATAGTACTATATATACACAGTAATCCCCCCTCGGTAGATTGGTTCCGCGTTATAGGAAAACGCTTTATGGGGATATTCCCGTATGCAGACGTGCAAAGGTACGCGAAGCTAATTATGAACTGTAGAAATTCCCGCGTTATATGGGGAAATAACTTTGTTATACGGGGGATTATACGGAGGATATACAGGGGAAATTACTGTATAGTATTTTTATAATTGAAAAGAAAATATTTTCTATTTCAATAATACATTTTAATATTTTAATGTCACATTCTATAGCCCAATTATTAAATTTAAAAAATCGATTATCTTTAATAAAATAAAAAAATAGTTACAAATATGTATTTATATTTTAATATTTTAATAAACATACAAATTAAAGATATTACTAATAAAAATTATTTAGTACTTTTTACTTTATTTTTTTACCAAAAAATAATAAATATTATTTAAAAAAAAATATATTATTAATATTTATAAAAATATGTATTATCTATAAATAAATTTAAGTGACCAATAGTATACTATACTATCTTTACTAAATTTTTACTGTACTAAATTTTCTCTACAAATTGTATTAATTTTTATACTCTTATATATTGAACCCGCTTTTTAATTCATCAAAAACTTTTAACTTAATCCTAACAAAAACAAAAAACTAAAGGACGTCTCCAACAATAATCTAAAGTCACTACCGTGCGGTATTGGTTTTCTGACAAAATTAATTGAGCTTAAATTATCATATAACCACCTCAAAGAGCTACCATCTGATATTACTCAAATGTGGTGTAAGTTATTTAATATGTAAAACTTACTTAATATGTTATTATATATATAAATATTTAGTTTAAATAATTTTTACTGATATAATTTTTATAATATATATATATAGGTCTACAAAAGTTAGATTTGACGCACAATGATTTATTATTCCTTCCGGAAGATATTGGTCTAATGCGTAAATTAGAATTTATTTATTTACAACACAACGACATGAGATCTTTACCAGACTTCGAAAGCTGTGAGGAGTTGCAAGAACTATATGCTGCAAACAATTACTTGAAGGTAAAAAATTATATTATTTTTTGTATTATCACAAACGTTTTTAATATAATATATATACTTGATACCAATATATTTATAATGTTTTCAATAATAATAAAAATTATTGTATATTAGAAAATTCCAGAGAAATTTTGTGAGACGCAAAGACATTTGAAGATCCTTGACTTAGCCGACAATCAAATAACAGTTATACCTGACGAAATAGGCCTTTTGCATAGTTTAACTCGCTTAAATGTCGCAAACAATAATATAAGTAAATTGCCATATTCCCTAGCAAAATTGGGTCATCTTGTAAATTTACAAGTAGAAGGTAATCCAATAAAAACTATAAGACGAGAAATACTTCAATGTGGTACAACGAGAATTTTAAAAACCTTGCGTGATCGTTCCATATCAGATCAAGCAGAAGCAGATACTAATGTGTTAAATGTACAAAAACCAAATACCAAATATGACGAAACAGTTTTTCCGGATAGGTGAGAATTTCTACTTACCAAATCAAAATTTACTTTATAATAAAAACAATTTATTACAGATTTAAAATGCGAAAGACACACAGTTTATTTGCTACTATGCAAAACCTAGACGACGTACCTGCAGAAGTATTAGATGTAGCTAAGGAAGAAAATGTTACCATGATTGATTTGTCTAAAAATGTGCTACAAAGCTTGCCAGAAAGGTGATTATAAATAATATTTTCTATATATAACATGTAGTTATAATAGCGATTTCTTCTTTAAAGCTTACTGAAAGTGAATGACTGTCTAACTGAACTTGTGGTTGCAAAAAACTTCTTAAAATCTGTTCCATCGTTTATATCGCAATTTACACGATTAGCGCACATAAATTTATCTAATAATCAATTATCGGTACTACCTGAAGAATTTGGCGTACTCAATACATTACGAGAAGTTAATTTCTGTAATAATCAGTAAGAAATGGATATTAATAGTTACTTAAAAATAGATTTCTAACAGAAGTTTTTTTTAATAATTTGTTATTAGTTTTAAATCCATACCAAATTGTCTGTATAATCTTCCAAATTTGGAAATTATATTGATGGGCAGCAATCGTATACAAATGATCGATGCAACTCCTCAGGGACTAGGAGGATTGAAACGTTTAGCAACTTTGGATCTAAGCAATAATGATATTAGTCACGTACCGCCAATATTGGGTAACCTCCAAAATATAACGTAAGCGATTTTTGCTGTATTTTTAAATTTAACAAGAAACCGTCTTATTATATATATATAATTTTTTTTGGATAGATCTCTGGATTTGATTGGTAATTCATTTCGTCAACCTCGACACCAAATATTAGCAAAGGGGACAGCATCTATAATGTCCTATTTAAGAGATCGTATAACACCTGAAACCTCTAATTAGTCTTTAACCAAAAAGCATAACAAGTACCTTGCCATATGTAAATTTAATAAGTTTATATATTATAATTTTGTTTTTTTGAATATTAACAAATCTTTTTAAATTATTATAAAAACTATAACATATTTTTTAATAAAGCCGTTTTTAAATTAATGTGATATGCACAATTAAAAATAAATAATTTTATTAAATTCTTTCGAAAAAAAATTAAATAAATCAAAAACAAATTATAAACTTATTAAAAGTCAAAGCATTTTAAAATATTATTTTATTTATTTTTTAAATAAAGTTTTTAGATTTTAAAAAATATAATTTTTATTAAAATTTATGTACATTTTACTTAATAAATATTTTATTAAAAATGTTTTAAAAATAAAGCAAATTTTTATTAAAGGTGTTTTACACTATTTATTAAAATAAACAATTCTTGATTATTTTACTTTATATATATTATTGGAAATAAATAAATTTTATTAAATCTTCCTCTTCTTATTTGGCACTACAGTCTAGTGTGAACCTTGGCCTCATTACAATTTATTTAAATGCTGAGTATAATTTTAGAAAAAGACTGTAACTATAAAGTGTTTTAAATAACTAACAAACTACATAGTACACAAAAAAATAATATATATAATGTATTATATATATAATAGAACACACTTAATATTTTAAACGATCCGGAACTTTAGATTTAATTATGTGTCAAAAAAAGAAGAAAAGCAGTGCTCTAGTAGTAGACCTTCCACCTCGCGGCCATTGTATATTAACATTTTGATTTTTTAAAAAGGAATTCGAAACCACAAAAATTATGTACGTACGTAACTTCGACGGACAATAAACCTAATGTCCGGTATGTTATGAAATTAGTAATAGTATAAAATAGACAACGTGTTTATGCAACTTTGATCTATAAAAACGGCGGATACATATAGAATATACTTTTCATATTGGGACTCCTAGAATCAATATTTTGATATTTAATCATATAATATGAAGAAGGAACTCGAACTCATAACATAAAGACATATACATAAATTTAAAAATATAACCATTCGGTAAAATATGAAATTAGTAGTCATTTTACTTATATTTATCGAAATGGAATCAGGAACATTCGTTGTTATAACTTCACTTATAGGAGAGTAGTGAGCAGCTCTTAGTCGTTGAGTTTAAATTTGATCTTGACTCCAAAATGTATACCTGACCGATACTGAAATTTGAAACCAAACCCCTCAAGATTTATTGATGCAGTATCTTCTTAAAGTTCCGGATGTGTACAGATCTTCCTTTAACCACTACGAGGCAGTGCAAGGAATACAATATTCCTATATAATAAAATCTGTCCTTTAGAAATCGAGGTTAGAGTATAGCCACCTGCTATATAGTACCTTGTTTTAAATTAACCGG
>NC_051847.1:241987766-242002779 GCF_002237135.1 Teleopsis dalmanni | reverse complement strand
GAGGATTTTTTTTTAAATCTTACATTTCATTACGTTGTTATATGTGTCTAATTCCTCAGCAAAATCTTCCTCTTCATTAAACCACATTTCTTCCTCCTCTTCCATTTGTCGCTGATCGCGTCTAAAACGACCACCACGTATAATTGGTATACCACCGCTTCTATAATGTTAAAATATTATTAGATTACAAAAACTTACTGTAAAGAATTCAAAGAAGAAAACTTACGAATCGAGCGACATCTTATCGCGATCCTTTATTCTATCCTGATACTGATCATATCGATTCTTTAAGTATTTAAATGTTTGTACATATTCGATTTCATCAAATATTTTACTGAAGTTCTCAACAAAATAAACACATAAAGTTTTTATATCTTCAAGTTTTATAAACTCAAATAATTCCAAAATAGCAGATTCGAGTAAATTATATCTTCCATTATTCCTTATGAAAGCATCAACGACCGGTGCAAACAGATTACCTTTTACAATATGTCTGCAAAATATTTATACAATAAGTTATTATAAATAAATATAAATAAATATAAATAAATATAAATAAATATAAATAAATATAAATAAATATAAATAAATATAAATAAATGCAAAAAATTAACAAATAAAAATTTTATGTATATAAAAAACTACAAAATAATGTAAAAAATATGCATAAATAAAAAACAAAACAAATAAATATAAAAAAAACCAATTAAAAGAAAATATATTAAATAAAAATTAGTATAAAAATAATATGAAAAAACACGAACCAACATATATTAAAATAACATGTCATTATAAAAAAATAAATATAAATATAAAAATAAATATAAAAATAAATATAAAAATTAATATAAAAATAAAAATTAATATAAAAATAAAAATTAATATATAAAGATACAATTCTATAAAAAAATAACATACAATACAAACATTCTATAAAAAAATAAAATAAAAATACGAAAAAATATAATTTAAAATACGTATATAAAATATAAAAATATTACAAAATGTAAACAAATAATTATACAGGCATAAATATGAGCATAAACAAAAAAATTAAAAATGCAAATGTACCTAAAAACAATTTGTATTTGTACAATAAAATACTAATATATAGACAATATACTAATATAGACAATATAAATGAATATGAAATATATATGTGTACAAAATACAAATAAATGTAATATAAAAAAAAAATGCAAATATTTAAATATATAAATGCACAAATAAATATAAAAATAAACATAAATACAAATAAAATTTAAAAACACAAATAAATATTAAAAACACAACACAAATAATTAAAACAAATAAAAAAACAATACAAATAAATAACATAAATATTAAAATATACAAGTAAATACAAGTAAATATATAGAAAGAAATAGTTACATAAATGACTTAAAATGCTTGCCCTAACTTACCTATTGTAAAACTCATCCTTTAGAGCAATTATTTTCCTTAGAAGTCTGAGCGCACCAAGCACAAGGAACGTATGTCTACTCTTCATAAGGACAAGTATCCTTTTAAGGAGATCTTTTTGTATAATAAAATTTTTAATATGATAAGTATGATGCTCAACGCAGAATGACAATATATCTAGGACAATTCCCAGCAGTTGAGCAGTTTGATAGTCATCACTTTGAGGGCGTTCTCCAATTGTGTTTAATAACAATGGTGCTTCAAAGATAAAAATATGTTAATATAAAAAACTAATTAAAAAATATTTATTGCTATTTACCAATTAAAGTTTGTATACTATGCTTATAAAAGAAATTCAGAAAATCTCCTTTTTCAGTTAGCATATTTTCGGGTTCTAATAATATTTTAATTATACCCATTAATTGCACCGCCACACCTAGTTCAGGTTCGGAATCAGTCAACATTTGTTCGATGGCAATGTTAAGAAGCATTCGATCCTAAATTAAACAAAAAATATTTTTAATGCATACTATTTATATGTTTATAATATATACATACTCCTTCAGTGCGATTAACTTGTTGTAGTGTATAATTCCGCACTACAAGGGGAGAAAATTCCACAATAGCTGTCAGTATATCAATAGATGCTGATTTTGTTTTTTGATCGCGCATCATAAGTGTTATCTCGAGCGCTTGTAAAATACCCAAACAAGTTAGAGACTTGTAAAAAGAATCTTTTCCTGGAGGTTGCAAATTTTGTGCATAGTTGCAAAATTCCTTCAGAAATAAAACAATATCTCGACGCTTTGCATCGGTCGTATTGGGATCAGTTAATAGATTAAACATATCAACCAATAATCGCTCATCCTCTTGTATTAACGTAACAATCTCAACTTTATTGAAGAATATAAAACTGGAAAGTGTATTTAACATATTGTCTTCAACGAAAACAGATGGTGTAGGTAGAATTATATCTTGAATATACTGTACTCGGAACGTTTGATGTATTTTAGCGAGCAGATCTTGATTTTTAATCGGAACTGCTTCACGGAACTTAGCCCACTGTTTTAAATACTGACGGTGTTTTTTGGGTTGAGTAGCACTTGGATCATATTCCAAACAACCAACCACATCAAATATAGTGTCTTCGGCAAACATTATTTCAAAGAGGGCATTTTTATTTAATAAAAATATATTTTTAAAAATTTCAAAGAGATGATGTAAACCCTCTGTATTTTCCAAATCTTCACAAACATGAAAGAGATTTAATAATTTCTTTATATAATTCTCTGATTCTAATGCCATAGATAATTTTTCTTTACGCAGTGGTGTGGTTAAACAACTTTGTATAGTTTCAGAAATATCTTCAAGACGTGCAAGTTCACAAGGAGGCAATTCTATTGGCGGTGCAGTGTCAGACATATCTTCAAAACGTTCATCTTCTGATTCTTCAACAATATCTTGTGTAATTTCAACAGATGGATCTTTCCCTTGAACCTGTTAGAAAAGAATAATAGTTATTCTATTATTTTATGTTGATATCAATATATTCTGTGTAAAATTATACGGAATTTATATTTTAAAAATATGCGTTAAAGATTATTGGTACAATTTTTATTCTGTAGCTTGATAGCACGTGACTCTACATACGGGATGTAATCGTGATCTATTAGCCAATAAGCTTATACCAGCTGATTTTCAAGTTACAATTTTGAGTATTCTGCGCTGGCACATTGCAAACGTTGTATAGGAGTTTTTGATAAAGATAATCATAACTAAGTATGATCGACAAAGCACACTTGTCATCCAACATAACCATTTTGAGACAGACATTTTCATAAAAAAGTTGAAGGTCATATAGACAAAACATGTGGAAAATTTGGTCAAATGCTGTTATGATTATGTTCGACTCGAAGGGTTGATGAAAAATGTTAAATGTTAAAAAATTTATTTTTTTTTATTAAATTATTCCGCATTTTTTACACACATAAGCTTAAAAAAATGGTATATACCTGACAAATTTTTTCCCATATCTCATCGCAACCGGCTTTTTCTTGAAAACTTAATGCCAAATCAAAATTATCACCTTCAGACCACACAATAAGTGTGTCTTGTTGTTTCTGATAGGCAGTATCAGGTTGTATTTTACTTTCCAATAACAAAGAACCATCTGATTCGGCTCGTACTAACAATGATATTCCTATTTTGAATTAAAAATTATGTTTACAATTAGTAATTAATATTAATAGTTACATTAAAAGAATGAAAAGAAAAAATGAACTTTACCTTTAAGGCGATCTACGTAATTAGATGACACATGCCCCGTACCACGATCATCCCATTGCCGTTCCGCGTTGAGCGCATATAATTTAACACGCCGGCGGGTATCTGTTGTCATTTTTAGATTTTTAGATTTGTTTAAGTAAGTCTTGTAACAATTTTTTTTTATTGTTTTGCTTTAATTTTTGATTATATTACACAATTTAAATTTTTATATTTTCTACGTATAAGTTTACAATTTTTTTTTTCAACACTTTTAACTTGTCTTAACTAAGGAGGTTATGTTGTTTGGGATGTAATTTTAATATCTTCGAATTTCCAATTCGAAGTTGTTAGAAAAATTTCCTATAAAAGTTCTAAATAAGAACATGCCATGTCATTCCAATGCGTCTGTAAAAGAAATAATAAACATTATTAAGAATGTAAAATTAAAAAAAAAAATTAGACTCAATATTTATATGTATTACAATTCATAACAATATTTATACATAATTCAACTCAATATTTTTTTAATAATTTATTTCAAACATATAAAAATCCTTATGACACATTATAAACAATGACTTTGATGGGACTTTTTTAACTTAATAGAGAATTTCACAATATTATTATTGTTGCTATGTTATTTTAAAATTATATCGTAGACGTAATACACTTCTCTTTAGTCTTCTCAGAAACTAAATGCTTCCTTCATTACTGAATGCTTAGGAAAAATAAACAAAACGGTTTATTTACAAATAAAAATCTAAGCAGAAAATATTTTTGCAAATGCATGCTATATTATTACTGCGTTTATATTAATAAAGAAAACTTATCATGAATCAAGGCGCAAACTAAATAAAAAAAACTACAAATATAAAGATATAAAAAAATAAAAAAATTAAAGATTTATACCAACCGACCTCACACACAATAAAAATAAATAAATAAATAAATAAATAAATGAAATTAAATATGTATAATTATTATTCTCCTCAACGAACGTCACCATTCTCGACCTCAATGAATGAAGAAACCAAGCGGAAAGCGATAAACCTGAAAGACAATGCAAAACAAACAAACAAAGAAGAATAGTATTTTGTAGGAAAGTTGTAAAATAAATGCCAAAACACAAAATAGCAAAAACAAAAACAAAAACGTGTGGACTCTAGGTTGCCCGCTATAAACATTGCGCATGAACACAAAGTGACTAAACTAAATTAACGAATTAAAATCTAAAAGAAAATGCAACAAAATAAAAAAAAATAAAACAAGAAAAACAGTATTGAAAATAAATATATTGCCAATATACGAATGATGTATAAATACGGGATAAAAAAATAAAAAAAACAAAACTTTTTTTTTTAGATAAAACTTGTTTGACCGGCATTTCGGATTTTACATGTATGGCTGGGCTGGCTTACAAAATAATATACGAGCAATTTTAAAGGCGGCGGGGGATGAGCAAAGTTTTCACGATTCGTAATGTCTGACGTAGCACGTTTGTCGCATACTTTGACAACAAATTTTAACTTGATGAAAATCAAAATAAACGTGCCGCCACATTTTGCATTTATGTGGTTATCGAAGAAGAAACGAGGAGAGCTAAACATAGTTCTGGGAATTCTTCGTCAATAAAAAATTAATAATTTCTATACGTTTTATTTATTATTTCATGTTGATAATACTTTTGTAGTTTCTTAATCAATTATTTTATTTATTAATATACATAAAATAACAACGAGTATACAAGATAACAGCTTAGATTGCGTATTATCGACACGAACCCACCACTGTACTGTACTAGCCCCACTAGTGGTAGTCATTGAATGTTTAAAATGAAAATATTTCATTCATGTAACAATTATCAGTTTCTGATAGGATTTCTATAGAAATAATTAAATTGTTAAAATATTAAAAATTTGATTGCAAAATGATTATATAAATATTAATTTAATATTGAAATATTTTTAATTGCTACCGCTAAACTAGTGGTAACTACCACTAAAAATACCTTCACCTCAAAGTGGGCTCCGACTTTTTTATGTTTCAATGAAATACAAAAACATAAAAAATCTTTGTAGACAAATGTAAAAATAATTATTATATTATATTTTTTATAAAAATATTATTATATTATATTTTTTATAAAAATATTATTTATATTATATTTTTTATAAAAATATTATTATATTATATTTTTTATAAAAATATTATTATATTATATTTTTTATAAAAATATTATTATATTATATTTTTTATAAAAATATTATTATATTATATTTTTTATATTATTTTATAATTTTTTAATATTATTTAATATTAAATAATATTTTTGGTATATTGCTTATAGTATATAGACGACCAAATAACTTTTTTTTAACAATATTACTATTGTTATTATACCTTGTGATCAAAATAGAACTTTAATTTTTAATTTTTGAATTCTCGCGCTTATCCAATCGGTAAATTTTTTTTATTTTTACGCTGGCAACACTATTATACACATTATGTCAAAGTTTAACGCATATCGTACGATTAGTTTTTGTTTGGCGTCTATACAAAGAAGTCGAAGAATTTTCGTGTGGTGACTTTTACCTTATGGCCTCTCTGGTCTCAAAACGCAATCCTCGTAATGGCAATCTGAGTCGGAGGAAGAGGAAAAAGTCACACGGGGCCATATCTGGAGAGTACGGTGCTTGGTTGATGATATGGTGGAGTTTTTGGCCAAAAACTGCGGTTTTTTTTTTTTAATGAAATTAAGCTTTTTTGCCAGCAACCGAGAAGCGACGCGTTTCAAACCCAAAACATCAGTTAAAATGTGTTCGGCCGATCCATATGAGATGCCCAACAACACTGCAATCTCTCTAATCGGTTCACAACAATTTTCCAACACGATCTGCTTCGCCGATTCAATGTTTTCTTCAGTAACAGAAGTTGTTGGGCGGCCAGGAATCTCATCATGATACAAGTTTGTATAACCGTTTTTGAACCTTTTAAACCATTGGTTACTCGTGGTTGCGACACACAAAAATCACCAAAGACCTTTTTTAACATTTTTTAACAGTTTCGGCACACTTCAATCAATTTGCAACACAAAATTTGATGCACGCACGTCGTTCTAATTTTTGATCCATTATAAAAAAAACTTTGATAAACTTTAACAGAATGTGTATAATAGTGTAGAGCCAGCGTGAAAATAAAAAAAATTTACCAATTGGATAAGCGCGGGAATTCAAAAATAAGCCTCCCGTTCTTTTTTGATCAGAAGGTAAGTGTCAGGAGCGTAAAGGTAAAAGTTACGCTTTGTTATAGTGTTTTTTTAACACTTGAGGACAATAATATACTGTTTCTAGTAGTCTTCTTGATCTGACGTGTAAGCAAAATTTTTATTCGTGGTATCACAACAGGTCATTATTTGTGCTCAAATGTGGCTTGGTATGTAAGCTCACCATTCCAACTTAAGCTAACAAACGTGTACTGATAGTCCTCCACACAGATGTAGTATCATCTGTCGAGACTATGGTTCTTAATAGGTCCCTGCCTAACATCTTCCGGAAAAAATGACGCCTTCCACGTGCACCAAGAATAGTACTAGCTTAACTGAGATCAGAATATCATCAGCATTAGTACCTGTATCTTCCATTGGAGCGCATACGGCCTCAATGAGATGAATATATAGCTATATGCTAAACAGAAATTTGTCACGAATAAATTCAACAATTCCCAATATGTGCCCCCACCATCTCCAGCTCAACACAAATTAAATGCAGCTTTTGATAGTTCAAAATAGTGCACTTACATTCTAATATACAAGAATAATTAAACCAAAAATATTTTAATAGATATTTGCAGGTGTATGAAATAGCAGTGATCTATTCTGTAATATATCTCAGTAGATTAGGTACTGTTTATATTTTCTCATAAGCATTAGAAGGTATTTGAAGTTCAAAAGTATTTAAGAAGTAGTGTTTTTATTATGACAATGTAAAGGATTTTCAATATTTTGACAAGTTTATTTTTGTAGGGATCCGCAGTAAAAATTAGACAACCATTTCTGACGTACCAATTTATTATATTTCAGTCAACTCAGTGGATTCTTTATCTATGAAATTTAATGATATCAAGTTTAAGTATCTAACATGAGTCATTGAATAAGCTAAGTATTTTTCTAGGCTGTTTCACAAAAAACATTACACGAGCAGAGTTAACCAGAAAAAGTGAGGATACCATTTCCAAAAGAGATACGTAAAAGAAATTTTAAAAGAATAAAATGCTAAAAAACTATACTATGATCGTAAAAGAACAGATAATCTACCGCTCATAAAGTCGCGATAGAGCATTTATAGAATGTAATGAAAAAAGTTTTGGCAGGTTAAGGTTCTAACAATAAAACTTAGTTGCAAAACGACACTTACAAGTTTATAGTTTCCATGCACAGAAGATTAGATGTGATAGTCTAAGAGAAAGGAATGTCAGCCCATTATTAAAAACACGCAAAAGTTTGATTTTTGAAATGATACGTGTGTCATTATTTTCTTTACAAAAAAGAGAGTGTAATTTCAAATAGACATGTTTTACCACTGGACTTTAAAGTTCGACTTTAAGATCCAAATGTCTATTGAATTGACTTTAAAACTTTGGAGTTCCGTTGTTAAAGCTTCTGTAACCAACTATGTCTTACATTGATCATTGGTATGTTGATTTTCTTCTTTTTTCTGATGTCTTTACTGTTATATTGTTCAGTAATGTTGTTAATTCAAAATTTTGTTTAACTTTTCCTGGTTTATGTTTGGGTTTTTTTTCCAATGCAGGTCTGCATAATTAAGGTTAACAGTTTTCTATTTCTATTATTTTATAGCGGGACAGTTTCAAATCGCAGCGTATATCGCTTTGATTTTAAAGATTCGAGATTCTAATAAAGAAAGTTGCAGAGTTTCGGGATGCAACATATCAAAAAGCAGATCTATCCAACTTAAATCGGAATCAAATCAACTCAAGTATCCAATCGCAAATTTTAGACTGAAATAACATATTTCCCTATCGAAGTATATAGGTCTCCTCCACAGTATTTAGAATTCATTGAAAACTTCGTTGAAAATTTTCGAAAAACGAGACGATTGAGTTTTCTTTGAAGACCATGTTAGTTATAGAAAGTTTGATTGTGTAATAACAGACCCTTCCGAAAAGGAACGTATGATCAGGTTATACATGATGCATATAATGGATATTGAGATATACAATACACACCTCACCTAAAACACAACTTAAATTATCTGTGATATATAAAGGTGTAATACAAACTGTAACGGTGAATAAAAAAAACCGTTGTAACTAAAATTAAATATATTTAGGCCGTGTGCAAGTTCGAGTAAATTGATGGTAAATTGAGGGAAATAATAAATTATGTCGGTATGGCAGCGAATGTTGGTGTTTATCAGAATTTCGAGTAGGGTAAATTAGATAAAAATTAAATAAATTAGGTACTACCATTGTGAAAATTTTATAAAATGTTAAATAAATAAATAAATTCGAAAACTTTTAACTAAAAATAATAAATAAATAAATATTTACATAAGTGCAGTGCAAAAAATCCCTAGGAAATTTCAGTTTACTTTACTTCAATTTACTCGAACTCGCACACGGCCATAAAAATATATTTTTGTTTTTAATAAGAACCCAGCGACGCTCATAAGTCTGAAGAAATATATACATATGATTCATTCGTCAAACCTTTTACAACGCAATATCTATTGAGTTTAAAGCCATCCATGTTGTAAGTGATGTTGTATAATTTTAAAAACAGATTTTGGTTGATAAGAAATTTAATAAATATGGTTTAACATGAACATTACATTAATACTTTATGTTATATATGTATATTGTATTGGCCAAAAATATTTAAATCATTAATACTTTAGGTTTTATTTAAAAGACTTCATTTTCTTCTATATCAATTCAACGACAATCATTTTTTTTTTATTTTGGTACAGTTGGAAATTTAAGTTCCAATCAGAAAAGAAGGTTTATGTTTAGATAAATTCATTTCTTTGGAACCCCCATCTCATACAAGCACAATATGGACTTTAAACTGAATTCTCCAGCCAACCAACGGGCGATAGCTTAACTTGAACAAAAACCAAAAACATTTGAAGATCAAGTGATATAATTTAGTTTATTCCACAGTTTTTTTTATGTGCCAACCATTAAGAAAGCAAAAAAAAAAAAACAAACAAAAAAAAAAGACGTGCAGTGAAAAATATATTGTTGACAAAAACATTTAGCAAACAAATAGAAAGAAAGTAGAATACGAGGCGATACAAAATTTGCAAAACAGCTATGGAGTGCGGGAAAGTGCGGTTGGAGACTGTAACAACAATGACGATGATGTGAGGTGTGTGTATGACAATGAATGAATTTAGTTGTAGCTTTTTGTAAGTAAGCAAAGTGTACACATTTTGTTGAAATGTTTGTATGTAGGAATGAATATATGAATCGCGTCGTCTGCTGCGTAGAATTATTTTTATTTTTGCTTATATTGAGTACACTCATTAACAGAAAACATTTATATATGCGTATGAGTGTATGTGTGTGTGTGTGTTTGACTACATTTGAGATTTGCGCTTAACATGTTTCGTCATGTCAAAAATTAGCAAAACAAATGACGACTTTGGCATGAAAAAATGCAAAAATTTAGGATAAGCTATTGGAATCAAAAAACTCATTGCCTGCATTTCCATTATTTACTTTAAAATTATATAAATTAAATTATTTCTTTTGGTTTTCTTTAATTTTTAAACAGTCATATTGCAATCTCAAACGGTTTACATTTTTGTATATTTAATACATTTAATTGTTTATATGCTTGCATTTTTATTTTCAAGCAGACACTTTGGTGTCTAAAGCGGTACTGACCTTTGCCTAATTGAAATTTGTTTATTATCGGCGTTACCGAAAAAATTTTAGAAACCAACAAGTTAAAATGCATGCTTAAAAATATGTATACAATGTCTCAATAGTAGGCCATAGATATACTTTTAAAAAAAAAACTTTAGCTCCTATCATTAATACACAGATTTCATCACATTCATATCATTTTATTTTTATAATTTATAGAAAAAATTTATGAAATCTGTTTATTGTCAAAAAAATCGGGTATTTATTTGATTAAATCAAATACATTAAGTAAATTAAATTTGCAAAGTTTTGAAAAGAAATTGCAAACAGTAATTAAAAAAATTATAGATACACACACGCCATAAACAAAATTCACCACATAACTGAAGCGGTGACGAGAAATTCAACATATTACGCGACACAAAGTGCAAAAACAAAAACAAAGCATTCCATGGTAAAGGTGAATATATTATATTGAAGCAATGTAAATGAATGCTCAACATGGCAAACGTTTTTATATCGAATAAGAAAACAATTAATAATAAATTGGTTACAAATAGCCAAAATATTTTATAAATTATCTAACTATATATTCACGCACTCAATTTAGTAAGCACAGCATAGGTGTTTAATTTATAAACAGCAGACATACATAACTATAGAATCAATATATTAAAAAATGCCGAATATATAAAAATTTCCATAACAAATTCTCATTAAAAATGCACTCATATATTTAAGTTCACTAGTACACAACTTATATTATTTTAATATAAAATAAATTATTACTTTTATTCATATTTATAAAGCACCGTAACAAAAAAATTTTTTTGCTGTTGTAATCCACCACTGCTCTTTAATTTCTGAATTCGGTTTTTTCTTTAATTAATTATGGCTTTTTCTTACGTCGTGCGCCAAGATTTATTACTTCTTTTATAAATAAACTTTAACTTTACGTTTACGCATTTTTTTCCACTAAATTATATTCTTATTAAATTCTAATGGTGAAACTATTTATTTTAATTAAAAATCGACAACTTTTCACTTCACCGTATTCAACCGAATGCCTTCTATTTCGTTAACTAGTAACAACAGCGGGCAGAGAATGTGAGAAATTCGTCATTCGAAATCGCAGCCGCCATATTGGAAAACTGAAAAGCAATGAACAAATGAACATGCACATTCATTTCGTTGACAGATATTTCGCACTTGTAAATAAATTCGAATTTGTTGGAGTTGTGTTTTCACAAATTATTATTGTTTACATATAAAATTGCATGAACGTCAAATGCAACAAAATAAACACTATAGAAATAAGTAGATATATTTTAAAATGGTAGGATGCCAATTTCTAAATATAATAGAGTCTTCTGAAAATAAAAATATGAACTTTATATTTATTTATGCGCAATCAATCACACGTCTTAAAGCCATTAAACATAAAAATTGAACACTTGCGTCTTCGATAATTACGGTGCACTTATTTCATGCATTTGTGTACATAATTCATTGAAACTTTAATACTTACAATAAAAATGTACTTACTTCTATCAAAACACATTGAAATAAACAAATAATACGTATTTTGATTATGCAATAAAGAAATTTGACCAAAACATTAGGAAAGCAAATCTAACTAGGAAATGTAATAAAAAAAACTATGAAGCATAATGTCAAAATTGTCTTATGTCAAAGTAAGAAGCGATTTTAACAAATAAAACAGCTGCTGCAAATATAATTTCTCTTAAAGATACATAAATTTTTACTTTAACAGTATTTTATTTTTTAATATGTTTTATTGGTAAATAATGAAATTATAAAAATGGCAAACGATTTAATATATAAGTATCAGAGTATTAAACAGAAATATACGGGTTCCAAAGAAGCAGATCTAGAATTGAACATCGAATGCTACAGCAGAGATTCAATTCAAGTGCAACTAACAAATCTAAACTATAACAAACAAAAACAAAATAAAATATGTAATATACTACTTACACTTTGCTTTTTAAGTACTTATACTACATTTAGATTTATATACTTTACAAAAAATCTTCAATTGTTTTGCGATCGTGAATGGCTGGCGTTTACCGCAGTTTTGACATATCTTATGTATGTTGCTAAATCAATGTCAGACATAATAAAGAAAGGTACAAAACTCATCCAATTTCTGCTAAATATTTACTATTTTAAATTATCATATAGAAAAACTATTGATATGTAATAATTTTGCATTGCAATTGGAAACAGAACGATGCTTTTCACGCAAATCCAATAGATTTATTTCTGCCTCAGATATTCATGATGTAGTCATAAACGAAGTCATTCAAGATGTAAGTTGAAAACAAAATTTGTTATACATAAATAATGTATATATAACTTTTTTTAGATTCTAATGTTAAGAACAAAAAACGTCTTTTAATAAACCCAATTATTTTAATAATTAATTCAAGCAAATTTTTATACAGTTTTCTTACAGAACTTACGACCATCGGTGGAATGCTTGGAGATGATTTATAATAATTTGAAAAAAATTTTTATAAACTCTGAAAATTCATGATAATTAATATTTCTACAATACAATTAAATGGCAATTGCCAAAATACAAAATATTTTAACATAAAATAAAATCATTTATATTAATTGTAGACACTCTAGCGTTGCTTTAAAATCATTTATAACTTCGTCATCCTAGAACAAAATAAAAATATGAATATTGTATATATATATATCAATCAATGATTCTTACTAACATTTCTCCTCGGTTCGGTAATTTCTAACTTAATCTGCGGTAAAGTTTTAGGATCTGGTAAGATAATTTCTGCTTGTGGAACACTCATTTCAACATTTAGCTAAAAATATTTTGTTAAAATATTATTATTTGAAAATTATCAACACATATATTACCAAATTTTTAATCTCTCTTTTATAAGTTAACTTAACAATTTTTTTAATATAACTTTGAGAGCGCAACACATTTACAGAATCTTGTAATGGCCGCAAGCGAAATATTTGTTGCAATTTTTCATCTGAAATGTATGGTTTTATGTATATATTATGTATAAGTACTTGAAAAATACTTACCCATTTAATAGTTTTTAAAAAATTAATTTAAATTTTAAATAGATGAATGCTTATTTAAATATACGAATATATAAGATATTAAATATTATTTATGTACGTTTTCCAAATTTCGAATATTTTGACGTTTTCATTAGCAGTCGTTTAGGGTTACCAGGACTAAAATTTTAAATAAACAATACGTTTATACGAAGTGGTTTTAAAGCATATTAAAAATGCATGTATTATATCTTGTAAATATGTTTTCAAATACATATTATGACCGTGTGCGAATTCGAGTAAATTAAGGTAAAGTAAAATGAAATTTCCTAGGGATATTTTGCATTGCACTTATGTAAATATTTATTTATTTATATATTACACTTATTTATTATTTTTGGTTTAGAGTTTTCAAATTTATTTACGTACAACAAACGATTTGAAGGTTTTTAAAATATTTCAATATAACTGTCAACGCAACAATTGTCAAACCAAATTTGTCAAACTGTTTTAATAAGTTTTATATTAAATTTGATATAAATACGCACATTGAAAGCAAACAGTGTTGAACATTACTTGTGTTTTATTAAATTTGAAAATAAAATTGAATTCTTTTTTGTTTGTTTGTGATTTTATTAATATAAATTTTAATATTTCTAACATCACTGCCTATTGTACAATGTCATTTTGTAAGTTTTTTAAAACAAATTTAGCAATGAATAATAGCATTGACAGACGGGAGCTACATTATCATTATGGGGCTAAATTATAATTTATTTGCTCATTTAGCAGTTGTTAATGATCATTTATGGTCTTTAAATGACCGAATTTAACCCAATTTATTTGTAATTTAGGTTTTTAGAAATGGTAATGCTGCATATGCAAGTGAAACGAAATAAAAAATGGAACAAATTTCAAGCGGTTCTTTGGTTATCAAAGTGTAAACAATACAGATTTGAGAACAATGTTCTTGCTATGAATTTAGTTTTCATAGTAAAAAATTAATTTCAAAAGTTTACTTTCAATAATAACATTTTTAGTTTCAAATTGAACGAACGGTGTCTTTTTTTCCAAATTAAAGCGAATTTATTTTGAATATAAAATTCTCTCCCTTTTTCAATAACAAAAAAAAATATGATGCAGCAACTTCTTAATGATAATTTATACTGTCTAATGATAATTTAGCGCGCTCGTCTCTCAGTGCTATAATATATCCAAACAGCATTAAGTAAACACCTTGAAGCACTTTATTATGTTTAACATAAACGAACAAAAAATTTTTCAATATGTGAAAAAGAACAAAAGTGCAATATTTAATTATTCCATAATGTTTCATATATTTTGTTAACTCCTTTAATTTCATTTTCGCGGTAAT
>NC_051847.1:241972738-241987666 GCF_002237135.1 Teleopsis dalmanni | reverse complement strand
TTTATGTATCTAAATTTTTTTTGAACTTTTTGTTGCAAATCAATGTTAACAAATGTTGATAAACAATATTGCCGCAAATCATTTTGACAAGCCTTTGCTGGCTGCACAGACACGGCAATGTTAGCGCGGGCCTGGCTATTTTCATTTTATATCGAAATGTACATCAACAATAAATCAACTCGAATCAATTTCAACGAGTGAATGCTGCAAAGTGACATATAAGTACTCGTATTCAATTACAATTGAAATAATAAATAATATTCATCAATAAGGAAAGGTACTTGAAAGGTATGAACAATTAAATTACCAACAATATATCAGCAAATCTGTAAACTATCCGACACTTGTGTTAAATAACAAAAGTTCAATAGCAGTTAAATTTTCATATAACACTTTGGTATTTTATCAGAGTAATAAAATAAAAATTTTTAATATCTTTAATATACTTTCATAATTATTCAATCTTTATTTATTTTTATAAAATGAAGTGCAAAATAGAGACGATCGGATGAGTAAGTCTGCAATATAGCAAGATACAAATTAACCAAGAGTTTCCCTTAAAACAAAAGCTACGATCTGAGAGATGCTATTTTTAATCAATTTTATTCTATAGAATATAATCTTAGATGTTAAAAACTTCCAGCTTGAACAAATTAGAAATCATTAAAATATGAATCAATCACTAAAAAGTATCTTAACCCAAACAATTTTCTGCATGTGGTTAAGGATTTTATGTTCTCTGTCCTCAAAACTTGAGCAGCAACAAAACGTTTTGTGAAATAACCTGACTATAAGGAAAAATAACAAAGAACCACAGCATACGAATCGCAGACATTATAGGACACCACACAGGTGGATGTGGATAACACAGAATACTTTATCTGTTATTGTATAGCATTTGCCAGAACTAGATTAAGATTATTGAGTTATGATGTCATTCAACAAAACTAAACTGTAAAATTAGACTTATGATAAGTGATTCTGTTTTGAATTCTTATAATTTCTTTTAGATTTAGGTACAATAGTCAACTGACTGAGAATATTAGTTTTTTCCGCCCTCAGTTCAAGAAAAAAAATTATGGTTTATTTAGAAGAAAGCCAAAGGAAATCAGCTTACCTAGGACACATTATGTACTGCAATTAGTACACAAAAGGTCGTATAGAAAAGATAGAGTACAGCAAAAAAAAACCGTAATAGGATTGAAATAGCATCAATTGGATTGAGGACTATTGAAGTTCCGATATATTGTATATCCTACGAGTAAAAGAGAAGATACATAGTTATTAAAATTATACTTAATTCTTTTAAAGAATTGTGTCTAAAACCAATGCTATAACAGATTCAACGACTGTATAAACCTATCTAAGAACAGCTTAAGAATTATCACAGGAATCGTAACAGGACACTACAAAGTAAAATGCCACCTTCCGAAACTAGAGATACATGTTAATACTAGTTGTAGATTCTGTGAAATTAACAAATATTCGACTATGTACGTATTTCTTAATTGTCCTGCATTAGTGCACAAAAAATGGCGAGTATAAGGAACAGAAATGTTCCACGAATTACTACGGTTTGTCGAGGTAATCGGACTTAAAGAAAAGTGCAGTAGGGGCATAATATATAAGGTCGCAAGGTCGCAAGGTCGCAGTGCATACACCCAAAAAATTATAAACTAATAAATAATCATTAGTAAAATGAAAAACATAATGACGTTTTTCATGATTTTGTGAAAATGTTTACCTTCTTTAGTTAAGAACAGATAAATTAAATTTTGTCTAAAACTTCTAAAGATACAATATTCTTAATATTGAATGAATTGTATTTAATTGCTTTGTTCTCCAGATTCCTTCTGTAATTACATTTCCAAATCCTTTGTTCCATTATTGAAATATTCTTGATATTCTTATATTTCGATCAATTACAAAATCCTCAACTTTATTACCTAAAGTAATTAACTCAATCATTAAAAAGTTCACATTTACTTAACTGTAAATATTTTATGTTAAAATAAATTACAATTTACGAGTAAAACTAAAGAGCCAGTTAACTGCACTTAAACTTGGGAAATTAAGAAAAAATATAAAATTAACAACACCTCATTATCAACCGTCAGAATGGTTACAGGCTCCTTGGCCCGGCATGCAGCCCTGAGGTCAATTATTGCTTAGTCTGATGAAGTGATAAACAATAATCCAGTCAAGGCATAGAGAGGGGTTAGGAAGAAATCTCGCAGTTACTAGAGAGTAAAAGTGCTCAAGTGTACTGATTCAACTAGGCTCAACATAATAAATAATAATAATAATAATAATAATAATAAAATATAACAAAATGAAACAAAATAAAATAAATTAAATTGAATTGAAATAAAATGAAATAAAATAAAATAAAATAAAATAAAATAAAATAAAATAAAATAAAATAAAATGAAATATAAGTAGAAAAAAATAAAATAAAATAAAATAAAATAAAATAAATTAATATAAAACAAAATGAAATATAATAAAGTGAATTAAAATAAAATAAAAGCAAAGTAAAATAAAACAAACTAAAATAGAAAAATTAACGCAAAATATAATAAAATAAAATTAAACAAACAGAAAAAACAAAATAGAACAAAACAAAATAAAGCAAAATAAAATGAAAGAAAATAAAATAAAATGATATAAAATAATATATAACAAAATAAAATGAAATAATATATAATAATATAAAATAAAATAAAATAAAATAAATTAATATAAAACAAAATGAAATAAAATAAAGTGAATTAAAATAAAATAAAATAAAATAAAATAAAATAAAATAAAAACAAAGTAAAATAAAACAAACTAAAATAGAAAAACTAACGCAAAATATAATAAAATAAAATGAAACAAACAGAAAAAACAAAATAGAACAAAACAAAATAAAATAAAGTAAAATAAAATAAAATGATATAAAATAATATATAACAAAATAAAATGAAATAATATATAATAAAACAATTTAAAAGAAAATAAAATAAAGCAAAATAAAAATAAAGTAAACTAAAATAAATAAAATAGAATAAAATAAAATAATATAAAATCAAATAAAATAACATAACATAAAATTATCACACAAAATCGGTGTATAAACATTTTCAATCTTAAAAAATTAAGGGCATGTGTTATTTGTGCCTTTCTTTAATAAATCACTTAGTATTAATATTATATACAAAAAAAAAATATTTAAGTTTATTACATTTTAATGCTATTAAAATTAAAATTAAAATATTTCGTCATAAACTAAATTTTTAAAATTTCTTTCAACAAATCTTACTGCAGTGCTGATTTTCTGAAACCATACAAGAAAATTTATACACGCACTATGGATAACAAGAGAGTTCAACAAACTTCCGTGGTATGACAAAGTATAGTTACGTCTATGCGAACGATTGATTTTCACTTAAAAAATTCAATTTTTATTTCTCTTAACCCTAAAGTTCACTGCGATTTAAGCAATTTCCAGTTATATAGCGCTACGAGGTTAATACTTTGACACTAAAAGCGTAACTGAGTCACCTTTCGTGAACATATAAGCGTCTTGACAATTGTATGAGAAAAGTCTTGAATGCTTTTTGTACCAATAAAAAAAAACTGGGTGAAGACGTTATTATGTGATTTAAAGCGTAATAAAAAACGAGAAATTACTAAACATTGTAATAGAAAAATTGGTCAAGTGAGGCTACCATCGATGTTTGGATTACAACAGTTAACAGTTTTCCAAAATAAAAATAAAAATAAAATAAATTACATCGTAAAGCAGCTTAAAAGTACTTACCAAAGCCTCAATTAACAAAACGCAAGAAGCAAATAAAATCTGTAAATAAAGAAAAAAGGATTATCAGAGTATGTAATTTTAAATCTGTTTTAAAACAAATATCGTAATTTTTTATAATAAAATAGAAAATATTTTTTTTTTTGTAAAAAAAACTGTAAATATTTTCTTGTTCAATTAAAATAGAAAAAAACACATTTCCGGCATTAACATTGCAACGCCGTTTTGTTCACACAATTGAAAGTCGGATGAGTTCAGTTCAGTTCAGTTCATTCGCTCCCAAATGAAATCGAAACTATGACACAATTTTAGATGCAACCGAAGTGTAAACAAACTGCAATTGCAACTGCAACCTACAATTGTGTTTAGATTACACAAGATGAGGGTCTGATGCATTACTTCCACATTGCTCACAAAAACTAAGCATGATGCATATTTAGAAAAAGAAACCCACCAGCAGCAGGAACATGGGAATAACAATGAGTTTCATGTGCCGCGGGGAAAAAAACTCCACGAACGCGTGTTGAAGTGGCAGCCACTCCGCTATTGCAACACCAACCGTCGCATTTGGTTAGACTAACATGGGGAAGGGTTCATGACGTGCTTAACAGAAAGTAAAATCTTGCTTTTTATAATGATTGATGCAGTAAATAGGTTAAGAAAGTATTTCAAAATAATATATATACAGAAGTATTTAATACATAGTTTAACTTTAAACTTTGAATAATTTTCTTACACATTACTCATATTTCAAGTAAAATATTTATAGAAGAAGATATTTAAAAGATATGTGAGAAAAACAAATAAAGGATGTAAAAAACAATGAATTTGACATAACTATAATTTCCATATGTTCAAAAAACTTCTCTAGATTTAACTTCCACCAGAAGTTTCTAGTACTAATACCAAACAGAAATAAGTTGGAACGGAACATACCTGCATACGTTGGAGATTACCACCTATAGTACACGGATGGCTGCAAAACCATAGAAGAAGTGGAGATGGGGGTCTATGGGATAAAACCAAAAGAGGAAATATTTTTGAGTATGAGTCAAGAAAATTCAGATTTTATTACACGCAATTGAACTATGTCTGAGGGAATATAAAGGGAAACCCTTTACGGAGAAAAATATATATGCAGTGATATGGTAACAAATTCCCAACTCTTCCAACATCTATCTATTTATATGTTAAACTATAACAACAAATTAAAGAATATCTGTCTCCCAAAAGCTCGATCAAAATCAGATATGCTATATTTCAGTATTCCAGTCTCATGTCGCAATAATGTCTAAAAATTTTCCTTATCTCTCTCCATATAAGGTTCATTCCAAGTAATTTCTGATGACAGTACTAGTCATCGTCTTCAAGGCTCTCATACTGTTCTTGAATCAACTAAACAAAGGACTTCCTAATGCAGTCTTCAATGCTGATAGGTTTTAGCGAGAGTGCTAGTCATTGTATGAAAAGTCCTTACCGTCATCACAGAAAAGGCCAAACCCATATATATTTTCACTTATTTCGTAAGTTTTACTCGTAATATTATTATTAAATTATGTATAATTCACATTTTGTGTAAATTAATAATACAATATAAATTTGGCATTTTGTCGATGGAATGTTGATTGGTGATATCTTTTTTTTTAATATAAACTTTAGATATATATATAGTAGTTACATATATCCTTTATTTTTTTTCTTAAATTAGCATAACTTTGACAAGATATAAAAAAGGAATATTAAAGGTTTTTATGAAGTTAAATAAGAATTAAATATCTACTTTTAAGATTAAATCAAACCGGTAGCAATTATTATTTTTTTTTTCTAAATTAATATATATATCACATAATTATTATGATATACAGTCAAACTTCCATAACTCGAAGTATCATTTTGCAAAGAAAAGCTTCGATTTGTGGGGCCTTCGAGTTAGAGAATTTTTTTTATACATAGGAATAGGAATAGGAAATAACAGGGTACTAGCTCCCATTTGAGCAGAGCACTGCGACCATGATTGATCTTTTGTGCTACAACAGACCCTAACTGAACAAAAGACATTCCGCCTTTCGAATGAAGATCAAAATGTCGGTTGTTGAGGACGGAAGATGAAAGCAATTCCCGACCCAGTGATTTCCTCCTGGCCCAGATCAAAGCTGGGCAGTCACAAAGAATGTGGCTGGTTGTCTCCTCTGCCTCTAAGCAGAGTCTACAATCTATCTCTTCAGATAGGCCCATTTTGTTGAAATGGTAACGTAGTCCATGGTGACCCGTTAGATATCCCACTAGCAACATCAACTCTGTTCTGCTGAAGGAGGATATCTTATTGTAACTATAAGGGAGAACCAGCTCTTTAGCCTGACGGTTACCTCGACTGTCGCGCCAGTAGCGACTTCTCTCGGTTGAGATCCAATCATTGATTAGAGACCTAGTTGTAGACCAACTTAATCCACAGAAAGGTTCTGGGCCACAGATTAGAGTGGCGGATCCTGCCCGTGCAAGACTATCGGCAGACTCATTTCCATGAATTCCTGTGTGACCAGGCACCCAGCACAGTGTCACTTTATTATTGCTTGCCAGCTGCTGCAGTGTGTCATAGCAGTCTGCTAGAAGCTTTGAGAAAAACTTCCAGGAGCATAACGCTTTGATTGCTGCTTGACTATCTGAATAAATACAGATTCGGGCGCCTTTCAACCCTTTGTTAATGTTGATACGAGCGCAGACCTCGATGGCGTGAACCTCTGCTTGGAAGACAGTGGGCCATATACCCAGCGCGAGTGAGATTCTGGTGTTAGGACCAAATATTCCAGCATATCGTCCTGTTTGTCCCATGTAGAAAATTGGCTAAATCCAGCTTTAACAGTGCGCTACCGTTTACCTACCGTTTGCCAGGGACTGCCACTTACACAAAGAAATAACATAAGAAAGAAAAAACTGAAACATTTGGTTTGGAAAAAGGGACTTCCTCTAACACCAAAATGAATTCATACTTAGAACAAAAAATTGGCTTATAGAATGGCCTTTCCCATATTCCTATGGGCACGTGGCAATATTTTCATTCGAGTTATAGAAGTTCGAATTAAGGAACCAGAATTGTATGTAATTTGCTTTCTAAAACCCTGTTGCACTCTTTTTAGTTCGAGTTATAGAAAATTCGAGTTACAGAAGTTCGAGTTAAGGATGTTTGACTGTATTTGCAATTGAATCGAAAAGACACAGGTTTTGAGTAACTCACACATTCTTCAAGAAGAAATTCTATGTTTTTCATATTCAAAACTAGGTCTTATAAATTCTTCATGATAATTATAATATTTTGTATTTCATATTGTTAATAAAAAAATATATATTAAATAATATATCTATATGTTAAGCACACTGGAGATTAATTTTGGTTTAAAGCGTGCTTAAGACAAAGGTCAATTAAAAATATAAATTAAATTGCGTAGGTTGGATTAATTAATAATTTGCGTAAATATTATTTTTAAATTTATATGCAGCTTTTTTATGTGAAAAACAAATATAACAGAATATTAAGAAAATTGAGGAAAAAAAGGAAAATGCAATTTGTACGTGATTTTCAGTAAAATCTCAAATTCAATTCATTTGAACACGTCGTGAATTTGCAGCTGCAATGCAAGTAGGCAGAAAATCAATGAAATATTATATTTCACAGTACGTAATTATATAAAAGAATCATTTTTAAAAACACTATGCATATTAATTTTTTTTCAATAATAATAAAAAAAATATTACGTAACAAAAGAGCAAAAATAATTATAATTAAAATTAAATAACATCCGCACAATTATTTTTTTTGTTTTTTTTTTTTGCTTATTAAAGTGCAAGTTCATATTTTTAAATGCTGAAATTAAAAAAAATGTAGCAATTTTTTTAAAATAAAAATGTTTAAAAAAATTAACAATCTCTATTGTTTCATATTTTCCGTTAGGTGGCAATACTATTAATTTTGTAATTTGAAGCACCTGCTAACCATTAAGAAAAATACGAAATTCACACAAGTCAAGTGTAATGAACATTTTATGTCACATTTTGTATATTTTAACATAATTTTATTTATTAAGAAAACTTGTTAAAAACCCAAAAGTTCCCACGTTTACAAATTTGTACCGAAAATACAATAAAATAGACGAAAACGCACTTTACGTTAGGCAAAAAATTGTTGCCTAATTAGGAACCGAAACCTTTCCAAAATGTAAAAGAAATCCAAATTCATAGACGAATACTTCCAAGGCGAAATAAAGTTAATCACTCGGCCGTTTCGCATAAATTAAGAAATTCTGTCTTTTTATTTTGGAAGATTGTCTGCGTTTCTTTTACGAAATTCAATTTTAAATAAGTGCCACTTGTTAAGTGTTTCAGAAGTATTCAAGAAGAAAGTTTTAAGGGAAAACAGTCATAAAACCTAAGTTGCATGTTAATTAGTGAAAACATTGGGAATGGACTGCTTTAATTCTTAAGTAACAAATTTTATTAAAACATAATAAACTAGGCACGATTCAAGCTTATAATACTGAGAAAATGAGTTGGACTCTACAGTGTATTTATTATAAAATTATATACTTAATAAGTTCGTACTAATTATATTGCAAAAAAGTATGTCTGCCACTAAATCTGTCTCTAAGTAGAACATTGCTACTAGAAAACAAAGCGTTAAGAAGCACAAAAAATATATCATTTATCTACATATCGTCCATACAACTACGGATTTGCGCCCCTTTTCAGATCATCTTAGCCTGCGTTATTAGCAAAATGGATCTGTCTGAGGAAACACATATTCTGTTTGGACTCTGCTTGGAGGCAGATGAGACTTTGTGAGTGTTTAGTTTCATCTGGATCCAAAGAGATTATTAGACCGGAAGATCCTATCACCGTTTGATGTGAAGGTTTTCTGAATAACAGACGTTATGGCTTTTATACGATGAGTTGGTAGTGGGTCAATTAAAAAGAATAAAAGATCAATCATAGTCGTAGTGCTTCGCTTCACTGAGAGCCTATACTCCAAACATTTTCTATCTATCTATAATAACCTGTATTGCTCTTTTTACACCAGTGATGCACCTTATTTGTTTTTAGTTATAAAAAATATAATTATTAATTACTCTTGGAGAAGGAGAATATCACTAAATAAAACGTTTGAACGAATAAAACGTATACGGTATTTACTATTATGCTGACGAATAGCTAATGGACTAATTTCGAAGAGTCTAAGGTCGATAGATCCAAATAGTTAAAATATCAAAGACAAACAAGATATATTTTGTATTTCAGCAAAAATTACGTTCGTATGCCTACAACAATGCTAGCGGGTGACTGACCTATTGTGCAAAAACTATCCGGAGCTATCCTAGAGAGGAGCTGAATTACTGGAAATATTTTTTTTAAAACTTTAATAATTTTGTGGAACATCTTTTATATTAGGCATATTTTATTAACAATCAAGAATAATCATTTGAAAAGTATTCACTAAATTGCAATGGTTCACTAAGGTGGACTTATATAAATTAGAATCTTTACTACATTGTAATATTATATATTTTTTAAAAAATTATGTTAAATATTTTCTTTTAATACTCTTTAATTCCAAAAAACATTTATTCACTACATATTGCTGAAGATTAAATTAAAATATTTAATCAAAAAAACTATAAATGCAATTAATTCTTGACTACAAATTTATATCTTTTGGGTTTACTTGTAAATTTATGGGTGAATAATTTTATTTCCAGAAGACGAGTAAATCAACAACGTCTACGCATGCGTCTACGAATTTATGAAGAAAGTTTCAGTTGGTTGACTTTTTGATGGAGCAGATGCCAACAAGTACGTTAAGGAAATTAAATTGTGTGAAAAATAACTATTGGAATGACCCTAAATTGTATTCTTAAGGAAACCACCTGCAGTTTACAAGAATAAAAAAAATGGGGAAAAAAAACAAATTCGGACAAATCTACAAATAAATTTATTACGTATTCTTTACAGCAAAGTGAGCTTTGTGAGGGGTCACAAAAGGTTCACACGGTTATTTTGACGGTGTTTATTAAATTAATTAATTCATTTCGTGTTTTTAATGTAGATTTGAGATGGATATGAAAAAATTACAAGATATGAAAAAAATGACAATGTTATCAAAGATTAAGATAATATAATCTTTTGAAAATGATACATGAAAACATAAATTAAAAGTGATTACAGTGAGAAGGATATGCTATAGTGATACATGGTATTAAATTCTAATATAATCATATGATATATAAGGTAATGAAATTATAAATAATTGTAATAGAGGTATAAATAAGTCTAAGTAGTCTAAAAAACTGCTGGGTTCTGTGAACGCAACTTCAAAATTGATTTTAGATAGCCATATAAAAGAAATAATCTGAATTAGGTTCGATTAAGCAAGACGAAAACTAAAAACATATTTTTAATCATTTAAATCTTCAGTATGTACTTTTAAAAACGAAAATGAATAGTTTTATTCTGTAAATTGAAAAATTATTAAATTTTTTTAAAAAATTTATTAAATTAATTTGAATCTCTACTAAGCTCACTTAAGTTATATTTATAAGGGTTTTCTGGATCATAAAGGAGGAACAGGCGATAACCACAAAGTATAAATGTGAGAAATCACTGATTCGAAAGAATTAATAACTTCAAATCCGTGTAGGTGTGCGCATCGTTTCCGTTTCCTCATTCTAACAGCAAATAATACATATTTCACACATTTTAAAATCATTAAATCTTAAATCCTGATTAGGGTTTGTAAAACATTGACAAATCTGATTGAAATATTGATGAAATTAAGCACCTAACGAGGATAGCACCTGACTAGGAATCACAGCAAATATCAAAAAGGGATTTAAAGCAGACTACTAGGGGATTTTAAACTATTCTCAATTACAATGCAGGTTTAATGACGATAAATAAAATATGCAGATACGACTCAAATCTCAAGACGACTCAAGAAAAGATTTTTGAATACGAATTAGCAATAGCAGATGCTGAAGCCATCCAAAAAAGAGTTTAATTTATTGTGTTATTAAATACATAAGAAATCTTAGCAATAAAACTTTACTAGACTTAGTGTAAAATATAAAGAAATCAGACCTCATTCCAACTTCGAGCACTAAAAGGTGAGGATGATGAAGTTTATCTCAAATATAGTAAAAAAATGTCATTATATAGCTTCACTATCTACTATTTGGAGTAAATAGCATTTCAAAATATGATTACAACTTTTCTACTAATATTTTTCCTTTAAAATATTTGGAAATAATTAATATATCAACGCTTCACACAGAAAAATCTCTTCGAAATTTGATTTCCAACTGATTTTGGATTTATTCATTGGTTATACAAGTTCAAAGATTCTTATAACTAATAATACGTTGGTTGCGGCAGAAAGTGACTCCTATCGACTCTGTCATGTTGAGAAGGAAACATCAGAACATAGGTATTCTATCCAACTGCCCAGCGGTGCAAGACGTAGACTCGACTACTTTGGAAGCGGGATCTTAGTCTCAAATCAAATAGGTTAAATAAAGTCCACAGCAATTAAGGATTTATAAATTTTCCGTATAGTTCCTACAACCGAATACGCACAACAATATTAAAAACTAAGCTGAGTTCGGAAATGGTCAGACTCAGGAAAGTCCGAGTAATTTTAATGGGAATAATAATTGGAAATCTAGATATACGAAGACTCCGGATTTACAAAAAATTCGATTTCTTTTCAACTCCGGAGACTTCGTTTACTATCCGATTAATCGAATTCTCTGAATAGTTCCTAAAACCGAATACGCACAGCACTATTAAAAACCAAGCTTTATAAAATTAAGTCGCACTTTCTTAAATACTTCAAATAATCTGGTCTTCTCTCAAAGAAATACTCTCAATAATACTCTCGTTTCAATTAAGAACGAAAGTAGGCAATAAATTGCTCTATAGGCATCAAATTAGTTTATATTTTTATAAATATAATTTTAAATAATTTTTTTATATTATAAAGTTTTCAAAGAAAGCAATTATCATAAATGGTATAGTGGATACCACATATACTACGAGTATACAATGTTTAAGATATAGTTAATTCGTTTCACACTTTGCTCAAACTGAGTTCAAATTAACCATAAAAACCGAGAAAAACTATTTTCCTATTATTATAAATTATAATTTTATTAAAATTTCATTGCTTCACCGAAAATTCCCGCAGTAGTTGCAAATTTTAATGAAGTCATTTCACTTTCAATTATTTTTTCGTGCAGTAAAACCGAGCAGTTGAAATGCCAAAGGCACTAAAACAGCAGTAAGAGCAACATTTATTACCAGCAGCAATACCAGTGAGAGTAAAGTCATCAGCAACAGCAGCAGCAGTAGCAGCAACAGCAGTAAGAAAGCAGCAACATGAAAGTAGCAATCATTCGCCACAAACTTCAACATAAAATGAATTACTTTAAAGCGTTCATCTTCACATCATGTTTTCGTAGGAAGTTGCAAATTTCCGGTTTTGGAAATGAGGGGTTACTTCTGTTATGTTGGGGTTATCAAAACTGTGTTATTATATTTTCACTCAAAGAGAATTTTACTGAATTTTAACACTTTCACTTGTAAACTTCGCAGGAAATAAGTTCTTTGGGTAACAAGGTTAGTATTTCTAACTTAAACAAATTGTTTGAGAAATTTTATCTCTTTAAAGAACTTATTTAGCATATAAATTATAAGTTGAAGTGAAAGATGTTATTTACAAACTGAAGAGTAAAATTATAATAAAATTAGTGCCTTTATGCACTGGTGACTGAAATTATAGTAAATTTGAATATCAAATGTTGTTGAAGAATTTTGAAAGTTTCCAAATTGTTAAGCCAAATACATTTATTTAAAATATTGACATATCCATTGTCATGGATCAGGTTTAAAAATTGTACATTTTTAAAGTGAAATATTATATACTTATATTATAAGTTTAATTTGAAAATTCTAACATATTCAAAACTGAGAAGGAAAATTAACGCATCCAGATAAATTATTTTTATTGTTTATTAGTTTTATAATCTAGTTTTGTATAATCTTGCCCAGTATCTATATCTTGTCCATATAAAGTTTTTCAGATTTTCTTGCCAAAAGATCTCACGTCTTCATCAAAACATTTAATAAGACGAGCTTTTAGTTGTCTTCATTATCTAGCGTCTCTCGGTTGTAATCAAAAATCGTTTACTATACTCCGGTCATATTTGTTCTTATAATGTGCCCATCTATTTCTTTGAAATATTTAGAAATGTTTAAAAACTTCCTTTTCATTACACAGGTATATCAGTTCGTTTAAAATATATCTGTATGAAACTGATGCACAAATAGAAAGCTAAAGATAGATAAAATATAAAAAATAAAAATTCTAGAGACATTTTTTGAAAAATTTTTTTTTTTTTTGGAAATTCAACGGTAAATATTAATACTTAAATATACACAAAACGCACCAAATTTCAAGTTCCTACTATTTATTGAGCCTGAGATATAATTATTTGAAAATGTGTCTACAATGCCAATTCTCAAAACCCCACGGATCCATATTTCCTAGTAAAAAAAATTAGAAAATTTTTTCCCGAGATACGGTTCTTCTTATTTTATAAAAGGAGCTCATAAAAAAAAATTTAGCCAAATCGGAGATCATGAGGTCATTTTTGTTAAAATCCGTCCGGTTTGTAAAAAAAATGACCCATATTATTTATTATTTTAGCAATATGCATTAAACATATGCATGTTAAATACATATGTAATATATAATATGTATTATATAATATATGGTATACGTAAAACTTTAACCATCTGTTAATCCAAGTAACTAGTTTTTATAAAATGGACAGACTATTATTTCTAAATCTATTTCTAAATCTACTGAATAAAGTCATAATAAATATACATTTTTTTCTATTTGTGGCAATAGTGAACTGCGACCCTTATACTTTAATATATACTTTATCTTTCTTTGTAGGGTGTCAGATAATTGCATCAATAAAAGTCTATAGCCATAACTTCACCAATCTATAAACTTCATTTGCCTTGAGACAAACAGCCTAACATACATAGAGATGCGTTTCACAAATAGGTGTCAGTTGTCTTCTTCACTAAAAATCTTACCACAACTCCCTCATAGTTGTGTATATAAACACTAGCGTTCATAGTCTAGGAAATTTTAGTCAGTTTTACTGTTGAAAAGTATATTATAAAAGGCTTGAAACGGTTTAAAACCATGACACAATTATATGGTAAGATAATGGCTTAATACCCTTAAGACGATCGCTATAATCGCCGTAATAACCTAACATAACTTTTCTTAGAATAAATAAAATTGAAATTAGATCAAAAATGTTGTGTGGCAAAGATAATAGACAATAAATGTTAAAAATGAGTTTTATTTAATTGCAATTATTGTGAAAATGTTACAAAAATGAAGTACTCCTAACATTACAATGCGTTTTATGACAATACCATAAAAATAAAAAACTTTAATTTTATTTTGAGATACTTTTGTGTATAAACATATTTACATATATATATATATATATACATATATCACAAGTAGAAAATATTACATGGAATATCAAAAAAAAATTTTATGATTTTAAGAAGTGAAAATCTTATGTTAGACACTCAAAAGTCAAAAGTTAACTTTGCTCTTTTGCATCGGTCATAATAGTAGTGACCAATGTTTCGCAGGGAGAAATCGTAAACCTTAAGGCCTTGAAAAACATTAAAAATACAGGTTATATAAAATTTTCAAATGATTTCTAAGCAAGTAAGAATAAGATATTACAATAGTTACAACAAAAAACAACTGTAAGAACACTGAGAATTAATAGTTCTAAAAAATCACTTTTGCAAGTAAACGTGCCGTCATTAAATTTAATAACTTCTTTTATGCTCAAACCTAAGCGTCTGACAAGCGTACAATTAAATTTTATATCTTTTTTACTTTATTGTAAAAAATCTCGGATAAAAAGTAGGAAAATAGAAAAATAGCAATATAATTATTAAAATTAAGAGTACAATAAAAAAGTACAACTTTTTCGACTAAGCAAGAGAACATCAAAAGATAATAAAGCAGAAAACTGTTT
>NC_051847.1:241958980-241972638 GCF_002237135.1 Teleopsis dalmanni | reverse complement strand
AAATTCGCTACATTTTTTCTTAAGTTGTCAGAATTTCTTTATTCCTATATATTTGTGGCTTCATATTTTATTTTTGGTGACATGACGCTTATGTTGCCACCGCCATCGCCATTGCCATTGCCATTGCCATTGCCAGTGATGTTGATGTTGATGGTTCGTTCCAGTTATGATTATGACGAGTTGATGGAGTAATGTATGTGTCACACAACGTTTAATATATTTTTTGGTTCGGAGCATGGCCATACCAACCTTAAAATGCTACTCATTTTTAATCTGGCAGGGCGAAGGCACAGTTTCAAATATGAAATGTAAATAAACATCACGCGTACACTGTAAAAATAGCACTGCCGCCTATCAAGTGTTTATGGCAAACGTAGGCGTCGAATATTAAAAGTAATTTGTGCGTAAATTTATAAGATCGTAAACGCTGATGTGCACATATTAATATTTACAGATTAGTATGGAGTGGGTTTATGCCTTAACCACGAATCGCAATAATATCACAAGAAAAACGTTTCTTTTCGAAATACATGAAGGCTTAAGATAAAAAATTGATCGAGAGCAAGCGAATCGCATTTCATGAGTTATAATCTCAACTTTACCTATAAATTTTTTTCTTTTATTTTATAGAATATATGATATATATATACGATATGATAGCTTAGGATAAAAAATCGATATAGAGCAAGATAAATTCATTTCGGAAGTTGTGGTTTAAATCTGACTTTTAAGTTTAATTAAATCAAAATATTTACTTGTAGAAAAATTATGATTTAGAAATTAATTACAATTATAGATACTAAACAGAACAGAAGAATGAAAATACATATATTCAATTCAAATGTAAAAATAGTCCGTTATAATGGCTGCAAAACATGGAAGCATTCAAAACAGATAGTAAGGAATATACAAATATTTTTAAATAAATACCTGCGGAAGATTCTACAAATATCCTACAAATACAAACACATATCAAATGGTGAACTTTTGCTGTAAACAAATCAGAAAGCTGCTGTGAAGAAAACAAAAATGCGAAAATGTAAATGGATTGGACATACTATCCTATGACCAAAATAATACATTCCACAACTAGCTTTGACGTGAAATCCACAAATCCACGGTCCCTGGTGCACCGGCTTTAACTTAGAGAAGGACAATTGAAAGAGAAATGATAGAAGCGCACTACACATGGAATAATCACCTAACATATCGTTGCAGTCCTATGCCTCACAGGAGGAAATGAACACTAAGAAGAAAGGGCTATTGTTATCCTCAGAATATTAGCGTTATCGATTGTTAGTTAACCGTATAAAAATTTTAAACGGAACTGACATATAAACTGAATTCCATGTTTTTAAGAATCCTTAGTTATGATGTCTTCAATATAGACACAAATTTCTTGAATATTTCACTTTAAGATACATTGATATTATGCATATATACATATAAGAAGATACAGAGAAGAGAGAAGGCATGCAGTGCTTAATTGATGATTTAAAATTGTAATATTACTGTCGGTATATTATTCTCTAGAGGAGAATATAGTCGTAATACTTCTTTCGAAATTCACTAACAACTATTAAATATTTCCTTTAACTGGGACTGAACATAACCACATTGATGAGATTTGAAAATATGCTAATTTGAAGGCACAACTTTTGTACGCTACATTTTATAAATGAAGTGCAAATATCCATTAAAGGATCCAACTGTATCTCTACTTTTCTCTTAACCATAAAAAAACGATTAACGATTAAATCGTTACTCTAGATTTTTTATGTATTTAACAAACCCATTCAAGATACATTTTTTTACATTTAAGGCCACATCTACAAGATTCTTCAGTTCGTATTTTCGTACATATGTATGTATATTGAAAAGAAATCCTTTGTCGATTCACTCACTTTAAATAAATGAAACACAAAAATAGTCGAAAAGTTGAAGAACATAGAGAATTTTTTGACTTTCGATAAAAAGAAAATTAATATGCAATTAGTTTAATGTATCGAATTGCATCCTTTGTCTATATCATCAGCAGTCAATGGAGTCATTATTGCTTTCATGCATGAAACTGAGGTAAAAGCTTTATTATATTTATTTTTTGTATATTCCGTAGTTATTTTTTGGTGTTTTGTAAGAATTTTGATAAATGAAAACTGTTACTGACCATAACACAAGGCATTAAAATAAATTGTTTGAACGAAATCTGAAGCTACAAAAGAATACAAGCATTGGGAAATGCTCGGATAAACACAAAACAAAAATTAAACCATAAATACATTTTTCATAAAGTAAATTTAACAGTAAAAAAGGAAAGGCCAGGCATATCAAGGATGGGGTGTAGAAAAATGCGAGTTGCCAGGCAAAGAATCCTCGTTCATTCGACGTAAGTAAATTAACATAAAATTTTTCTTTCCTGGAAGTTAAGCAAATTAATTATATTGTCTCTACGAGTTTTTGTCTTTTCTTTTTCCGAAATTACATTGTCTACATCCTTGCGAGCAAGTAAAAATTTTCGTTTCAATTTTTTAACAAAAAAGGAAAAAAAACTTTGCTTTTATATTTCGCATAGATACTTTTTAGCTGTTATAACCGACTATTAGCAAATGAAGTGGCATTACAGATAAAATTCAACATTTTTATAATTCAGCCAAAGTATTTAACCATGAATAATTAAGGCACATAATTAAGATGGCCATCAACGCTGAAATGCCCTCAACAGCGCTCAACAGCGCTCGACAGCGCTCGACAGTGAACCGCCTGCTTAGATGACGCAGACGGAATATAATTTTTTTTAAATTACGCATAATTATGCGGGTATAAACCTATTTCAGTGCGATTTCGAGAATTGTATGGATCATAAGAATAACTGCTTAACTGACTAGCGCAGTGACTGACGTAGTGGCCGCAAAAGGATAAATGGTTGACTGCTGAAATGGTCTGGCAAAAAGGGCAAAGCCAACAAACCACGGATCTACACATAACCAAACCGCATTTAATTAAACTTAATTGAGTTGAAGCTAAGGCACATATACGTTTTGTTGTACTATTTTGCACTAACAGCAAATACCCAGCAATGCTGAGTTCCCAGTTTTCTAATTTCTGTCCTTTATTGCTAACGGTTTTTTAAATATTATTTTTTTCTTCTGGATTTTGTTAAGAAAATGTTAAAGTACTATATAACATATAAGATAAAGACTAAAAGTTTAACAATAAAGTTTAATTGATTTTTTTACTAGCTTTGTTAATTTATAATAATGATTAAGTTTATTCATTGCTCAATTAGTTCTCAATTTTAATCTTATCCGCTTGTTATTTTAAACATTTTGTGTTGAAAGCAAATAATTGGAATAACTTCTGAGGATTGAGACATTAACTGTTTACTTAATACTTAATGACCAAGCAATAAGCTTGTTATGTCAATAGAAATAGTTAAATAGACATTCGATCATTTTTATATGATCCTTTAAGATATCTTTGTATAGTCTTCTAATTTTCAATTTGCGTACCCATATTGGCCAAAAAATTGAATATCGGCCAATATTGAATTCTTGAACTATTACAATAGAAAAAGAAGTTTAAGATACGGAAAAATTTTTCATTCAATTTTTCATATCAAGTATGGACATCATTGGAGTAAAAATGTTAATTCCGACAGAACTATCTTCAATTGTGAAAGAAACTTATAATAATTTATGTCTCTAATATACATATATCAAAAATGCTTCTTAAACTGCAAGTCCTTATAATTGTGTCATAAGTCCTTATATCAATTTGCTTTCATTACATTTTTAAAAAGTTTAATCTTTTTGAATATTGTTTAAAAACTTTATTTAGAAGTTTTAGAGAAAACTAAGGACTGTTTTAAAAATCCAGTTAGTATTATTATACAATATACAATTAATTCGTACCATATTTCTTTTTGTATTATACGTAATATAACAAACAACAATTTATTTTTAATTATAATCGCTAATCGCTTATCGCTAATCACAACTTTAGATTTAAGTTTATATTAATACCCCACACTTTTCAGATATACAATCTGTATATGCAATCTCCGTTAAATGTTAAACTCTATTTTGGCCAAGGCTCTGAAGTAAACTATACACACTCTGGAAATGGAGTTTGCAAAATTGTGAGTACTCAGTCAAAAAGTCATTGCACATCAAATGTCCTTTTATGTGGTTAAGTGGCGGTACCGATATATCTGTTGTTGTGTTTCTTCTTGCTGAGATATTTATAAAACATATCTAAATGGTATTAGAACCAAACGCATGAAATGTTCATTAAATAAGACAAGCAATGTTTCAATTTTATCCTTTTTAATGCTTCAGTGTGTCATTTTATCAAAACTGAAATACCAACTCTCGTCTTAAGCGAAAATTGTCCACAGAAGCATTAAAAGTCAATGGTTCTTCACATAAGTACACACTTATACATCATCTTAGGGCTGGAGAGATTTCAATATGTTCGCATGTGTGCAGATACGTGCGTCACTTCGCCTGCTAATGGTTTAAATTTAATTGTTATTTAGTCCTTACGGTACGTTGCACTTATTATGCGTTTTATTTACGGCTCTTTTAATTACTCGACTTTCAGAAAATATTCTTCTTGCCTTGCTACACTTGTGATTGTTATTGTTGCGATGCTCCTACTAGGAAAGATGCAAAATTCCATAAAATTCCGCAAAATTCCAAAAAATTTCACTCAAATTGTTTTTGTTTGTTTGTTTATTTTGCCGTTATGCAAAAACAAGGTAATAAATAATGTTTCCAGACCTTTTTATCAAACGAAGCTAGAAAAATCCAAATTTTACTAAATTTATTCGTTGCTATGGAGTAATTATTCCGTTACGAGGGGCGCATACCGAGATGGATTCCATTCGCAGGACGATGAAGTGAGCTTGTATATTTTACTAAAAGCTTATACACTCAGCATACTTTTTATTTAAAAAATACTTGAAAAGACTTTATTACAATTGTATGCCAACGGAATTTTGGGTACTTAATTACTTTATTTTCCACAGGTAGATTTTGAGTATTCAAGGTTCTATGTTTTGGGGGCGGACTGTTTTTGTCAAACTAATAGCTGTTAACAACCAACAACTAAGATAAATATTATGTACATAAAATTTTAAAATGACAAACATTTTCTTTCAATTCAATTAAAAAAAAAAAATTTAGATAGAGTTTTCCTTTGGTAGAGTTACATCTACTCACTACAATTTAAATTCATTCAATGAATTTCGATCGGATCACATAATAGTTTTTCAATCTACAATCATAAATAATTTGCTAACAGATTGCTGGAAATAAATAATTATAAATAATTATATTATGTAGCATAATATCGAAGAAATTATGTACCGATTTCAAAGAAGATGTGACTTATGTGAAACAGAGGATATATTTTAATTAACATACGTGCATATCTACCCTGGACATACAAACCAATTGAATATAGATTAAAAGCTTTTGTATGTCACATAAATCAGGTTCATGTCATCATAAATCATCCTACTTTAAGCATCGGCTATACAAAGTATTTCTGTTGCACTTCTTTTTCTTCTTCACAGCACAAAAGAAGTTTTTAAATAGTAGACAAAGTTATATATGTATCGATAACTTTAGTAATCCCAAAAGAAGAATTGCCAAATGTCAATTGAAGCTCTCATATAGTTTTCATTGATTCCTATGATTATATATAAGTTCCCGATGTAACAAAGATACTTCTAAAATCCGTAGTCTCTCGAATCTTGAATCTCTCTAAAATCTCAACTATATATAATAATCATGGTTTCGATTATTATTTTGGAATATTCATTCTAATCTTTAAAATGATTTAGTTTTTTTTGTTTCAATTGTAGAATAAGAACTGTACTATTTTTTGTCAATAAATATCTTCAACAAGATATATACAATACATATTTAATGAGACTTCCTTATACAGTTCTGTCTTTCAACTTTATGGATGCTTGTTTTTTCCTGTTTTAGGTGTTAAATACAGAAAAGAGCATTTTCATTATTTAAAGAGCTTAATGAATGCTTGAAAAAACATGTTTCTGAGTTCAGATTTTCCAGACGTAAAAGTGCTATAATTCAAGTGCATGTAAAAGTAAACCTATTATAAAGTAATTAACTTATTATATACATTGTGACCGAAAAGTTTCCGGAAATAAATAAATAAAACGCAAAATTCTTAATCTTCATCAATATTTATTATTCTCCTTCAAATATGCTCCATTAGAAGCGATACACAAATGCCAACGTTTCTTCCATCATCAAAACATTTTTTTATAGGCGCTTTCCGGTATGGCTTTGAGTTCCCTCTGCGAATTCTGTTTTACGTCTTCTATGGATTCAAAACGCGTTCCTCTGAGTGGTAATTTGAGGTTGGGAAACAGGAAAAAGTCACACGGTGCAAGATCAGGTGAATACGGTGGCTGTTCGATGGTATTTATTGAATGTTTGGCCTTAAAATCGTTGATAATGTTGAACAAATTGAGGTGAATCGGAACAAGCCGGGCGTTGACACGTCGCATACACAAATTGTCCACCAAAATCAAACGAGCCATCTCACGACCGATGCCTAGCTCTCGTGCTATCTCTCTAACACTCACATGAGGATTTTTGAACACGATTTCCTTTGCCTTTTCAATGTTTTCGTCGGTGGTAGAGGTCGAAGGTCGTCCAGAACGCGGCATGTCTTCGACGGTCGTACGACAGTCCTGAAAGGCTTTGTACCACTCATAAACTTGAGTTTTCGATAAAACTGATTCCCCATAAGCCTTTTGTAGCATTCGCAACGATTCTGCACACGAAATTTCGTTCGAAAAACAAAATTTGATGCAAACTCTTTGTTCAATATTTTTTTCCATTGTTTTTTTCGCAACGCACTACTGAGGTGAACTGGTTTCAACAGCTGCCGTAAACGAACGTCTTGACAGATCGCGCTCTTTTTGGCATAGTAATTAAGGACATGCTGCCAAACTACATAAACTTAAATATCGAAAAATATACAGCGCGCGAATTTTAAATGAGAATTTCCGAAAGCTTTTCGGTCACAATGTATATTTATATACTTAAATTACTTATATATAAATACTTATATAAATGGATTATCTAATTTCACAGTTGTCAGATAGATCTCTGTTGGTATATGAATAGTTTATTAAAGTATGTACAGTTACTCAAATAAGAAAAAGAACTTGATTAAAGTATAACTTTCGGGGTAGATAGTTCAAAACCGCTCAGATTAAGAATGATGACGTTCATATGTTGTAAGTAAAGACAAACTTTCTTTATTTTGCCTTTTACGCTCCTCCAACGCAAATTATACCTAATAATTTTACTTTAACTCGAAGGACACTTGACTCATTTCAGTTCAATTGATGTGAATTTCTTTGAATAAAGATAAACAAATAAAAGTCCTTTTTTATATTCAAAAGATAAATATATGAAATTGACTACTTATTAGTTACTCTATTCAGAAATTGGGTTGCTGACATGTGTTATTTATTTGGAAGTATTTTTGTTTCACTTCATGAGGGTTTGAAAGGGCGGACCGGAAGTAAGTTGCGAAAAGTTTTGCTATCAAATGGATTTTATGCAAATTTAAAAAATTAATATTTATTTTATATACGAAAATATGTAATTTAAAAACTTTTTGAAAATTCAAAAACAGTAACACAAAGTTGAAGAAAACAAATTTGTGAGCTGCAAGGACTTTGAAGTTCGAACACCAATTTGTTGGGAAGCTGCTTAATTTTGCAATAAAAATATTAATAAAAATGTTCGAACATTAATGATAATTGTAATTTGCATAATTTAGTTTGTTGAAAAATTGTTTGAAGAATATTGCGAAATGGTGGGGAGCGAATTTATCGCTCTAATGATAAATCTATCAGCTTTTGCGGGTATCTTTCGGATATAAAAACAATTGATAAGATTGATAGCATGTTGCGATTATATTAATTTTGTTTGTAACTGATTTTCGTATTTTTGGAAATAATATTGATTATGCCATGATTAGTAGTGAAATATTGATAGCAATAGAATTTAATGAAGTTTTGAATTGCATAGGCAAAGGCACACATAACGCAAAAACATAAAAAATTTAGCATTTCGATTGATTTACGACTATACTGGTCTTACTTATTTTTATCTATAGATTCGAAATGTGGACGAATGAATTATAATTGTAATCGTTTTTCAACAAGGACACAAAAAGAACAGCAATATTAAATATTTGTCAAATTAATGGAATCATAATCATTATTTCGCTTTTTTGGACATAAGCGTATCTAAATTTCAATATATCAAAATATTATAGGGTGATTAAATTAAATTTAATTCTAATGAAATGTTAGTTTTTCGCACGAAACTGTGGTATATTAATTTGAACTTAAGTTAATTTCCTAGATTGCAGATATAAATGAAATTTTGTATGAACGATGGAAAAAATGTCGATAGCAGCAACATAATTGCTGTTGATATATATCAATAGCAGCATTAATTTCAACCACAAACCACAATAATTATAGTAAAAAACAGCAAAATTATTGCAATTAATTTGAATTCATTGAAGAGGAAGCAACGCCAATGACACGTACAGTCAGAGAAATGCTTTCAGCGAGTCGAAGTAATCGCAATATAGCATAGGAACAAAACCGTATCCTTGGTTAAGGACCGCAGTCTGATTGACCGCAGCAACTGTTGCTATGCTAAATGCGCTTAATTTAATTAAATTCTTTTTTATATACTTTAGCTTCGATTTGGCTTCGTTGTCCTTGAATTAGAAATCCGTTTGCGTGCTTTGAGTGTTTCCAATTGACAAAGCAACAGGAAATTCATAAATTCATTATCAATAGCACATTTTTTGCTGCAACCACTCACAAATCCGATAAAATTAAACGCCCTTGTTACTGCCTCATTTGACAACCGAACTCGGCCCATTCCAGCCTTTGCTGTTTTTATCGGCAACATTTTTATTGTTGACGCTGTAGCCGTTTTTCCTGCCGCAATTATCGCTGGGAACATTTTGTGGCCAAACGCAAAACATTCGCTAATTTTACTCAAATTTGCGTGTGACTTAATTAAATTATGGCAACGCAGCTGGAAATTATTTACATGGAATTGGAAAGTAATTTGCCATAGTACTGGGCGATCGTCTTACTTTCCTACGAAGCTGAATAATCTTATAATCTATAAGATTATAGCAACCTCAATAAAGGTTTTAAAGTGATTTATGTATACTTATAACAGAGTTTTTAGCAATTCTAGCTTATGGGTTTACTGAGCAGAATTTAAGTAACATATCGGTCTTTACTATATTCAAGTTATTTCAAGAAGTCTGAGACTATTTTATAAACTCCTAAAACACTATTTAGTAATATGAAGTTCAGACATTTTATTCTATTAAATAATGCTCCCAAACTTCACATGCAGGGTCTTTCTGATTTATGGATCATATATGCACAATAAACGATAACAGCTTAAATTATATACAATTCGTAGTCTATTAAATATTCTTCAATTTAATACTTAATACTTTAAGTAATTAATTCAATTTAAAATAAAATAAATAAAATAAATAAAAATAAATTAGTACCAAAATGGGTTTAAAAGTTATAGAATGAACATCTAAGGTTTAATATAAAGAAGTGGTTATAATATTCATAAACGTCAGTAAATGCCATATTATATAGAGTATCTCAGGGATGACATGAATAAAATTGTTGTTGTTTTCAATGCAAATTATAAAATTGAGATTGAGAGAAAAAACAATTTGTCGGTTCAAATTCCGGTATGAGAGCCGGTGTATTTGTGCCTCGGGACTAAGCAAAGCAGTGTTGTTTAGTAATAAATTTTAGAATTTACTCCTTTTAGGAGCAAATTACTACATGTTTAATAAGTTTTGCAGAAAAAATGACAGTAAGCAACAGCCTATTATATAAAAAAATTAACATTATTACAGCCTCATATAATTTTCAAGAATTTTATTTTAATACACTCTACTTGGAAACCAAAAACAACTCTTCAACAAGTTTTTCCACTGCTTCTGAGATAATAAATAGAATGACTCAGAATTTGGTCTAATGATATTGTCAAGGAAGGAATCTAGCCCCTTTGATTCCTTCTGAATACACCACTGAATACTCTGCCAATTTTTCATAAGTTTGCTCCTAATGGATAAGTTATTCAAACAAGAACAGCATATAATGAAAGTAATCTAAGGTGAGGATGAATAGAGCGAATATCTAAGTAAGTCACTAGAAACTAAGCAGCAGCCTGGGAAGTATCTATTGCAAAAAAAAAATTTTATTTGAATAAGACATGAACATTCAACGTAAAACAGAAAATATTATAAAAGGTTAAATTTAATAACACAAAATCAAACAAGAACAGCATATAATGAAAGTAATCTAAGGTGAGGATGAATAGAGCGAATACCTAAGTAAGTCACTAGGAACTAAGCAGCAGATTGGAAAGTATCTATTAGACAAAAATTTATATATAAAGCTAATGACGTATTTGAAAAATCAGAATTGATCAATGAAGTAGTGCAATATAATTTGCTTCACAAATCTTATGAAATTTTCTTTTCTGACACTAATTGTATTATTAACTACTCTCAAATTTTCTAAAAGCAATAGATTTTTTGTAGCTATAAAATAATCAGAATCCTTGCCATAAAGAGCTGCAGGTGAGGACAGTAAAATTGTCCTCAATGATTTCATTGCTCCAATTACTGCTGTCAGCATTTATATTGGGATCGGCGATAAGCACTTTACGCTTTTATATTTCCATTTTACTTGCCACGTAAACTTGTACATTTCAGTATCCTGTCGCTAATTTATAGTTCGAAGTGTAAATCTGCAATAAAAAGTGTTGCCAAAGTCGTTCATTTCACACGGTGCGCATATGAAGCGCCGCTGAAGCGGACTTTAAATGCTTTTAGTGAAAAAGTTTTTAAGTTTCACAACAAATATAAATTCACGAACTTTTTGCAATGAACAAATAGAATTAAAGCTAAACTTTTTTGCTTAAAGATTGAATTTCACTCCCAATAAAAAAGGATAAAATACGTTCAGTAATATTCGCTAAGCGAACCGGAAGCCGACATGTTTTTGTAAAATGGAGAATAAATACAAGGCCAGATTTAGGTTTTTTGTTTGCTTAAGTTAACAGAGCACAATGTTAGCAAATTTGTTGGTAATAGAATTTATAACCCACTCTCTCCACTCTGCTAGCTCCCACAATTCATGAGTCAGCAGTACGAGAATGAGGAAAAAATTCATTGTTAAAGTTTTTAAATGTTTAATAATTTAGTTAAATATTTTCCGCTGTGTTAGAAAACCTTTTGACTGAGGCCGGTACACATAAATATTCACACCATAAATTTCAAACGACGTGACAGTAAAGCACAACAACACAAGTAAGCCTTAAATAGCAGAATAACAGACTTAGAATGGAAGCGTTAGTCCCGTCCTTCACGATCAAACGGTAACCGCAGCAAAATGTCAGCAAGTAAAGCAAAAAATTACGTAGCGGCCAGTAGGAAAACCTCTTTAATAAGGATAATATTAAGATAACATTGTTTCTAAAAGGGCAAGTATGATAGAAAAAAAAATGTTAACATTTAGCGACGAAGTAAATAAAAATAATGTGAAATAAATAGAAAAACTTCCGACTTTTCTTATTTTGAACCTGCACGCTATATACGCTCTCTTTGGAACAAAATAGCTATTCTAACTGTGCAAAGCGGCAACAGTAATGGAAAAATCCCACAAATACTTTATGGCATACTTCTGGCTTTAAACCTTCATTAAAGTGTAGAAAATTACATTTGGTGTTAGGAATATGAAACCGAATTCGCATCGATGAAAAGCTAAAACGTTGCTTTGCTGTTGAATTGAAATATACAGGACCGTTGACAATACTTAATAATTAAAGGGACAAAAAAAAAAACCTAAAAATTGGCATTTGTATTCGAACAGGTGGGTGGCGTCGCCCATCTGACCACACATCAGAAAATATCAGAATGTTAAAAATAAAATGTAATTACAGACATATGACATTTACAACATTTCTTTTTCTATAATATTTTAGGCTCATAAGGACTTTAATAGACAAATTGAAGGGCATGTCATAAGCTGCTCCAGAAAAGATAGGTGATTAAGGATATAAATTGAAAATGGCAGAATACACTTAAATTTTTTAAGAAAATTTTTACTAAAAGTGAATTTAATATTTATAAGAACATTAATATTAAGAGTTTTGCAATTTAGCAAAAATACATAGAAAAGTCACCAGAGGAGAGGCTACATGCATAAATCTGCTGGAAAATCCCATAAATAAAACGTTCTACTAACAAGATTAATTGACTTAACAACCCAGGACTGCAAATGTTAAGGAACTGATTGAATGTCTGCCGACAGATGGGTGACTTCTACGGAGCAAGGAACAGTATATTTAACACAAAAGAAATACATTTGCTTAAGTGAAAGTTCGCGAAGACAGCAACAGACTAAGAAAGGATAAATGTATAAAAATGTAGAATACAAGCAAGGCAAATACAATACATTTAGGCCTAATCCTTTCGCTTTTGCAATTGACAGTTCACAGAGCGCCTGACCTACATAAAACGTTTGCAGAAGTGTAAATGAATAGGCGTGGCTTAAGGGAAAATAACAATAGAATAGAAATCTCAGGAGCTGTGCTTGTGCAGGAGATTTCCCTTTTGTTCATAAATTTGAATGCTTAGATGAAAATAAAATATTTAAAGTTCAGGAAAAATATGTGGTAATTTATATGGTATGTATATATACGCTATTGATGTAAATATGCAAAAATTAAAATTTCAAATTGCAAAAAAAATTCATTTTATTTATGAACTTTAGTTTCCTGTTTAAAAATCAATTTTGTAAAGATAATTTTTCATTTACAATATTTAAAGTTCCCGTTCTAACCGATTTTAAATGAATATTATTTCTCTTTGCGAGTGACTTTATATTAGTACCACTAAGATGGTTTTGTATTTTAATGTTGAGATGTTTTTGGATGAAACTCACTTCGTTAGTTTATCATAAAAAAATATTCTTAAAAATATTATAAAAATATTCTTAAAACTTATAATCTAAGCACTTCACTAAAACTTGATGCAGAAACTTATGCAGAAATTGTAGTGAAGAGATTTTAAGTGCATTGTCTAAGTGCAATACTCCGCAATCTCACTTTATTGAAATTGTATAGCTGCAAATAAAAGTATTAAAAATGATAATTGTGAACGTGCTTATTTATTATTTGAGAGCAGATAGGAAATATTTTTAATTATTTTAATTACAAGAACAATAAACATAAATAAAACATGGTTCTGGAGACGAACTACTGTGTTTATTAACCAAATAAATATTTTTGAAAATCACTAATCACTAAAAGCCGAAGGACGTACATTGCTAATGATTTTTGTTATAAGCCATTGTTCATATAATATATTAGAACATTGCATTGAATATTCTATTCTAATTAATATTTCATATATGATGAAGTAGTTGAAAACTGAATTAGCGAATATTTGATATGCCAAAGAAAACTTAGAATGACAGTAACATAAATACTGTATCCACTAAAAATCACACGATCATCAAAAGTAAC
>NC_051847.1:241951152-241958880 GCF_002237135.1 Teleopsis dalmanni | reverse complement strand
ATTATGAATCAAGAAATATAACAAATATTGGATATTAAATTATGGGTATTTGGCACTACGCCAAACCGCGGTATGGTCAGCCAAAAATTAAATAAATTAAAAATAATAACTTTATTGCTTTAATTTACAGTTTAAAAACCTGTCAATTTCAGGTTACGGGCATGTAACTGACTGTTTAGGAATAATATATATATATTCCTTATCAATATGCTTTCGAAATATCACAATTTTAGTTCATCATTTGTTTTAATTATTAATGCTATTTTTTCTGAAAAAGTAAATATCGCTGATTTTTAACAAATATGTACTTTTAATTGAAGAGGCAAATTTAATATTATCTAACTTATTTGTTACTTAATTTTTAATATATTATACACTTCAAATAATAATTTTTCGATTATTAATTCCCAAAAAAATTGAGTAAAATTACTAATTTAGTTAATTATTAATTAATTTCAAATCATGTTGGTATGAATTTCATATTTTAATTAATATAGTACTTCCAAGTCGCAGCAATTTATTTAATCCTTTTATTCCTAGGTGGAACAGAGGGCCGTAACAAATAGTTTCCATTGAACTCTATCTAATGCAAGACGTTTTGTCTTTCCAGCATTTCTTAATTCGGCTTCAGTTTGTCGTTTCCAAGTGTTGCGCGGACGCCCTGGTCTTCTACTGCCTTTAGGGTTGAAATCTAAGACATTTTTTGCGATATCATCAGCGGGTTTTCTTAACGTGTGGCCAAGCCATTTGTATTTGCGCATCATTATTTCATCAGTTATAAGAGGCTGATTCGTTCTAAACCAGAGCTCATTATTGGTTATGGTTGCTGGCCAGAATACATGAAGGATGCGTCGTAGACAACGATTGACAAAGGCTTGTAGCTGTTGTGCGTCTCTTGCCGTTAGGTTCCAACTCTCACTACCATATAGTAAAGTTGGTTTTACGTTTGCATTGTACAGGTGTATCTTAGTGCGTTGTGTGATGTTGGATGAACGTCAGATTTTGTTAAGGGTTCCAAACGCTTGCTTCGCTTTCGATAGCCTGTACTGTATGTCTTGCCGACTGCAAGTCGCAGCAATAGGTTCGGTTATTTCGCTGATCGTATGCTTTGTATAAACCTATTAGAACCCATCGATACAATTAAAGCTCTATGTAGATTTTAAAATAAGCAATTTTGGAAATTTATGATGTGCTTAAAGCACCATTAGTGAGTCAAGCCCATGCAGCATTTTTTTGTAAAAATTATTTAAGTCGCTAATCCCCGAGATCATATGGCATTACAATGGCCCTGACCTTGATCTGCATTGCCTCGACCTTAGTATCCGCTACTAGTTAATTGATTAATTATTATTGATTTTAATATATTTATGGTATCGTTATTTAAACTAATATATATAATAAAAAAAATATATATTTATTTTAATTAATTTGTTGTATTTATATAATCAAATTCTTAACTTTTAGCACAACAAATTCTTAGTGGCTCTACGATTCAAATTTCACGGCATTGTTAAACCTTACAACACACTTCTAATTGGTACTACCCCAGAACTAGAGATGAGTCTTTATACAGTCTGCTTTTTATTAAATTCTGCAGAACCTTGCCCAGTACAACTCGGTACTACTAAATTTGATGTCATAACGCACACATGGGATTGGAAAGGAAAAAAAACAATTGCCAGTGCATATTACTCTCTTGACGACGGTAAAGAGAGAACATAAACAAAACTTACTAGATGTATTTCAGGTTTTTTTGAAATTAATTGAATTATGTATTTATTAATATAAATTTTGTAACCACCTCAGGTTTAATCAAAGAATTTAAATCCATTAAAGTTATGGATACATTAAAAATCAAAAAACAAACAAAGCATTATTTCTCATTTTAATTAATTGCAAGTTAAAATTATTTTTATTTTAAATGGCGTTTATGATTTTTATTTACATTATATTAATTAAAAACAGAACGTCACTTTGCTGATTGTCTGTTCAGGAATTAATGGAAAAGAGTCTGTAGATAATCTCGAGAGGACTAAATTAGCGACTCAAAGCTGTGAACCGGAGCCTTATTATGGTATAAATTGTTCTACAAGAAGGTCTCTAAAAAAATTTGGTTTCTAGCTAATAGATGTCGCGAGACCAAAGAGCTGCTGCGCCCATTGAACTAAGGTACAGGGTACCTTCTTAGAAGACGGAATTGAGGTAGTTAGCTGATAATCTGTCGATGTGTCATGAGCTGCATTATAATCTTAACTAGATGGGTCTATCTAAGGAGACAAAATGTTGTCTCTGCTTAGAGACGGATAAAACTTGCAGTCAAATTCTCACATGAAAGTTTGACTTTCATTTGAAAGGAGAACTGTATTCAGATCTGTTAAGGTCAGTACGTAATAAGAAAGGTCGATCATGATCGCAGTGTTCCGCTTCCCGAGAAAACAAATATCTCGTTTATTTTAAATATTCTATATATCCTACCCGAAATGCAAGTGTAAAAATAATTTTTGTAACGTATAGTTGTTGGTGATCAAAAATAAATATCTTAAAAGCATATAAAGACAATTGAAAAATAAATCGCCTAATCACTTGCAATTAGAACCGGTTAAACACATAAATTTAGGACGGGATATGATAGAATAACGCCGTGATGGTAAAAAAACCATGAGAGAATAATTTTGTATCACTAAAAAATAGGTCTTCTTATTGTTGAAAAATTTGACCATATTTATAATTTTTTCAGACATTGCGTATTTTTTAGTAGCCTTTGTATTATTATATTATCACTAGATGAGTTATGCAAAGTCAGCAATTTTAAGAAAGCTGAGAATGGGTATTTTTCTGGATTGATTCTAAGTCATAAAAATTCATACTATATATTGCATGATAGGTTTAATAAATTGTAGCTTTAGGTGGATAATGATTTAAATAACTCATTTTTTTCTAACAATACATATAAATAATTTTATAAATATGATGGAAATAAAATTACATACTCAAACAATCTAAATATTTAATAATTTTTTGTATATTTATATTAATTAAATTTTGTATATTTATATTAATTTTTTTAAAAAAAAAAAAAAAAAAAAAATTATTTGCATGATAGGTTTAATAAATTGTAGCTTTAGGTGGATAATGATTTAAATAACTCATTTTTTTCTAACAATACATATAAATAATTTTATAAATATGATGGAAATAAAATTACATACTCAAACAATCTAAATATTTAATAATTTTTTGTATATTTATATTAATTAAACAACTTTAAGGTATTATGAAATTACCAAACATTCAACTTAAGCCATTGTGTTATGCCTTATATCAATCGCACTTAAACCTCTTGAGATTTCACATGAAGCACTCTTCATGTTTATTTTGGCATATACAAGTTCATATCAATGTCCATATTAATTCCATATTAAAAGCCAATAAACTGTAAGCAACCTCAATGTATCTTGTAAAAGTCTAAAACAGACATCAGATTTAATGATGATTTATGTTAGATATGGATGAAATAATTTTTAAAGGTATTTGTGTTTGCTGAAAATCATGTGCAGAAAAATTAATTAATATATGAACGAATATTTTTTCTAAATTATTTAAAGTTTCAATGTGATATTTTAATAATTAAATTAACTAGATTATTTGTAACTTTCTTACAACATGAATACTATAATTTAATTTTAAATATAACAACGTAAGTAGGAGCGGTTTCAATTTTCCGGATACCACGATTTGACAACAGACTTTAGTAAAGTCATTCTATATGCTGATATTGTTTAGCTTTCGAGATATTGATGTTTAAAATTGTATAATATTTACATTGATTACTTTAGAAAAAAAAAACTTCACTCTCTATCTAGCGCTAATTAGTAGATGCAATTTTTATATTACTTATCCTAACGACATCTCTTGTTGTTGGTAGCTGTCTTGTGAAAATATCCAATTTTAAGCAACATATCTCTGAAAGTAAGTTTTAAAGGCATGTAGTGGATTGGAAAAAACTGCTGTCTTTTCCAAAATCCAGAGTCAAATGATTGCGCTTTCCTTTCGGTATGTCGAAAGCATCAAAACTCACGTTGTAAGTTTTTAACTCATTAAAACCCCCTATTGGGAATATATAATGAACATTCCAGCCATTGACCGCGATAAATCGTGCTCTTTTTCCAGTATATGGAAAGCATCAAAAGCCATATTGTTAGACATTAACCCTTTAAAACCCTTTAACCCTTTGGGAAGGAATAATAAACATTCCAGACATTGACCGCGAAGGATAAAGGTGTGGAGAATATCATACTAAGAAAACTAAGTCAACCTAATTCAGAAAGCATGGACAATAATTAAAAAATAACTAAAGAATGGGACAATTAATGAAGGGAGTGTGGTTATTGTACAAGCGTAGTTCGCTTGTAAACTCTATAACCAGGATCGCTAATCGTGGTTATAGAGAGGGATGATGGGAACAGCTAAATGCAACTCATCGAATCATAATGAAAGGTATTAGCGAAGCTTATAACTCATGACGGATAGTAAGGTAATTAGTAAGATGCTAGGTTGGAAAATGTCAGGAGGTTGCTCAAATGACCGAGTGACAGTAGTCATGCTATAAAATTGTTTGAAATCAATTAATCAAGGGAAATACAAAAATACCTGTAGTCGTTTCTTTTTTAATTTATTATTATATGTGAAATGTGCGTGACTAGTAAATATGATTTTATAAATATGTGTATCTAAAATGGTATTGGTAAGGGAAATCCGTCATATTTTTGTAATACTGTCATAATTTTATAACATTTGAGTTTAAATCGCACTTCTGGGATGTCGGTTTTGATGAAATTGAAGTTAGAAATCTATTTTATTGCAAATAGCTAAATAGCTCATGTGCTTTTAAAGTTCCTTGAACAATGACCGAATTAGCCTGTCGCCTATCCTCATCCTGCTGTATAAAATATAGAAAGCAGATGTCTTTTCTAAAATTTAAAAGTAATATTTTGAATAATCATATGGAATCAGAAACTTAATTTCTCTTTTTAAATTACTTAATAATTTGCTGACTAACTTTTAAAATGCTTCGCGTATTTTCTTAAAATGTGATAAACCATATCAAGTCCAGAGTATTAATTTTTCTAAAGAAGTGATTGAAGAATATTGGATCATTTAGAATCAATTACCATAAAATGTTATGTAATGAAAAAATAGTATCAATGGTAATTTTAAATTTATTGCATGTTCATGATTTAAAGTATATTAAATATATTTATTATATTACAAATTTGTGTTCATATTAAAATAAAAATTTTTAAAGCTTCTAATATTCTAAAAAAAATTCATTACTTTCAAAATTTTTATAATTTTATCTTATTTTGACATTGTTGTATTATTAATATAATATTTATTTGCATGCTTTTTAAATTAATATTTTTATATATTTTAATATTTTATTTTATAAGTATATTTAAAAGTAAATTATTATTCATTTTTAATTTATTATAATGACTTTTAACAATGTCTTTACTATTTTTTTGTGTCCTTTCGAAAATATTTATTTTTATTTTTTTTATAACTATTATTATTTTTTTACTGCTACCTTCTTAACTTTTTCATTAACATTTGCACTTCCATCCTCTTTCTCTTCACCACCTCTTTGCTCATTATTTTGAGCATTACTGCCACTGGTGTCAGTTGGTGGTATTCTGCGTATCGCTGTCGTAGCGGGAGAAATGCTCATTTCAGATAAAGAATCGAATTCATCACTTATAATCGTAAAGGTTTCTGAACTAAAGGAGCGCAATAAACTTGGACTACTTATACTAAATTCCAGTTCAAATGGATCGAATAATTCGATGTTATCCGCTGCGTTTTGTACTACGTAATTACTTTTTGGCAGCTGCCGTGGCGGACTGTTGTGGCAGATTGGATTTTCCGCCGCTGACTGCTCCACTTGCAGATGTTGAGCCCATAGTGCCACCGCTCGTTCGTGGTTGAGGGCGGCTTTCTGTTGTTGTGCGGCTTCCAGGCAACGTGCTGCTTCCTGCGCCAATCGGTGTCGTTGATGTGATTGGTGTTGGTTGTGTTGCCGGCGGTGGTGACCTGATTTCGTTGTTGGTTTTTGTTGCTTGTGGTTGCTGTTGTTGTTGTTGTTGTTGAGGTTCACTGGAGATTGTTGTACCAGTATTTGGGGTATCATATTCGTATGTTGTAGTGTTGTAGTCGGCGGCTGTGTAGTCACTGTATCCACCACCTTGTTCAGTATTTGTGTCGTATGCTTGTCCTGCGCTGGTGTCGTATTGCTCGTTGCCGATATATGGTTGTTGGCTACCATCATATTGTTGCGGATCATATGTTGTATCGTACGCGCTTGCATCATATTGTTGCTGATCGTAGCCTTCGTAGCCGCTGTAGTCATTGTTGTAGTCACTGATTGCGGCAGGGGCCATGTTTGTGTCCGTTTTTTGTATTTCGCCGACGTTGTAGTTGGAGTTGAGCTCATAGGTTGGTTTGGTTTTATGTTCAGTTGTGCTGATTTCCCCGATGTTGCCTTCATCTTTTCGTTGCTGCTGATATTGTTGCTTTTCTCCTTCGCCGATGTTGTCTTTGAGATTTTCATCGTCGTTTTCGTCGAGTCCATAGCTATAGCTGGGCTTGTAGTCACTGATTCCGTTATCGATTCTTGAAGTTTCGTATTTGGATTTAATGGCATCAATATCGTAGGATGACGCTGCTGTAGTTGCCGCAGTAGTTGCTGTGGGGTAAGTATCGGCTGTTGTTGATTTAGCGAGGATGGAGTCGTAATTGTATGGAGAGGTTTTGCTGTAGTCGCTGAGGATGCGCGCGGTATCGGTTGTGCCAAATGTGGTCGGCTTGTAGTCGAGAGAGGCTATTTTAAATGAAATAATATTTATTAAAAGAAATTAACTTTTAAGAAGAAGATATAGGAATAATAGTAAAAAATGTTTCGTGAAGTGTTCTGTGGTTGCTGAAATGTTAAATGCGATAAAATGTGTTAATGGAATATATTTCAGAAAACTTTAAATACTATTCATGGTTTAATTTTCCATAAATTTTAGAAAAATACGTTAACTATAAACAATGTATCAATATATCTTATGTTATAAGTTATTACAGAATAAAATTGAATCGAGATCCCTAACCTATAAATTGTTATTTATTTAAACATTTTTATAACAAGAGAACATGGGTCACATATTTATAGTTAAATTAGTTTGGTAAACAATTTCTTCTGGAGACTGTATGTCTTTCAGTTATGTTTTCAGAAAGGTTATCTTTCAAAAATAGATCACCTATTACATTTCGCCAAGAAAAAATAGAAATCATGAACATTTATGTCTAAATGTAATACACTAATAAGCTGGGTTATATTATTTTTATTAAATTTAGTTCGTAGACACCTAAAAAGGGATGAATATTTGATATTAATTCCAATTTCTCAATGGCTAATAATATTATTAACTATATTTTAAAAAAAGCTCTTTAGTTTTCTTAAACCTATAAAATAATTTTGCTTAAACACTGAATATTCGCTACTTTCTGGACACTCGACTACGGAACCAATTATTAATCAAGTATATACGCTCATACACTTTTTCATTTAAAAAGTTTTTTCGTACTTATTCCGTTTTCATAGTAACTGATGCCTTCATTTTTTCTCTATCACAGTCGAACATCTTAAAATTAAGTAAAACATTGTAACTATTAACTATTTCACAT
>NC_051847.1:241944787-241951052 GCF_002237135.1 Teleopsis dalmanni | reverse complement strand
ATATGCAATATTTGCAACATTTGCAACATTACCAAGTCAAATGGAGGCAACGTAAAGCAAAGTAACTGCAACAGGTCCGCATAAAGATATATCAAAAAGAATTGAGAGTTTTTGCCGCAAATAAAATAAGGCACAAATGCATGTCAGGCTGTTAGTTAAGGCAGGGTTTTCAAAAATTTATGTACTTATAGTCTAAGAGGATTTCATAAGGTATAAGAAGATATATGACATTTGCTTTTCTTTTAGCTTTTAAATCTGCTCTGCATTTTGAAAAAAAAAAATAAATATAACTCAAAATCTTAAACGTTTAAGTGTTGGACTTTAATTGGTATAAATTACTCTTTAATACTTATTGATGTGTGATTAAGAAAGATCTTTTTGCACCTTTTAAGGAATAATAGGATTACATTCGAGAATCCTTAGTTAAGTTCGAGACTCGAAATGAAATTTTTCCTGACTTCACTTTGTATTGTTTCGATCTGTTGCTTTTCAGCAACATATTTAATAAATAAATCTACTCTTTCAAAACCAGATTAAAGATTCATCTAATATATCTTTGTTATTAATATTTACTACAACGATTTTATATTAAAGAATTCCTCAGTGTTACACAAAGACTACATTACAACAGATAGTTGCTGCGTTTGTTAGGCAAAATTTTATCTTTACTAGACTAAGAACTTACCATAAGCATGCAATAACAACTAAGCGATCAAGACTAAGTGATAATTAATACTCTATATTATATTGAGTTAGCTTGGAGATATACAAAATGGTCAGTTTATTTCTTCGGACAACATAGCTGACTAGGGTAAAGTATTGAAATATCACCATAATTCACTTGGGTGACGTGTGAATTTATTACTATGTATCTATAATAAAATGTCATAGCATTTATATTATATATTACTATACATCTACACAAAATTGTCATAGTTATCTTGGCTAGCGTTGGTTCTATATATCTATATAGAATTCCCATAATATCTAAACAGAATCGCCATAGTTTATTTGATTTGAATCTATAGCTATGTAACCATATAGAATTGTCATAGTATATAAACAGAATCCTAATAGTTCATTTAGGTAATATATAAATAGTATGTAACCTATGCATTTATCAGGTGTTATCCATAGTTAACTTGGGTGACATATAGCTCTATTACTATGTAATTATATAGAATTGACATAACATATGTATATAGTTGCCATAGTTCACATGAGTAACTTATATGTATATTGCTATGCATTTATAAGATATGATCATAGTTTACTTGGGTGACATATAGCTCTATTGCTATGTATTTATATAGAATTGACATAGCATATGTACAGAGTTGCCATAGTTCACATGAGTAACATATGTGTATATTGCTATGCATTTATAAGATATGATCATAGTTTACTTGGGTGACATACATTGTGACCGAAAAGTTTTCGGAAATTCTCATTTAAAATTCGCGCGCTGTATATTTTTCGATATTTTAAGTTTTTTGGTGTTTGCACACTTGTCCTTATTACTATGCCAAATGAGCGCGATCTTGTCGGACAGTTCGTTTACGGCAGCTGTTGAAACCAGTTCACCTCAGTAGTGCGTTGCGAAAAAAACAATGGAAAAAAATATTGAACAAAGAGTTTGCATCAAATTTTGTTTTTCGAACGAAATTTCGTGTGCAGAATCGTTGCGAATGCTACAAAAGGCTTATGGGGAATCAGTTTTATCGAAAACTCAAGTTTATGAGTGGTACAAAGCCTTTCAGGACTGTCGTACGACCGTCGAAGACATGCCGCGTTCTGGACGACCTTCGACCTCTACCACCGACGAAAACATTGAAAAGGCAAAGGAAATCGTGTTCAAAAATCCTCATGTGAGTGTTAGAGAGATAGCACGAGAGCTAGGCATCGGTCGTGAGATGGCTCGTTTGATTTTGGTGGACAATTTGTGTATGCGACGTGTCAACGCCCGGCTTGTTCCGATTCACCTCAATTTGTTCAACATTATCAACGATTTTAAGGCCAAACATTCAATAAATACCATCGAACAGCCACCGTATTCACCTGATCTTGCACCGTGTGACTTTTTCCTGTTTCCCAACCTCAAATTACCACTCAGAGGAACGCGTTTTGAATCCATAGAAGACGTAAAACAGAATTCGCAGAGGGAACTCAAAGCCATACCGGAAAGCGCCTATAAAAAAATGTTTTGATGATTGGAGAAACGTTGGCATTTGTGTATCGCTTCTAATGGAGATATTTTTGAAGGAGATAAAATAAATATTGATGAAGATTAAGAATTTTGCGTTTTATTTAAAATTTCCCGAAAACTTTTCGGTCACAATGTATAGCTCGATTGCTATGTATTTATATAGAATTGACATAGCATATGTACAGAGTTGCCATAGTTCACATGAGTGACTTATGTGTACATTGCTATGCATTTATAAGGTATGGTCATAGTTTACTTGGGTAACATATAGCTCGATTGCTATGTAATTACATAGAATTGACATAGCATAAGTACAGAGTTCCTATTCCTCTTTCTAACTACATAGACATATAGTTGTATAGCTATGTATCTATAGGAAATCAGAAATTCATTTAATTTTTTTGTTTCTTTTGTATTTTTCAAATTACATATTATCATATCTAGAATTTAGACCCGAAAATTACATAAAACCGGTGCATACTGCGTTAAAGTTACGTTATAATGAAAAAATATCATTTAAAATCTTTAATTTATTATATTAGTGAAGTTCATACTAAAATATATTTTCAAATACGTCACAAAATATCTTAAATTTATTTTTTAAGTTTATTTTATTTTTAATTTTAAGTTTATTTTAAAGTCACAAAAGTCGGTAAATATTTTTGCGAAATTTAAGAAGTGTTTGCGTTAAAAAAATATTTGTAAATAAAAATGTTTAAATATTGAAATAAAAGACGTATAAAAGCCGGCATAAGCGGCTATTACTATTATACTTGCGGGTGTGCTTACAACTTGTTTTTGTATTTATTTGTCTTGGCAACAAAGCTTTTGTATCCGACAGATACCAAAAGAATGTTTAGTTTTCCTTGTGTCTGCACTTTTATTTATGCAACCAGTAGTTCCCAGATAAAAGTCAAGGTACTATATTCTTTGTTTGTTTTGTTGGCTGTAAGTGAAATGTATTTGCAGTTGAAAGTAAATAATATTATCTAAGGTCGCCAAAGGTCAGTAACATTGCGATGCTAAATGCACTTACTACTTATATTTAATCCATGGATAATGGACTATGCTAAAATGAAAAGCAAGAAAAATTTTTTTATTAAAATAAAATAAGTTTTTATATTTTTATAAACACTACACTAACAAATGATTTTCGCATAATTTTTTTTTACAAATTTCACTTTTGAGTGTGAAAGATACAAATTATTAAGATTTGTTGTGCTAGGTGATTGATAAAGATATACTTTTACATGATAATGTTAAAATTTAAAAATATTTTTTGCATTCAAATTGCTCTTCAACTTAATCATTAATATTTAAAGAAAATCGTTTTAATTTAAATTTATAGCTTTTTTGGTCATTTATTTTTGAGATTTTTTAAATTAAATTATTTTTTCGTTTTCTGTTGTACGTTGCCCTTATTTATAATTTCTTTCCGCATTTGAGATGAAAGTATCTGTACAAACTGTCATATACAAGAGCAACATGACCAATCCAGCAACAGATACTTCTTTCTTCATTTAAAGTTATTGGCCTTTTTAAGGTTAACGTACGATTTGACCCACTCTTAAATTTCAAAGTAAAAATTGTTAAATATTTTAAGGATAAATTGTTTTAGCCATTTTATTAAAAATTTAATTACAGTTTAATTTCAAAAATTCTATTGATTATAGAAATTTTAGTAGACTTTAATAATAATATATGAATTATTTTTTTAATAATAATTTAGTAGCTGATGATGAATATAGTACGCTGTTGATGACTATAGATTTTAGTTGAAATATTGGTTAAAATAAAATCATTAAAAAACAAATAAATATTTTTTAAAAGGTTTATTATTTAACTATTGACCATTAACATTAACTATTTAACTATTTTTGGTCACTGAAACAAAAAATTATATATAAATTATTTTTAACAGTAATAAACACAAAATTAAAATTGAATTATTATTATATTTTATTGAAAACATAATTTTTGGACTTCGATTTTATATACATAGACTAATAATGAATTTAAATAATTAAAACAATCGTTATAAAATAATTCAATAATTAATTTATTTAAAAGATTGTGCTTATGTTAAAATTAAAAGCAATTTATAATTTCAATTATTTCGCTTTTTTAATTAATTTTTTTTTCAAAATTAACTTTCTACATCATAACTTATTAACTCGTTTCTTAAGTAACTTAATTTACGGAATCAGTTAATTTAATTTTTATTATAATGTATAGCATTTAATGTAATTAGTAAGCAATCAAACCAAAACTAATTAACATTTTTTTTTACTATAAAAGGAATTAACATCTGTATGTGTTTATAATTAAAACTATCAAATCTGACACAAAATTGAAGTCCCTTTCAAGCACGTTTTTTATCGCTCCAGGGACTAAAAGTAAAAATTGATATCTCATTAAATTAAAACTTCAAAATAATAAAAAACAAAAAATAAATAGAAACTATTTAATTGTAAGAGACATAAACCGCAACAGTTTAAAAAAAATTGCAAAACATGTAAGGAGACGGGGCTGGATTTCCTTTTTCTTGTATATATTATACACCGTAAATCTTCATTAAAATCATTTAAAACTAAATAATATAAAATATAATTGTTGTTGAATGCTTATGTATTACAAATAATAAACGATTAGTTGGTTTATTATGTTAAATTTATTTTACATTTATTTTGTTATATTATTAAAATTTAGTAAAAAAAATCAAAATAATTATTAAAAAAATTACAATTATTAATAATTAAAAATTTAATAAATTAAAAATTATTTTAATATATAATAATACCTTCTTATTTATTTAGTTGAATTTAGTTTAATATATAACTACCTTTCTGAAGTATATTTATATATAAGATATAGTTCTAAAGATAACAGAAATAAATATAGTTTTTCGTTTGTCGATAATTATGTATCGATATTAGAGAGTTCAAAGGCAAATGATTAAAATTATAAATGATTAAAAGTCCATATATTATTATTTTGATTTTTCAATAAATCGTACAATGAATTTTCAATAAATCATATTTAAAAAAAATTCACTTTTTTCATAACGATTGACTTTACGATTTGCTATTTTATAATATTAAATGGTAAGGCTCAAGATATATGTTTTTATTTGGCTAAAAGTGAGTTCTATATAGGTTTACTTTCGGGTCCAAAAAAAACATAAACCTGTACATCAGTTAAAGATGCCAATATAACAAAAACAATATCTAATCGTTTATAGTAGTTTAGTTAAGTTTAAAAATTAAACCGAAAAAGGTCTCTTATGACAGTACATAATCTATTTTCTTACTACAAATTCTTCTGTATTTCTCGAATGCAAAATTTAAATTGAACGGAAGATTTTTAGAAAAAAAATATAAGTCAAGCCAATTCTACCCACTAAGGTTCATTGATTTGATAGATTCATAGCAATATGAAATTAAAGTATTAAAAGACAGCTAATGAGGAAATCATCAGCAAATATTAAGCAGTAATTCACTACAATAAGAGAAATGGAGCTCAACTGAAGCTCAACTGGTAAAACTGGTAACCCCAAAGAATTCTGGTCTTGTTTTGAAGTAAGCGAGACAAAAACAACAAAGACATTCCAGAGTTTTTTTAATGCCCGGTTCCTTGAGTTTTCCGCATTCGTCAGTATAAGTGTTGTAAACAGACAGTACACGATTAAATTAACTTATATATAAAACAGAGACCTAAGTGCCAAAATGGTAACTACAACACAAAAAAATGTAATTAATACATTATTTTCAATGCCTGATTTACCAATTTTAATCTCTGTGTTTTTGTAACCTTAATTGAATAGTTCAAGTTCAAAATCCACTCCTGTGTTCATGTGTTGAGTATTTTTTTGCCATTCGTATCGTCTTTTGCAACTCAAAAAAAAAAAAAATAAACAAAATTAAAAAAACTTAATGTTTGTGTTAACTGCATTTTAACGTTTTTCACATTAACCCCCCGGGCTCATTATAAATGAGCTTAAACTTCTGCATCGAATACTGACGTTGGGACAAGTTGAATGACGTTTTTGTGGTTATATTG
>NC_051847.1:241935962-241944687 GCF_002237135.1 Teleopsis dalmanni | reverse complement strand
TGCAATGCTTTAATTGAACTTGTCATTGATAATTTATTTGTTATTATGTTTAACTCTCTTTTGCAATTAAAATTCTTATAACAGTGTTTTTTTGTTGTTTTAGACTATTCCTGTTATTGTTTTTTGTTTGTTCATTGTCTTTATGATAAAGCTTTACATGCTTATAAATTCTTCTAAGAATACTTTGTCCACTTGAAACATGTTTGTACCGACTTAATCCGATATAAAATTTTATGTTCAGTTTTTGTTTTCAATTTATTTTGAACTTGCTTTCAACTTGCTTTCAATATTTGAATTCAAGTTTATTGTTATTATTAAAAAAAAATTATGGGATAATATCTTAACCTTTTTAATATATGTTGGGGTAAAATTAAAATTAATTTAGAATTGAACTCATTTTTTTTATTTAAATGAAAATGCCAATTATGCATTTTTATAGATTGAATCGAAAATGATTTTAATTTAAATTTGTAATTTGACAAATAAATAAATAAGTAAGACATGAACTCCATTTACTTCTAACTATATATTGATATATGTATGTATATATTCATTACATTCACTAGTTATGTATGACACATACGACGCATATAGATGACATAAGACCAGCTAAGGCTCATATTATGTACAGTGTCACGGGCACGTCAAAATCAAAATTGTAGTTGCTTTCAATACAAATGAAAAAACAGAGTGAAAGAAAAAAACAAATGGTTTAAATTCGGTCATGAGAGCCGAGGCTATCTATGCCTCGTTACTCAGCCTAAGCCGTGTTCTACGTATCTGTGTATATACTTCTTTAAAAATTTAGGCACAAAAGTACAAAAGTCATAGTAATAATACGAAATTGATAAATTGCTGTGACTCTCTGCATAACAAGCGTTTTCGTCATAGCTCGAAAGAGTCAATTTTGACGTGCCCGTGACACTATACATAACATGGGTCTAAGGATATAAAACCTTCAATAAGAATAGAAAAAGTTAATAATTTAAAGCAAATAATTCAATAAATTAAGGTCCTACGGTTCAGAAGTGTTTAAATTATGTAAATAACAAAATATTAATTCTCAAGAAAGAATCGACAAATTGTTAGTTTTCAATTTCACAGCTGACAAAAACTCATTTTATTATTAAACAAAAAAAAAAATTAATTATAAAAAATTATTAAAAACTAAAAATCATTTCAGTAGAATTTATGTGTGGGATGTATATATATTTTGGTTTTGTGTTGAAAAACTAAATTTTTTATAGATCTGCAACAAACGGTGAAACAAAAGCAAAACTAATTTTTTAAACAAAATTATTTTAAACAAATATACGTTATTTATTTACTAAAATGAATTAATCATGCAAAGTTGAGTTAATCAAGTGAAACAAAATAAAAAAAAAATTAAATAACCTTCACACAAAAAAATTGAGAGTTTACTATTAAAAAGTCTTCAGATTTGTAACGTAAGTACGTACTTATTTTTATAATTTTATTGTTATATTAAAATAACATTAATGCAAAAAATATTTGACAGTGACAATAGAAAAAGTATTGAGAAATTTGTAATACTAAAAAATGAATATTTTTTTTCATAAATATAAGTCTCAGTCATCAGATAATATATAGTTGCTATACCCAAAAAAGTAGCGATCGACTCCATTTCATAGACAAATGGAAATCGTGAGGGAAATTTATTGGTAAATACAAAAATTTTCCATATTAGAGCTTGTCTCTGGCATCTCTGCTTATGATCTTACAAATAATAAAGAAAAATAATTATAATTTTTCAGTTTATGTATGCCAGAATATAGTCATCAGTTTGCATGTATTTTGAAAAATATTCAAGTTCAAATTTTTGACTAAATTACTTGTAACCCAAAATTTAATTAGGCACACGTCACTAAATCGGTACGCTTTATAATTCTAATTAACTGATTTTATAACGTTGAACACAATTAATTCTGTTATAATTGGAAAGAATCTCTCCGAGCTGTTTGACATAAAACGAGGTTTCAGATAGGTTGACTCTTTACCATGTGACTTTTTTAATTGCTAAACATCACTTGGTAATAAATGCTTCTTTAGTAATTGGAAACAAAGTTTTCTTGAAACTTTCTACTCTACTTTTGTTGGTCCTTCTGTATTGCCCAGAAGCTTCGACAACAACGAAACCCATTAAGGGCATTCAGAGAAAATCCTTCGGAAGGTCTGTAATCCTGTACACTTTGGTGCAAGTATCGAATTAGATGGAACGATGTGGATATATTAGCTGTATTAGACATTGACATAGTCAGTGGATTAAAATTTAATGCTTGGTATGGTCGTGATATCACGTGAATGGTTGTTAATACAATGGTTAGGCAATTGTTTCGAACACCGCTAGTTAAAGGACATAAAATGCGCTTACAAATACTAATTAAAACTGATAAAAAGGCTACATTTTTTTTTAGTGAAACAGATAATTATAATTTTATATGTGATATTTTAAGTCAAACACGATACGATTTTAGGGCTATGTAGTTATGAAAAATTTTTAAATTGATTTATTCAGAACTTTATATTTCGATTCTTTAACAATATCTTTATTTCTGAAAATAGAATAAAATACTTTTTACAGTGAAATCTGTGTTGCCGTTGACTGCGTATTGATGCACTGTAAAGTGCATTGTTATAATTTTAAAAATTGAAAAAAATTAGAATTGTCGATGATTTTATAGATAGAAATAATATTAATTGTTGACCATAATTAGCCTTACTCAAAACACTATACTACTTAGTTGATTAATATAATAGTGCTTAAAGGAATAAAAAAGAAATACCTAATCTTATGCGCAATTGATGTTGATTTCCTGCAAAAAATTAAAATTTATTCCATGAAATCGGCTGTGGACCAACTACAACTTTCTAAATGAAATGAAATTTTCAGTTCCGGTGTAGTTACAACGGTAACTTACTTGGTGTTCTTAAAATGAATTTTTTATCAAACTGAAATTGTACTGCACAAAATGTCGTAAACCTTATAAAAAAATTTATCTTATCAGAAATCATAAGTAACTAACATCAAACTGAGCACTCATATTTCAAGACATGTCAAAATTATTAGCTAAATGAGATTTAATATGGAAAATGATTTATTTGTATATTTCTTTAAATGATATTTAATATTATCGAACATGGTTTGGATTAAAGCAAATGTTTGTGTTTTTTGTTTTCAACTTTAAAAGTTGCTATTGTTTTTTTTATAATTCTTAGATGTATAGATCCCAATATGGATTTATGCATAGAAGAATAATTGTATGGCTAAAACATGGGAATTGGGGAATATTTTTAAGTTTTTTATGCGATCTTATCTACCTTTATTTGTTATTTAATTAAGACCACAATACTAATATTGTTTTTTATTTTGTTTATCAATCTAAAAGTATGTGAAGTTTTTAGTTGTTAACATTTAGTTTAATCTTGTTAAACTTGTTAATCTTGTTAAACTGGTTATATAAATTATAATTACCTAATGTAACATGTATGAGTAGTTAGAGAAAACTTTTAAGTTGGCAGTGGAAAGATTACAGAAAATCAAAATTTATAAGTAAAATGTACTTCGGACCAGGGCCAAATTTCTGATAGCTGGAAAAGCATTTCATTTCCAATTAAGAAATTGAGATCATGTCTAAAGAAGTATTATTAGTTTCATTCGAAGATAATATCCTGTAAAATTAGCGTCTGTGTTAAAGTTTTTTATTTTTTTTATTACCTCCCACAAACGGTGTACCTGTGTCAACATAAATGTAGATCGGCACTTATATTATACATTTTATTTTTCTCTCACAATGCAAATTTAAGTCCTGCAAACTTTAAAAATTTATAATTTACATCATACTTATCCAACTAAGTTTTAAAGATGTCAGCTATACTCCACCCAATGTCGTATATTTATTAATTTCTCTGAGTCAATTTATTCAGTTTATTCAGTTGGGCAGACATAAACCTGTCTATAAAGACATGCTAAGCCTTCATCCTTTTTTGTTTAGTTTTCCTTCATAGGAAACACATTTTGGAACTGTAATTTATTCAAAATTTTTTTATCAATAATAAAAAAACATATATTGTTTCTAATATTTTGTTTGTTCTTTCTTTCAAATGACAGTTCATGTGCGTAAAGAACCTAAGTCTTTTGACTTTTTATATATTCTTGCAAGTAGTACATATGCTATGAACAGGATATTGAACAATGCTATTAACTCAACTGCGATCTGTGTAATGTGGTAAAGCAAACATTGGGAACTTATAGTATATGTATAATTCTCGACTAGTTCGACATATCTATCCTATTCAGTGATGTCCAAATGGTTTTTGGTTTAACTTTTTTTAACAAGTACTAGCTTTTTAATTGATGAAATTGGCAATTATAATTTTGCGAACATCGTGTTAGGAAGCAGAGTTTAAATAATATTCGAACGAAATGCAATTTAATGACTGTACTCTGCAGCTAACATTCAAATTAAAATTAAATAATTATAACTGTTTTTTTTATTGATTAACATATTTTGATTACATTTTAATTGCTACGTAACTGAACGATTACGATTTATATATAAAAATCTATAAAGTTTTCTTATTTTATTATATAACCAAACAACATTGCTAAAAATTTTAGTAATTCCATTCATTTCAGTAAATACATATATAAAACTTACTTACCTAACCTGAAAAAACTTAGGTAATTATTTCTGTATGTTTCTGCAGATCGGTGTTTGGGCTTTGACAAAGTGAAAACTTTTTTTTTAATTTTAATAATAGATCAAGGTCTAAAAAGTCCGGGATCACCCCTTAAGGATATCATATTAATGGTTACAATTAACATACATGTACATAATGTTTTTTTCGTCTTCTATGACTACAACTGAAACAACCTATTCCAGTTCCAAAAGCACCAGGGCAACCCAAGCAAATGAAAAATTGATTGGATTAATTGTAATGGATATCCATAACGATACTTTCGTTAGTCATAGAGAAGGGATTAAAAAGTGTGTAAATATGAAATCACAGCAGATGAGAGCGAAACAAAATTGAGGAAGGCACAAATTATTGAATAAATGAGACAATGAATACTAAATATTAATTTTCTTGATCTAAACAAGTCCTTTCAATTAATGTACCATAGAGCATTTAAGTCTAGGGCTCCTCTTTTATTTCGTCTACTATTGTTTACTATTTCTGGCATTTTGAGTAAATAAATAAACTCACAAAATTATCATATTTCAACCTTTAAAGAATTATAGTAATACTATATATTGTAGTGCCCATGATCTACATCAATGATATACACATAGTAGAAAAAGTCTACGGATATTCACAAAATTTTTCTAAAATTACGCATAACTTTTTTAATTTTTACTCAAATTCATTTTTATTTCCTGATTTATTTTAACCAAAGAAACAACAATAAAGTTGCAATATTAAAACTAAACAGTTATTCTTTAAAAAAAAAATTAAACACAATTATATGCGAAAGTAGCAATTTTTGAAGCAGAAAAAGTCTACGGATATTTCTTAATATTTACATTAAAACAATAAAATTCACAAAAATCTTAAATTTAATAGCCTGTGGGATAACCCATGCATTTAATAACCTTTGTTAAGCGTCTTTCCATTGACTCAACTAGCTTTGATGTATCCTGTGCGTTTATTTCTAGCCATTCTTCTTTGATGACGTTTCTTGCTATATCCTTGCTGGAAAACATATGCTGGCGAATCTTATTTTCCAAATAAACCCACAGATGTTCTATAGAACTAAGGTTTGGTGATTCTGGTAGTGTTTGAAGTTGCCTGAGAGCATAGTACAGCATCCAAATCCGTACTATGACTGCTGTATGCTTAGAGTCATTGCCCTGCTGAAACAAAAAGGTTGCCTCAAGTCCTAACATTCTGACATTTTCTTTCAAATTTGTTTTTAGAATATTTAGAAAACCATATTTCTCCATTGTATCTTGTACAAATTCAAGTCTAACCGCACCATTACTTGCTATACACCCCTAAATCATTACGCCGTCACCAACACGTTTTACTGTTTACGGTTTATCACAGGTTGTGCATAATTTTCTCCATACAAGTTTTCTAACTTTGATTCCAAATATTTAAAATTGACTCCCATCGGAGAAAATAACTCATATTCAGAACTTTATAGGTTTATTTATACGCTTTCTTGCACGGCTTAATCATTTTATTCTATTATATCTGGATATGTATGGCTTCTTTCCTGCAATCAGGGTATAATACATGCATTTCTTCAAAATTTTCCGCACAGTATCAGGATATATTTTGTTTTCAAGTATTTCGGCAATATGTTCAGCTAGTTTGAAGGCTGTTACTCTTGGATTTACTTTCACCTGGTTGATTATGCTACGTCTTTCTCTATTTGACAAAATTGTGGGGCGGCGAGTGCGAGGTTTAGAAACGTAAGTACTGGTCTCTTTGAAGTTATTTGTAATTCTCTGCACAGATGAATATTGACGACCAATATCTTCAGCAAATTTTCTTTGGCTTACGTCATCTTTCTAAAATTTAACAGTTATTTGTCGCGCACTAAAACTAATTTCACGTCTTTTATTTTATATTGTAAAAATTTATTGCTTATATAAAAAAATATTATTAAATTATTGATTTTTAGACTCTTTAGGAGGTCAACTAATAATTAAATATCATTTAATGACACTTTTATGCTTGCAAGCGAATTTAAATTAGCGGTAAATGTAAATATCAAGAAATATCCGTAGACTTTTTCTGCTTCAAAAATTGCTACTTTCGCATATAATTGTGTTTAATTTTTTTTTAAAGAATAACTGTTTAGTTTTAATATTGCAACTTTATTGTTGTTTCTTTGGTTAAAATAAATCAGGAAATAAAAATGAATTTGAGTAAAAATTAAAAAAGTTATGCGTAATTTTAGAAAAATTTTGTGAATATCCGTAGACTTTTTCTACTATGTGTATGTGACAAGCCACTGTTTATTCAGACAAATTAAATGAGTTATATTATAATATGCACTTTTGTCGGTTTGTCGGTTTGACGCTTTGACTTTGATCATATTACTTAAAATAAATATTTTGACTCATGCCGTTACAAATATGCATTTGTAACATAAGACATGATAAGCATGTATGGTCGTTGCACTATTCCAACTTGAATTCCAGAAGGTACATTTAACTTTTAGAAAATAGTACATGACGTATAATTGTAATACGTTAGAAGAGTATTTATTTGTAAAATATATATAATTGTAAAAGTAATATAATTTATGGGAGTAACCAATGCATTGATTGGTTACTTAAATTAAATAGAAGCAAATAATAATTGTTTAGTAAATAAGCTAGAATAAGTATAAATACCCATGATTTTTACAATACAGACAGATTCAATTTAACTTAAGACAAGGTTACGTTTTTTATTTGAATCGTGTTCTATGCGGCATTTAGATGCTGAAAGGACAATAAGCGGGTGAAGGGCTTAGCAATACTTTCCTCTATACTGATAGGTCGTTTCCTTACGTTGGTCGATAGGCGATCCTTAAATCTTTTCAGGACTCAGACATCAATTGGTGAACTTACTGCACGCATATCCTAACATAACATAATAATAACATAACATAACATCCTGTGCAACCATAACATGGCGATCCTGCCACCATAACATAACAATATTCTTAATGTTCAGTAAAATTCATTGCTTATGTTTATTATATGTAAAATACTAGGTGGATTAAATTTACCTGACTTCATAACAGTGGCAACACCAGAACAAAATAAATTAAATGTTGTATATCTGGCAAGTTTTAAACGACAGCTTTAAAAGTTCCGACTTCATCAGATGTTTGGTTAGCTATTTGCAAATATTTGGAATAATTTTGGCTTCTGTATTTTGGAATTTGGAATAATTTTTATAGATTATTTGGAACAAAGAAAAACAATAACTATTACTATTACAATCAGACTATTATTGCATATTATTAGATCGACTGAATGAGGAAATCAAGAAATAATGACCACATTTGTCGAAAAAAAAATTTTGTTTTTGTAGACTAACGCACCGCTTACACGTCACTGAAAACCATGGCAAAATTAAATGAATTACGGTACGAATTGCTTCCTCACCCACAGTATTCTTTGGATTTGGCTCGCAGTGACTATTACCTGCTTCCAAACTTGAAAAGGTGGTTCCAGAGGAAGAGATTTACATGAAATGATGAAGTCGAATGGGAAACTGAGGCATACTTTGGAGGACTTGATAAATCGTATTATTTAAGAGGTATCCAAATGTTGAAAGATCGTTGGACTCGTTGTGTCGAACTAAAAAAGGACTACATTGAAGCATAAAAAAATGTTCTTATTGCTTAGGCCGGGTGTTTATCAATTCACCTAGTGTACGTCATATTATTTTTCATTGGGCTCCTTCTATTGGCAGTTTCTAGATCTGCGTCTGCCTGAATAAATATAGTAGATAAAATAATTGCTAAAGCATCCACATATAAAGGCAATTTGCAATAATTAAAAAAAAAAATAAATAAATAATTCCATAAGAAACTATTTGATTAAAATTTTTGTTACTATGTCAACAACTCGTTTTCATACAATTAAAGAAATTGTTTTAAATGAATGATTTTAATTGGCTTAAGCAAATATTCACTTTATAAGTGGATGTTATGTATTAAGTATTTAAAGAAACATTCAAATTATTGTTTATGTAT
>NC_051847.1:241930950-241935862 GCF_002237135.1 Teleopsis dalmanni | reverse complement strand
ACAAAAGTATCTTAACCACAGAACAAGAGGAGTGCAGTTAACAAAATGACTCATATTTTACAGAGTAAAAAAAGAGTACACTAAAGAGAAAACGTACACCTGAAAGGAGAAAATGTATATTGTAAACGAGTAGGCAACCACATTTACAACTGGAACTGGTGTGAGTCAACGAATAAATCGGGAGCTTCCACTCTTCTGCGCTCAGCTATGCAATATTGTTATGCGGGCTTCCCGAATAGAAACCCGAATAAATGCAGCTTCACTTCGCTTTCGATTAGGGCAGGTCAGTCTTTACAAAGTAAATATACGTATGAGGTGCGTTGCTCAACGGCGGCGTCTTTCCGTTGACGAATGTTGCGAAGCTGCGAAGACACCACTTATTCTGATTGCTGGAGACAGAGCCTTGTGGTGGCAACAAAACGGTATGAAAGCCTCGCGACAATTATTCTTTAGCTCCTGCCTGCTACACACATCCAAAGTTTCCTTTCAGCAAAATGGTTAGGCGCACAGAAACTCGTAACAGGCGACAAAGATGCGCTGCGTGCTGGCCAGGGCTTCAACTCTTCAGTGTGCGAAGAACGAAGACTAAAGGTATGCGCCGAAAAAAACTTGAACTGCTTTTTTTAACTTGTTCTGTGGGCGTATTTGCCGTATTCACTGTATCTGCTGTGCTCGCATCCGAATACCAGTGGGTATATGTTTGCACAATTTAAGCTTATTTTTGCATTAATCATATTTTTGGTTGAATCTCTTCCACACCGCTCTCCTGTCGCCGACAAGTTTCTGCTCGTTTTCGCCTTTTAAGTGTTTGTATTTTTTTATTACTTATGCAACTGAACTTATCCTTATAATTTTTGTTGATTCGCGTGCTGAGTTCATTATTTGCTCATTTCTTTGGAGGCTTTCATCCTTGAAATTACATCTTCTTCGCGACTATGTTGAATGAAAAGTGTACTCAAATTTTTTGTGCACCATCGAGTGGTGTACGTCTTAAATTACCACTTCAGTGTAGTTTTCTTCGTGTTCGTGATTTTCTCGGGACTGCAAAATCTGTTTTTAATGCAAATATTTAATTAGCAGCTTGATCTTCAACAAGTATTAAGGATTAGTGAACCAGATTGAGTACTGCTTGAGAATCACTCATTATTCTTTATTAGTTGAAGTTTTAAGTTTGTTTCACCGATTTCCTTTTTTTTAAATTTTTATCCATTAAGTCATCATTGTGACGATTATAAAATAAAAGAATATATTAAAGATAATGTTTACAATGCTTTTTAATTTTATATTATCTAAATATTGTAATAACCACATCGGAAATCTTAAATTTTATATAACATATTTTTTAAAACTTTTTACTGAAATTAATTAAAAAAATCTTTTTAATAGTATTTACTTTATCAAATTGCTCAAATTTTTTTTAGTAGTGTTGAAAGTTGTATTCCGAATCATAGTAGGAGAACTAATACCGATTGCTAAACTTACTAAATCTCTATATAAAGATACAGACCTATATATAACTACAAATGTTTTTAAAGGTCTCAAAAAAAAATTAAGAGCTGTTTGCTTAACACTTAAAAATTTTTTTAGTTAATTACCGAAATAATTGAAAATAGCTTGAAGAGAAGAGAAATATTTTCTCAAATATTTTAGAGGCCTACGACAGATATGCACAAAAATACTTTAATGAAAACTGAGCAGAAAGATTCTAATCTTACAGAATAAAGTTTGCGTTCGACAGAGAAACTTTCTAGTGTACAGTCTGATTTTCTGTATATGAAATACTTTCCAATAATGGTTGATTTTAAAAATGCAGCATTCCCTGATAGTACAGCAACACCCGAATAAGAAAGATCAATTTAAATTCATTTTGATCCCTGTGCCGATAGTGCAATCAGTATATGTGCACGAAAGACAAATAGACATGTCTACCGCTGTGTATTAATGGAGTTGAAATACCCTGCCCTATATGTGTTAAATATGACTCTGGACGTCAAATTAACCTTGGAAGAACATGTCAAAACGAACCAACAAGAAGTCTAACTAAAATTATAATAACATACAATGGTTAGTTATCAGGTATTCCATGTTATCATAACTACATAAACTTTTCACTTATAATTAAATTACGAAACCTGTGTCGTCATACAAATCAAAGTGTTAAGGTATAAAGTCATCATAGATGCACATTGGACAAACATTAGCTGAAGCTTCTGAAACTGAACTAAATCAAAATAAAATTAAGAAGTTTTGTAACTCATCATCAGAGCTGATTCAGGCCGCAGACTAAAATATTAAAAACTTTTCGGTCTCACTAGGTAGTTAAGTATCATCAACATATATATCGATGTAAAGAGAAAATATTGATGTCTATATGATAGAGAAAGATTCTGTCGCATCCTGAATTTATAAAATATTACATCAGTTAAAAGACGCTTGTAAGATCTTTTACAGATAAACAGATGAATTTAAAATAATTTTCAAAAATTTTTATTTTGTGGATTAAAAGATCTGTAAGTTTGAAAGCATATTTAAGCGATATAATCCCACAAGGGAAGAATCAGAGCACTATCTATTATAAGTTTTTTACTCAAATGAACATTTCTCTGCATTATAGATATAAAATATAAAAGTATATAATCAAGAAATCATTTAACAAATGTTCTTTACCATTCTACATATCTCATCCGACTTTTCTTGCAATATTTTGGTTTGAACTGTGGGGCATCTCCTCAAGTGATATATGCATGACATGTTTAGTACAAAACTACGTGCTAAATATGTCATCCATTGCTTAATTCCAAAATTTGAAAATTATTAAACATTTTAATGGCTTTCGATAAAAATTCTCCTCGCAAATATTCAATGCAAACCCAATCGAATCGCAATTGCATCGGAGGCTTGCAGCAAATAAAATGTTTGCTGTCATATAAATTTCCTGTTTACAACACGCATAAATGTAAAGGTGAACTACTACAATCGCACACATCTACATGTCTGCACACACACAGAGTCAGGCACTCATAAATAGAAGCATATATATTAACAAATACGATATTATATTCGACTGTAAGCACCTGCGGCACCAGAGCTGCCACCTCCTCACTGGTTTTCGCTTGCAAATGTGAGGGACAGCAGCCATTAGAACTTCGTAGGAAATTAATATCATTGAAAAAATTTCGTTGCAAAATGTGCGTAACGTGTCAGATAAAAGAATAAACTTCACAAAACCGTGTATATTGAAGCTTAAAATACTATCTATGATTAGATTTAAGTACAATTTATGTAACAGTGATGAGTTCGAAAACAAAAAATGTTTGTTTAGTTTAGTTTTAGGATTAGGGCAGGATTATACACGAGAGTTATCTCCTAGAATTTGTTATCTTTAGTGAAACTAATTGTTTCAATATTATAATGAGAAATATTTCAATATTTATAGTACATTCAGTATAACGAAAATTGATAATAACAATGTTTAAAAGAACTGATGAATCACATTTTATTATTTGTTGTCAATAATCCTGTTAGTTGAAAACAAACTGATACTGGATTCAAATTCTTCCATTCTAATTTCCGAAGTTTACGTGTGCTATAAAAGCTTAAAACGCTTAAAAAGAACTATTTGAGTAGCGTAGTGTAAATTTCGGGGTACAAATTACATGATATTTTAATTCTGGGCATTAGTTTCGTGATTCGTCTTCGATGCAACTGTGCAAACGTTCATGTTGAATATGATCGGCAGATGAATGTAGGAGTGTCTGAAATATAAGAATTTTGCTAAATATGACATCATATGCTGAATAGATAACAACTAATATAGGTATATTCAGTTAGAAGATAACAGAAACAAACTGGTTTGTTGTATCAAATAAATATATCAGATCAAAAAGCTCAAAAAGCTCAAAAAGCTCCGAAAGCTCAAAAAGCTCCGAAAGCTCAAAAAGCTCCGAAAGCTCAAAAAGCTCAAAAAGCTCAAAAAGCTCAAAAAGCTCAAAAAGCTCCGAAAGCTCCGAAAGCTCAAAAAGCTCCGAAAGCTCCGAAAGCTCATAAAGCTCAAAAAGCTCAAAAAGCTCAAAAAGCTCAAAAAGCTCAAAAAGCTCAAAAAGCTCCGAAAGCTCAAAAAGCTCAAAAAGTTTCGAAAGCTCAAAAAGCTCCGAAAGCTCCGAAAGCTCAAAAAGCTCCGAAAGCTCAAAAAGCTCCGAAAGCTCTGAAAGCTCTGAAAGCTCTGAAAGCTCTGAAAGCTCTGAAAGCTCAAAAAGCTCAAAAAGCTCTGAAAGCTCAAAAAGCTCAAAAAGCTCTGAAAGCTCTGAAAGCTCTGAAAGCTCTGAAAGCTCCGAAAGCTCCGAAAGCTCCGAAAGCTCCGAAAGCTCCGAAAGCTCAAAAAGCTCAAAAAGCTCCGAAAGCTCCGAAAGCTCCGAAAGCTCAAAAAGCTCAAAAAGCTCAAAAAGCTCAAAAAAGCTCAAAGCTCAAAAAGCTTCATAAAGCTCAAAAAGCTCAAAAAGCTCAAAAAGCTCAAAAAGCTCAAAAAGCTCAAAAAGCTCAAAAAGCTCAAAAAGCTCCGAAAGCTCAAAAAGCTCAAAAAGTTTCGAAAGCTCAAAAAGCTCCGAAAGCTCCGAAAGCTCAAAAAGCTCCGAAAGCTCAAAAAGCTCCGAAAGCTCTGAAAGCTCTGAAAGCTCTGAAAGCTCTGAAAGCTCTGAAAGCTCTGAAAGCTCTGAAAGCTCTGAAAGCTCAAAAAGCTCAAAAAGCTCTGAAAGCTCTGAAAGCTCTGAAAGCTCTGAAAGCTCCGAAAGCTCCGAAAGCTCCGAAAGCTCCGAAAGCTCCGAAAGCTCAAAAAGCTCAAAAAGCTCCGAAAGCTCCGAAAGCTCCGAAAGCTCAAAAAGCTCAAAAAGCTCAAAAAGCTCAAAAAAGCTCAAAG
>NC_051847.1:241914553-241930850 GCF_002237135.1 Teleopsis dalmanni | reverse complement strand
TGCCCAATATATCGTGTAGAATATGGTGAACTGATTCATTTAAGATGTTTAAGTCACGAGCAATCTCCCTTTCAGTCATACGACGATCTTCCAGCATTTCTGTGTTCGAGACATAAAAGAGTCCCCGTAAGCTTTCTGCACCATTTTTAATGCTACAACACATGAAATATGTCAAGAAAGGGTTTGCAAAACGAAAAAAAAGTTTTGAAAAAGGAGTAGTTAACAAAATCCGGATACTTTTTGAGCAGAAGCTTCTTACTAGTTTGCGCTTATTAGCTAGTTGTGAGTTCCACCAAGGAACCTTACCTCTAATTGAAGCATTGCCTGCAACCGTGCTGTTGTGAAAGGAGGTTAGTAATACCTCACCTAAATAATTTGCGGCCAACTCTTTCTCTTCACAAGTTCTTTGTGGCCTAACTAGAGGTTTTCTTTGGCCGGTACACTTTATTTTGCTGTTCGGATATACCGGGAATTTACCGGGAATACCGGGAGTAATATGTTGATAGTCTAATTCCATATAGATTCCTCAATACCTCTGGTGCAAAGAGTGAGATCTAATACCTCTTCTCTAATTGCATTAATAAAAGTGGGTTTACTACCTTTGTTAGCTATACTTAATCTTATCGACATAATATATTCTAATAGGTACTCACCCCTTTTGTTATCGTTGCTGCTCCCCCACACTGTGTGGTGAGCATTAGCGTCACAGCCCAAGATTAGCTGCCGCCCAGTGGACTCTATATCTGTGGCCCCTCCTAGTGTTGGGACTTCGACTAGAACTGCTGCTAGGTCTCTAGAAATAAAGTAAGTTAATCAGCTTACCTTATGAGCGGTCATAAACCAGCTTACCTGATTTTGTGTTAAAACCCCGAATGTGGCCTCCAAACACCCACGGCTCTTGGATAAGTCCTAGAGCGATGTTGTCGGTTTGGGCTATTCTGCACAAGGTGGCTGAAGCTCCTTTAGCATGGTGCAGATTTGCATGGAGCACTTTAAAAGCGCTCATTTTATCTCGTTAAGAGACTTACGGACGAGCCTTTCACATTTGTCTCGTCGAGATCCTTTGTTCTTATCACCCTTTGATTGCTTCGGTAAGGTTTTACCGATTAAGGGTGTTTTATTACTAGCGATCCGTGGTTTACCTACTACAGTTGCCGTGTCCATGGAGGGCATTGTGGACTTAGTTACCGAGGTGGGAATCTGTACTGCACTCCCACTAGCAGAGCTCACAGCTCCATAAGGGATGTTTCCGGAGCCTAGGATGACTGGATAGAACTGTCATCCTGAACCACCTTTGGAGTATTATCCATGTGGTAAGAGAGAGCGGGGGTGGTTCCCTTTAGCATCAATCTCAAGTGTACGCACCGGTATGCAATCCTACCTTGAAGTTCGGACAACTTTCTCATAGATTCGTCATCAATGACGAAAACCAGGTGCAGCATCTGATCCTGCGTCAGCCTGCGTATGACCTTTCACCGCTTGGTGGAGAATTTGTTCTGGGTGTCAATGGTAGCCAGAACTTTTTCGTTTGACAGTGTCAAACTTTAAGGAAAATAGCCACGAACTACGTGAGTTCGTGGGAAATCCTTTTCCTCTACCACGTTCATAGCGAGTCCGCATTTGGCCCCTATATGACTTGAAAATTTCTTGATCCACTTCGCAGTTTTTGCATACGATAAGCAGCCACCCCGTTCTAGTTAAACTCCTTTCGAACTCCGGCTGTATATCGTCGTTGTGTTGCTCAATAGCAACATCAATAATGGCTTCTTGGAGAAGCGCAATTTGCTCTGCAGAGAGCGAAATACCAGCCTGATCGGCCGAAGTGAAGCCTAAGCGTATGCCCTTAACAACTAGGCTGGTAACGATGGCTTGGTAAGCCCCTCATGAGTCACCTTAGGTTTTTTGGCGGAAATCAAACTGGCGGATTGCTCCTCCGATCTGACCTGCTTGTTCGCAGGTGGATGCTGTGTAGCGATTTTTGGAGCCTCTGCCCTGCTATGGCCTGAAGACATAGCTGCCTTAGCCGCCTTAAACCTTCTTCGCTTAAAGAAGTAAATTTTGGGGATTCCAAAGTGAGGTTGCTAACTTTGGAGCCAACGACAGCTAAACCGAACTTTTGTGAGACCACACTGCCGGTGTCGGAATCACAAGACCTCAATAATTTCCTGCCGCCTTACCTGAGACCACGACGAAGTAACTGCTGCTGCGTACACCGTCTCCGCAAGCAGAGAAGTAGACGGTGGTCTATCCGGGTCCATTTTGACGCATACAATAGCGCTGTCGATATGGGTGGTGGCTTCCAGCCCAGTGGCCGGCACACACTCAGCTACAGATGATTCCGTAAAGAAATCATTTGAAGGTGATGCCGTTAGAGTAAAATCAATCTCATTTGAATTTTTATTGTTTAATTTTTCCATGCAAAATTGTTTATATTCGGGATTGGAAGGTAACCCACGACATAGCCAGTTTATCGTGAGAAGTCTAATTAAAACTGGATGTCGACAGGTGTCCAGAGTTCGCATATTACAGACCAACTATCCATGACCATTCATCCCTCGGCATATCCTGTTCCACCTTGGATTTGAGCTTTGATTTAAGACTCTTTTACATGCGTCCGCCCGATTACAATTAGCCAGCACCCATAGTAGAGACATGGCCATACTATGGACCTGTTTCTAGCCGCCCCCGCGTAGAGGATGTAATCACACTACCGACAGTATACAACAGTTACGGCACATACACAAAGTACGTGTTTATGCCCCTGTATATCTGATCACTCTCCAGTAAAGAGATACTGGAGAGTGATTGTCAAAGCTTCACCTTGCTTTACAGAAGTAAAGCGACCAAGATTTAAATAAATAATTATATAAATGTTAGTTATTTTTGCTTAATTATTTTTTATTTAGTTTTTAATACATCAGCGAGTACATATAAGGTCACATCAACAAATGTATCACTAATTATATCAATATATAAAATATTAAACATCATTTATATAGAATATAACTGATAAGTTTAAACGAAAATTACACAAACTTAAACGAAACAAGTTTTCTCGAATACACATATGTGTATGATTCTAATGTTATTAATAATATCACAAAGTACAAAAATAATTATTTGTGTTATTTCCAGGGCAATCTGTCAGCTATTCGAAACCAACAGAATGTAACACATCAAATCGTCCCAATACAAAATCTGACCCCAACAGTGCAACCTTTAGTATGTTCGTTGATGAGACTCAATTTCCTACATGGGATGATTAATTTTACTGATTTTATTGTAATGTTACTATCATCGTGAACAAATATCTGCACACAAAAGCAAACAGTTAAAAAAAGACACAATAACAGAAAATAAATTATGAAAGCTGAGAGCAATGCTTGAATTTTGACTACTTATATATAAAGTAATGTAAATAAATTAAATATATTTATATGATTAATAACTACCAAATAATGTAATTTGCATGCAAAATATGTACAAGGTAAAGGTTATTATTAAATTAATAATTATAATTTAACTGATGCAAATAAATAAATGTTTAAAATTTTTCCAGTTATAATAAACAAATTTATTATTAATAAATAACACATCGTATTATTGTTAAATATTAAAAATTTTATAAATGCGAAACTATTAATATATATATATATTTATGTATATGCATACATATACGTTGAATATCAAAATTTAATTTTGAATTTAATTATTGTATGTTACACAGAGTACATTTAATATTTTAAAATTTTCATTATTATATTAATTATTACCAAACTCTATATGTAGTTTTTTTAAAAATTATAAGTACACTTATGTGCAAATTGAACCAAACAAATTAATAATAGAAAATATTAAATTATAAATTAATAAAAACATAACTTCATGTTATACATATATACATATATTAATTTGGCCCCAATTTCGTATCCAAATATAATTATTGATGAATTTACAGAATTAATTGTATATACAAATATGCTTAAAAAATAAAAATCTGTAATATACAATTAAATATATATTTTATTAGTGTTTACAAAACAATTAAGATCGTTAGCTACCACATATTAATTTATATTCCCCTTCATAATGAAAGCTTTAAAACCATATGGTTTCTGCCTAGCCAGTTTATTGAACTAATCTCTATGATAACAGAATAATATTGTTATAAAAATTTGCTTACTTATATTTATATACATATGTATATGTACAATTTCTTATGTATAAATGTATATAATATATTTATATATATATATATATACGGACCTGTTCTGTGCACTTTATAAAATTGTCAAACATTGACACTTGTCAAAATTGACTGCTGTAAAGGTTTTGGTATTGACATAAATAAAAAGCTCTTTCCTTGTTAGTTGTCAGTACCTCAAATGCTGTTGACAACTATAAAAATATGCTCTTTTTAAGCATTTTTTATTATTTGTATGCATGACAAATATTCTTAACTAAAATATACGCTCCTTACAAGCATTTTTTTATTGTGATTTGAATGCATGAAAAACGCTTTCGACAATTTAAAATATATGCTCTTTTTTACGAACAGTTACAAATAGTTTTGTATACAAAACACTTTACACCATAGTGTGGTGAAAATCATTAGGTACTTGAGCTTTGAAATTTGTCAAGATGTGTCCAGAATACCAAAAAGCTTTCTGCTTTATAAAAATCAAAAATTTTATTAAAGAATTTGACAAATTTGTCAAGTGCACAGAATAGGTCTAATAATATATATATATTTATATATAAATATAAATATATGCTATATATTACAATTTATTTCATACGTCATAATTTTTAAATTAAGTCAATGGTTTTTAAAGTTCATTTCTTTAAAATATTATTTCAATGTCTAAATACGCATAAAATGATTAAAATCACCTTCAATAAAATTCTTTTTAATGATTCGAGCATGCTGACATACACATGTGTAAATATGATGTAACACACTAAACTACCCCATTCATTATTTTTCGTCACAGTCGAAGCAACATCCCTTTCACGTTTTGTGAAACTTGAACCACGTCTTATTAACAATTCTTAACTAAAAGATGAAAAACGCAAATGCACTTTATGCACAGCGGTCAAAAAAAGTTTCGTCATATAATATTGCGTTATGCGTCGTTTACGTCTTATTAACTCTCTTAAACGCTTTGGCATTAATTGGATTTTGCTGTCATAGCTGGATCTATATAAGACCATTCGTCCATTAAAATTTGTTGCATCTGTTGCTGTGAGGTTTAAGTTTAGAGTTTGCGGAGGTGTTTTTATTACTTTTAGGCAGTTTTATAATAACCACAGCTTAGTGTTTAATGAAGAATGCTTGGAATCATTATCTTGATACACCGAAAAATCATTACCAATATCCACTTTTTCTGCACTTCGCCTCAAATTATTCTTAAATACATCGATTTATAATTATATCTTAAACATTTTCCAATGCAGATGCCGCTATACAAATCATTACTCCGCCACCACCATGTTTAACAGTAGCATCTGTATTGGGCTCTTTCAGCTCCGTATTTTGCTTTTTATAAACAATTATCTTGCCATCACATCCAAAAAGGTTGATTTACTCTTATCAGCAAAAATTACGTTATACCAATACGATTGTGGCGCTTTTACAAATTTAAAATTGTAGTCTTTTGATTTTATTGATTTTGTTTACAAATGGCTTCTTTCCTGCAGTTTTACCTCTATAATCACAAATTTTAAACGTATTTCGAATAGTTTGTAGTGTAACATCCTTTTCCAAATATTCCTGAACGTTATTGCAGAGAATCGTGGCATGTGTTTTTGGATTTTTTAAACTTGGCATACAATAATATATAGAGCGGTAGACCTTGGTATATTTATTATTTCGCTCATTTTTTTCACAAGATCATCAGAAACTTCTTTTTATTTATGATCCATTTTGAAAAAGTTGAAATTTCACCGCACAAAACACTTCATGACAAGGAGCCAAACGCTTTCTTCATAGAAAAAAAAAATTAAGTAAGAAAAAACTTCCCATTTTTTCTTACTAAAATTGCAGTCTGTTGCAGAAATAACGAATATTTTTTGCTTCATATTTTGGTGCTCCGGAATAGAGTTGCTTTTTTTGTTATTTCATATTTAAATTTTTGCAGTAAAAACAATACAAACAAAAAAATAGAGTAAAATAGTCGAAAATTACATTGTTTTTTTTATATTTTTTCGTTCCGTTGTGTTCTTGCAACATTTTATTAAAATTTAGTTAATACTTTTTTTGACCAGCGGTCATATATAATTCAGTCCTTCTTAAAAAACCATTAGTGTAGTCTGCCAAATACAGCTCACTTAGAAAACAATATTTTTTTTATTCATGTAATTTTTAAAGATATGAATAAATTGAATTGAAAGTAATGAAATTCACATAACATGTAAGTGGGTCCATGATATTGTACTGACTTATTTTCAATTCACATACTTATTCATATTTTCTTCTACACATGTATTAACTTATTAGGTAAATAAACAAAAAAAACTACAAAAAAACATATGCATATTAGCCAGTACAATTCTATTTCATTACGTTTCCATAGTTTCAGTACAAAAGTTTAAAATTGAACACGTTTTTCATTCCTTTTTGATAAATTAATATTTGCAGCTACAGTTTCACTTAAATTCTATTTGTTAGAACATCATGTAAATAAAGAAATAAATACCCCTATTCTGAATAGTCCCAGGCAATAAGTCTCCCTCTTCCCTCGCATAGAATTCCATTATTCTAAATTGTTTGGGAGACAGCTGTTTTGAGAATAACAAAAATTTCAATATGTTTTGTTGAACTTTGGCAACCATGGCATTTTTAATGGCGAAAAGTGCGAAAATGAGCAAAACAAAGAAAAGATTTGCATATCATATGTTGATTTAAATTTAAAAATCGCATTATTTGTCTGCTGCACAAAATATCAGAAATAAATATAATGATTACTTTATAAGTAAATAATAAAAATATTTTATTTTATTTTATTTTTTAAATATCTAAATAATTTATTTTTTTCTTATATACAATAAAACAAAATATAATATCCTATGTATTAATTGAAATTATTGTTTTAATATAAATTTGAACTCCTCTCCTAGAGTCGTATTTATTTTATTAATAAGAATAGAAATGTCTTTCAATTAATAAACTGTAATAATAGTTTATGATGAGTTTATGATGAAGCAATGTTTTACCTGCCATAATTACTAAAGATTATTTTAATTTATTCTAAGAATCCCATTCATTCTAGAAATTGTGTTCCTTTCATTATTCCATTGTTTTAAATAACAACAGTTAATGTTTTAATGTGTGGAAAAAATCCGTGTGTATAAAATAAATAAATAAAAATTTAAATATATTAAATTTGTTATAATATTTTTATTATAATAATTTTATAATAATAATAATTTCAATAAATTATATTAAATGAAAATCTTAATATATTGAATTTATTATTAAAATAAATAAATAAAAATTTAAATATATTAAGTTTGTTATAATAATTTTATTATAATAATAATTTTAGTAAAATATATTAAATAATAATTTGAAGGGGTTTCTTCGAACAGTAGTGAACTACAATAACAAAAAATTTTATATATTATATTATTTTAATTAATTGAATTTTCGGCTGAGCATACAGCTGTTTCGAGTATTACCAAATACCCATCATCAGTGATCTTGAAAATAATACTTGTATTTAATTATTCGTAAATAATTATTTTTTTTGAGACTGCAAGTACCAGGATTCGAACTCGGGTACTGCCAAATGTGAAGCTCCGAAACAGCGCACCTTAACCAACTGATCCAAAACCGTACTTGGCTTTTTTTTTTGTTTGCATATTTTTCTGGAGTTTTTCTGGAGAATCATAAACCAGCTGTAGAATAAATGAATTAATTAATTATACTTTTTTTAATTTTTTAATTGTTAAAATTATATAATATTCTGTTTGTAGAGGCATTATTTGTTGCATGATTTGTTATTTCTTATGTATAGAACGTAATCTAGGAACGTAATGCTGAGAAAGTCATGCTAATGTTACTCCACTAGTCCACTATTATTACTCCACAATAAGTTTATTATAATAATAATTTTAATAAAATATATTAAATAAAAATTTGATATATTAAATTTATGATAATTTTACTGTAATAATATTTTCAATAAAATGTATTAAATAAAAATTTGAAAATTTAGATTTATTATAATAATTTTATTATAATAATTTTATTGTAATAATTTTATTAAAATATACTTAAAAATCTTATCATTATAATTTACTTATATATTAAATTAATATTATAATTATCATAACTCTTTTTAATGCTTTTATAACTTATCTCCCACACAATTTGCTTGAGAATGATTTTGTGCAAATTAGGTATTCAGAATAGAGACACTGGGAAAAGGAAAAAAATTTTCATTCCCACGTGATTCAGAATAGGGGTGAATACCAGTTTCTTTGATTCAAAAGTTAATAATAATTCCGGTATATTACAATCACTATCAATTACTTACGTGTGTGACTTAGATTTTATTTGAATTTGATTTTTAACTTATATACTTGAAAATCTTGAATGTACAAATCAAATAAAATTAATAAAAAGGTTATTCTCTTGTTTTTTTTACTTTTCTGATAATGACTAAATGTTAGTTATATCACTTAGAGAGGTACACCCATAATATAAAACAAGGTATAAAGTTTAAATATATAAATTTTATATACTTATTTATGGAACTAAAAGAAAATCATGAAGAATATCAAAACTAATAAAATCAGTATTTGCAAGTCCTTTAATCGCTCAATATTACAGATTTGAACCGCTGTCCACTTTATAATAAACTATTTACCACTAATATAATTTGCTTAATATGTATATATAGATATATTTTGCTGAGACTAAAACTCAATGTAAACAAAATAATGTAATGCACTTCAAGAAATAGAATGTGTTAATTAATAATTTTTCAAATACTAATAAGACTACTTATTATCGCTTGTTTAATTGAAAAACTATTTTAAGGCATTTATTTTAATTGATCCTTCATTCTGCTGAAAGGAGTATACCTAAGTTTATCATTTATTTAAAAAGACTGAATTTATCAAGTGTTATTTTAAAAAACATGTTAAATGAATATATTTAAAGAAAATTTATGAAAGTTAAATTATTACAATATATTACAAAACGTTTGAAATTATTATAAATTATAATTAATAAAATAATATACATTAGTAATATACATTTGACTTAAAGTAAACTAAAATGCTAAATCTTAATATTCAATTTTTCTCTGTATTGATTTATGGGTTTACAACTTTTACGTAATATTAAAAAAAAAATTAATAAAATTGATAAAAAAAATTAACTTTACCTATTTTATACAGTACTTATTTTTATATGTGCAAGGTGTCACTTACAAAATCCTGTATGGTAAATATGATAAAAGAAATCTTCCCTGCAAATTCATTTGATACACTTCGTGTGTTGCTTTAATGAAGCACTCGTTCTCCTTGCCAAGTTTTTCTATGAAGGGCTTTGGTGGTTCAATTGCTAAAAACCATTTGTTTTCGTTACACGTTTCAAAAGGGCACTTTCGATGCGTTTATCTCCATTTATATAGATAAAATATTGATTCGAATTGATTTTTAATAAGTCCTAAAAATAGAGAGCATGAAAACTTTCTTTCAACGATATGGCAACGTAAGAAGATATGATATCCACGGTTGCCACTTATGGTACTTTAGTACCAAAATTGGTATTTTTTTTCCGTTTGGTACTCTGGTACTGATGTTCAAAAAATGGTACATTTTCGGCGACCCAACTTTATTGTGGATATTGTATTGTTTTATACTTCTTGTACATTTTATATAAATTGTATTTTCTTCTAAAAAGACAATAGAAAAATTTTGGACCTTTTTTTACAGAAATGGTACCTTTTTAAACCAATTTTGGTACAGAAAAAAATTTTCAAGTGGCAACCGTGATGATATCTACTAGTGCTGTTCATATTCGAATTTACGAAGTATTCGAAGAATTCGAATATTCGAATAGTAAACGAAGTCTTCGAAGTTGAAAAAAACTTCGAAGTTTTTGTGAATTTTTGTTCTCGAAGTCTTCGAAGTTTAACGTGTAGTGAAAAACTTCAAGAAGACTTCGTAAGCAAAAGGTGAAGTGAGAGCGCAAAATGCAAACAAACGTGCATCACACAAATTATTTGAGGGATGAAAGCATTTGCTTTGTTGTACGGTTTTATGTTTTTTTTTTGTATTCTATGCAGAAATTAAAAACATGTTTTTTTGTTTTATGTTATTACATAAAATTTATTTTATATTATATATGTTATTATAATATATTATTATTATTATATATGTTATTATTAAATATTATTTATATTAAATAAAAAATTTACATTTTAAATAACTTATATTTATTATTTATATTTAAAAAATTATATTTACAATAAAAAAATCAAAAATTATTTTTTTATTATGCAAAAAATAAATTTGTGCTTACCTGTGTGATCATCACAGCTCATACATGTCAAATAATTATGCATTAATGAGCAAAACTCATTTTTTCATAACTAATTTTCAAGGTCTTAATTTGTTTTTTTTTTTTTTAAAGGAAAATGAAAGCTTTTATAAAATTTCCTTTACTAATAAAATCCATCAATATCAATATTTTCATATTATTACGTATATATTTTATATTATATTAAAAATTTTCTCAAATATAATTTTTTAAATATAAATAATAAATGTAAGTTATTTGAAATGTAAATTTTTTATTTAATATAAATAATATTTAATAATAACATATTAATAATAATATATATTATAATACATATTTAATAATAAAATAAATTTTATGTAATAAAATAAAACATAAAAACATGTTTTTAATTTTCTGCATAGAATACCAAAAAAAAAACATAAAACCATACAAACGAAGCAAATGCTTTCATCCCTCAAATAATTTGTGTGATGCACGTTTGTTTGCATTTTGCGCTCTCACTTCACCTTTTGCTTACGAAGTCTTCGAAGTTTTCGAAGTTTTTCACTACACTTAAACTTCGAAGACTTCGAGAACAAAAATTCACAAAAACTTCGAAGTTTTTTCCAACTTCGAAGACTTCGTTGAAATGCGAATATTCGAATATTCGAAGAACTTTGAATTTTTAAAAACTTCGAATAATGTGAACAGCACTAATATCTACAAGAAGATCGATGCACTTCACTGCTTTTTTGAAACAATTTAGTACCGCTAACTAAGCGTTCGATTCATTGTGACTAAGAAACATGGAACTGTAAAAGCGGACATATGTCGCGTTCATGTAATAGACCGTTCAATCATGGGCGTACCCAGGGCCGAAATTAGTGGGTAACCGCTGATATACTAATATGATATTATTATATATTTTAAAGTGTGGTAAGGCACCCCCCTTTAGTACTTTTTTCTTTTTCTATTTGACTTATATTAGCTAGTATATTTATCGCTAGTTCATTGAAAACTTGAAAATTAGGTTTTGTTCACAAAAAAAGAAACATTTTAAACTTTTCTTGTAAACAGTGTTAAATTTTTATTCAAAACAATAACATTTTGATATGTAGGGTGGGCGAGCGCCTCCCCCAGACCCTACCTGTGTACGCGCATTCGTTCAATCTACACAGTTATTGCACTTAATAAGATCAATTCCAATAAATGGCTATTCGTGAAATACGTATGAAATAAATGCCATGCAATTGTTGTTGCAGATTTATGATACGTTAACATACAATGAAAGAACATTTTTGTGGCAAATCTATGTAACCCACAAAAAACGTAGTGCATTGCTCTCTTGATGAATTACAGTTTTTTATAAATTTATAGTCGTATTTAAGATCGAAACGTGTTAACATGTCATAGTGATGTAAAATACTTTTTATTTTAATATCGATATACATATGTATATACTACGTTGAAGCGAGTCTTAAAATGAATAAAGTCTATACTTTAATCGTTTAGACTACGTAGCACATAAAGAAAGATTTCTATATGCTTTATATCTACCCGAATGAATGCCAGCATATACCATATGTGGAGCATCTGGATACTGAGTTAGTGTAATTTCCCGGTAATTTATATGGCGATGACGAGATCTACTAACAGAATAATGCATCATTTGACAATGCACAGACAACAAATTTATTTTTTGGTGATAGAAAAATTCCTGTATTGAAGTGGAAAGTATTGAATCTCGACTTAGGACATATGCGAGTTAGGCTAAGTTGCGTTCTAAATGTAGGAAATTTTAAGTTGTGCCGATAATGTAGTGATATGTCGATACGTGTTGATAAATGACTAAATGTGTGCAGTGCAAAAAATCCCGAAAAATCTCCCATTTGGTTTAGCATCAACTTAGTCTAACTCGCACACGTCCTTAAATCTCATTAAAAATCTCTGGGCGATCCTTTCTGCCCATGATTTTAAAAATGGAACAGAGTTTGACACGGCATGGATGGCAAAAAATCCTTCTACTGAACCCTCCACGAGGGTGCCGTCTGGAAATGGGTCACACAGTTTTCTCGTTCTGTACGTTGTCAGGACGGTGCCCAGCGAAGATCAGGAGGAATTGAGTGATTGTCCTTAGCTCTTTAATAGCTGCACACCACTCAATGCTTTCTGATCATGGTTTGAAGGTCCCCTTAACTCGGGAGTGTTACGCGATCCGTGCTCACCGAGTGTTGGTTTGCAGTCAAGGGGTCTGTCCGACTGTATTTTTGCGGAGCCTCTCCAATATATGACCGCCTTGGGGAGTAACTGTGGTCTACCCATGGTATGGGACGCTGCTGTGGTGGTCGCTTCTTTCGTCCAACTATCCTCGGGTCCGCCGCGCCTGTCTTACCGGGTAAGGTGGACGATTATGTATATGTTATGAATTCTTCCGACAATGTCTCGGAACTCGTGGCTGGAGAGTATAAACCCACCAAACTTACGGAGGACGAATTGTTGAAATCGGACGACGAGATCGTTGCCGATTCCAATACTGGTTGTACTAGTCATAGTACACCGGCGTCTAATCCAATCCAACTAACAACCAAAAAAATCGACGGCACTCCGTCTACCAGTCAAAGTAGACCGACTGCCAACCGCACGCCAACGCTTAAAACTGCCAGTCTAAGCAGTAAGGGCAATGCTAAATCTCGGAAAATAACGGCCAACATGGCACGCAAAAATCGATACCAGCGAGCGCTTTTTATGCTAAGAAAAATTGAGAGCAATAAAAAAGAAGGCAAGGTCCATGAACGAGACGAAGCCGACGCTGTTAAATACCGCGCCATTGTGGAGGAGTATCTTCATGATGAAGGTCTGCGCCAGTCTGTTATCACCGGCAAGAACGTCGGAGATGGCGGCAAGCGTAACAGATCTCAGGAAGATCCCGCCAAGGAGGCGAAGCGGCACAAGGATGGAACGGGGATGGAAAGCTAATGTAAAGACCGGCACAAGCTACTCGTCCCTTCAGTGAAGTGGCGAGAGACCATCTCAGTGTGGCCTTGATCGACGAACACAACTCTAACGGCAAGCTGCTGAAAGAGATTGAGACCAAACTGTCCGAATTGGTTATGGCTGAGCTCATGACTAATTCGGGGTCCGTTACTTCTTTTGACTGTGCAGATATCGTCCGTGGTCACCGAGTGATCAGATGCGACGACGAGTATTCGCGGAGTTTTCTCAGCAAGGCGATCACTAAGATTAGTGAGAACTGGGACGGTTTAAAGCTCAAACTTGTCCCTGCGGCGGAAATTCCATCGAGGCCTCGAGCGCGCGTATGGTTACCCAAAAACCCTGGTCCTCCTGACCTTATTCTGCAGCAGCTAAAGCTACAAAATCCAGAAATCCAGATGGAAGACTGGTCGGTTCTCAAGACCGAAGAACCGCAAAAACACAGCCAATCATACTTACTTCTTATCAACGAAGAATGCTTGCCAGTCATTGAGGCTAATGACTGCAAGCTGCGTTACGGCATCCGGAAGGCAAAAATTAAAATCTTCAAAAACGCGCCACCGGATAATATTCTGGATGAGGTTGAGGGCACTAGTAAGCTGCTAGATGACCTCATCATCGATAACAAACCTTGTTGATGTATTAATGGCTAAGGTTGTGCAGATAAACCTGAAACACTCTAAGTGTGCCACGGATAATCTGGCTGTCTTACTCAGGGAGGAGGACATCGACCTTGCCATCATCCAAGAGCCCTGGGTTCATAGCTCATGTGTCAAAGGGCTAAACATCAATGGGTACAATCCTTTTTATGACAAAGGACAGGGTAAGCCTAGATCGTGCATTTTAGCAAAAACGCACCTTAATGCTTTTCTCTGTTCTCATTTAAGTTCTTTAGATATCACCACCATCCGGATAGAGCGGAAGCTAAAACCTGCGGTTTTAGTAACATCCGCCTACATGCCACGCGATGATGAGGTACCTCCAGAGGGGGTACTACTAGTCCAAAATTTCGCGCAGACCGAGAAGCTAGCCTTGCTGATGGGTTGTGACGCCAATGCCCGGCACTCCTTGTGGGGAAGCTCGGAAATTAACGATAGAGGTGAGTCTCTTTTTGATTTTATATTAAGATGTAATCTAGAAGTATGTAATAAGGGTAACACTCCCACCTTCATTTTTCCGAGTACGGATGATCGTGTAGGCTGGGAAGAGGTTTTAGATATTACCCTTTGTTCGACTTCGTGCTCTTTAACGATCAATGATTGGAGAGTTTCAACCAGGAACTCCTTCTCTGATCATAGATATATCATGTTTGTGATGAATATTCCCATGGTAGCTAAGCAATCTCACCGTAATCCCAGGAAGACAAACTGGGATACTTTCAGGTCATTGCTCAGTAGAAAAATCAACATAGCCCCCGCTCCAATTAACTCGATTAGGGAATTGGAGTGTAGGGTCAACTCTTTGACAAATAAAATTATTTCTTCCTTTGAAGCATCATATCCTCGCTCGTATGCGAAGAAATGTAGGCCACGATGGTGGAACGAGAAGCTCTCTTTGCTCCGCAGGAATGCAAGAAGAGCTTTCAACGAAAGCTATCGGACCAAGGTTTGGACTCCATATAAAGATGCTCTTAGGGTTTACAAAAGAGCACTTCGGGAATCCAAGAAATTGTCATGGAATTCTCATTGCCAGCAAATTGAAAGCATTAAAGAATCGGCTAGACTAGCCAAATTGCTAGCAAATGGCCACTCTTGTCCCTCGCTCATTAACAAAGTAGATGGAAATCCAGTTAAATCCCTAACGGAATCCCTCTCACTATTAGTGGATACCCATTTTCCTGGTTCCTCGGGTGATCCCCCAAAGGTATTGTCGTATCGTTCAACCAATTCTGGCGAGACTATACAGTCAGTGGTATCATCTAGAAGGATCAAGTGGGCCATCGATTCCTTCTCTCCCTTGAGAGAGTGGGCAAGTGGGCAAAGGTAAGTCCACAGAAACGGCACTACATGAGGTCGTTACTGTGGTGGAGAAATCTCTTGGATGTAAACAGTTTACCTTAGCCGCCTTCTTGGATATAGAAGGAGCTTTTAATAACGTCAGTGTGGTAGCCATTCAGGATGCTCTCAGCGAAATGAACATCCCGGCCTGTATCTCCCGATGGATCGCTTCTATGCTTGGGTTTAGAATCATCAATGCAGAGATGGGCAATCTTAGCATTAGGAAATGCGTCAGTAGGGGTACACCACAAGGGGGAGTGTTATCTCCCTTATTATGGATTTTAACAATGAACTCACTGCTTTTAAGGCTTAACCAGGGTGGAGTCAAAGCAGTAGCGTATGCGGATGATGTTGTCCTTCTGGTAACAGGCATGTTCCCTTCGGTGCTGAGTAGCATCATGGAGGGCGCTTTTCTGAACCTAAGTAAATGGGCCTCAAAGTGTGATGTAGGTGTTAATCCTTCTAAGACAGAACTGTTACTGTTTACCAAAACAGTAACTAACTTTCCGCTGCCAAGATTAAATGGCCAAAGATTAACTCTTTCGCACAAAGTTAAGTATCTAGGAGTAATTCTTGACACAAAACTTAACTGGAAAGCCAACATCGACGAAAGAATTCGTAAAGCTTGTGTGGCTTTCAATGCGTGCAAAAGGATGTACGGTAAGAGCTGGGGATTGCAGCCCAAAGTGATTCTCTGGATTTACACAGCCGTCGTTCGGCCAATATTAACATACGGATGTCTGGTGTGGTGGCCTTCATTGAACAAACAGTACATTGTTCAAAGACTAACCAG
>NC_051847.1:241899956-241914453 GCF_002237135.1 Teleopsis dalmanni | reverse complement strand
ACTTTTAGAAGATTCAATAAAAATCAAAATAAAATTCAAAAAAAAAAAAAAAAAAATTAATCATATACGAAGCAGTCCGTACTATCCCATGTCAAATAGACAAGCCGAAAGATTTGTGGATACTTTAAAGCTTTAAAACTTTAAAAATGAAATGAGAAGGTGGTAACTGCTGAAAATCTTCAAATATTTCTACAAGTTTACCGATCAACTCCGAATAAGCAAAATGAGGACAGTAAATCGCCAGCTGAAGTTTTACTAAAAAGAAATATCCGTGTTAAAATTGACTTGATTAAACCAACGCCAACTTTAAAAACAAGTGCGATACACAACTGAAAATGAAAGCGCAGTTTAACAAAAGGCACAGTGCAAAGCCAAAGTTTTACGAAAGACTCGAGCTTGTTTATATCAACATATATAAAAACAAACACTTTGCATGGACAAAAGGAAAAATAATCGAACGCATAGGTTACGTCATTTACAATGTTCACTTACAACATGGCAAACATATTCGTGCACGTGCCAACCAAATTCGTAACCGAAAAGATCAAAAAAATGAGTTATCATCAGAAATACGTACTTCCGAAGATATCGCCAACGAAAAGTGTTTAGCTGATGCATTTGGCCTCTACGAAACAACACCTAAAGATGTGGTTAGTTTTGTTACTTGTGAAATAATAATAACTAGGAGTTTTTGATAAATAAAAATCGAAATTATACAGATATAATAGTTAAATCTATAGCATGTAGATCTGTAATCCCTCATCATGCTTATATTGATATTTTTAACTATGGTATCGAAAAACAGAAATTTTATATTCTTGCCAATTTGACCCCTTTTGACGGTATAATTGGTAATGATTCATTGAAAAGACTCGAAGCAGTCATTTATACCCAACAAGATTATTTCACCTTACAGAAAAAATTTAGCTTTCCTCTTAAACAATATTATTTTGATTCAGTAACTACCTACAATCTCGATGGAGTCATTTGACTGAAGAAGAAAATCAACAGATAAACAACATTTGCAACTCCTGTCCAACCTTGTTTTCAGATCCAAACGCAAAGCTTACATTTACTACTACCGTGAAGGGGGAAATTAATACGAAACATGATAATCCGATTTACTCTAAACAATATCCATATGCAATGGCTATAAAGTCTGAAGTTGATCAACAGATCAAACAGCTTCTACAAGATTTTGCAATTCGACCCTTAAGATCGCCGTACAATTCTTCAGTTTGGATTGTTCCAAAGAAGTCTAATACTCCGGGACAATTAGAATACCGCATGGTTATTGATTTCAGGAAACTGAACGAAGTGACTATACCTGATAGGTACCCAATTCCGGAGATAACGGATATTCTAGAAAATCTGGGTAGCAATAAATATTTCTCAACGTTAGACCTGAAAAGTGGTTTCCATCAAATACCTTTGAGAGAATATGACATTGAAAAGACTGCTTTCTCTGTCAATTACGGTAAATACGAGTTCACTAAGCTTCCATTTGGATTAAGTAATGCTCTTGCTATTTTTCAAAGATTACATGTTTTGTTTATACTGATGATATTCTAATTTTTGGTAGAACGAAGGAAGAGGATTTAGAAAATCTTAAAATTGTATTTAGTACGCTTGGGGTGTAGTCTTAGATCGCCTCCTCGTGGTGCACCCTGGGTAACGCCAAATGATCTATTCCCCGTTCCTGGATGCTGTCCTCTTCAGGGGCTCCAGCATCCTCTGGTAACGACCGTTTTTGTCCTTGGACCACGTTTCTTCAGATCCTCTTTTTGTATTTGATCGTTACAGGTTTCTGGACCTAGCTGTCTTCTGACACGGTAGCACCGGGGTGAAACTCGCGTGTGAATGGCTCCAGGCTAAGTCTGTGGCTGCTTCCGTCCCCTTAAAACCCTGGCAGGCCTCAAAGTACGTTCTGCATCCGTCACCATTAAGTTGGTCGTGTAAGTTCGGTTGAAGCTTAGCTCCCGATTAGTTCTGGTCGGTGTCTGAGCACTTGTTCCCATAAGGACGTGTGCCAACCCTCGCATGGCCTTCCTGCACTTGCCTAGATAACCATGGGACTTCTTTTTTTCAGTAACTACACTTACGGGTACCATATAGCGGCTTTGAGTGGGGACCCTTTAAGAATGAACAAATCCAATCAAAACTTTAACAAAACTCCTAAAACTCCTAACCCTTAAAGGGGGCGTTCAAGCCTTACAAGGCAACCGCCTACTAACAATCAGCCGTGTAGAGCTTCTGCTCAGGCGGTTCGAACAAGTAATGCTTCGTCAGTGAGCACCTTGGCAACTGTGCCAGGTGGTAATGCTGCCTCCTGGTCTTCTGCTAGTGCTGCGGTCAAAGCTAATACGCCAACCGCTCCATCTGCAATTAGTACCAACTCAACTTCTGGTACATGTTCCTATCCTAACCCCTCGACAAGGGCATCTAGGGCGCGGAGGTCAGCATACCGCATTCTTTCTAGGCTTAATGCCGCGGATACTTCCTCGCTTTCAGAAAGCGATAAGGCATCACTAAAGTGGGCAAGGGAAATGTCAATCTCCGGCCCTATGACATCGCTTCTACTTCTGCACCTGCTCAGAAACGACAAAGGTCGATTGAGCAGGCTGGTAAATCAATTCAGTCAAGCGCTCCTAAGCGCCCCAAATTTGATCCTCCGAGACCCTCATCTTTGTCAAAACCTCTCAGCGAAATAGTCAAAGAGAGCCTGACATGGGCCATCATCGACACTGGCAATAGTGATGGCACCATCTCTCCAGCAAACTGGAAGAAAGTCGAACGGGCTCTCCTCAAAATATATATGGAAATTATTGCCCTCAACCCTGGGCCATCTCTCAGCTGTAAAGACGCTGGATGGTACCAGGGTCATATTAATATCATTGCCAGCTCAGACCAGCGCTCCGCGGATCTATATAAACAGGCCATCGAAAAGGTTAGGGAACTCTGGCCCAGCGCACAGTTTAGAGCTGTTTCGGTGGATAATATCCCACAACGCCCCAGCTCCAAAGTATGGCTTCCTTCGGAGATAACCTCCCCTTAAGAAATTCTTTACCTTTTAAGGGCCAGTAACACTGACCTCCCCACGCATAACTGGAAAGTTGCGAAGGTAAGTGATCCCAAGGGTGACTTCGTCGAAGCCGTCGTAGTTCTTAACGAACAATCTCTAGCATCTCTTCAAGCCCGAAATGGGACGATTCACTATGACTTTGGGTCGGTCACCCTAAATGTTTACAAAAGCGACTCTCAAGCCGCCAAACAATAACCTTCTGGTGGGGCACCTTCGGAAACGATCTTTGATGACGGAATCGGTTCCATCTCCGTTCCAAACAATCCTGATGTAGGGACTTCCGATGTAATCGGCACTCTTTCCTCCGAAGACGGAGGTAGCGTAATCTCGTCTTCCGAACTGGTCGGCGAGTTCTTTACAGGTATGGCGCTCTCCCGGGAGACCTCACCGATGTCGGACGAGGATGAACTGGACAGTACCATAGTTGAAAAACAACCAAGCTGTTGAAGGTCGTCCAAATTAACCTCCAACACTCCAAAACTGATTCGGCAGCCCTTACCCTCCGTCTAACTGAAAAAGGAGAGGACATAATGTTGATCCAAGAACCTTCGATTGTAAACAATCGGGTTTGCGTACTGAATACAAACGGATATCGGTTAGTATTCACAGAAGGTCAAGGTAAACCAAGATCTGTGGCATTTGGATTGTCTCAGCATATATGGCACACAATCACGGTGCCACTACACCACAGGACTCCCTCAGGCTTCTGGTGTCAGAGGCAAATAACAGTAGGATCCCGGTGATCATAGGAGCTGACGCCAACGCACATCATGAGATGTGGGGTTGGCACAGATACTAACGCGAGAGTTGAGTGTCTTTTTGATTTCATTCTTGCAGGAAACTTAGTGATTGCTAACATAGGTAGGGAACCAACCTTCATGAATTCAATCAGAAGGGAAGTTCTCGATATCACCCTGATTAGCGAGCACTCCTCTTACTTTATTACTAATTGGTCCGTATCGCAAGATTGTTCCTTTTCAGACCATAGGTACATCAATTTTGATCTAGATTTTGTGGGGAACCCTGAAATGAACAGATCATCTAAACCAATAAATAGGAAACGTACTGTATGGCCCATTTTTCGAGCCAACCTGGAATCCAACTTACAGTTGGACCCTCCCACTATTCTCAACTGTTCCGATATAGATCGAGCGGTTGACCTTCTCACATCAGCATTTAGATGCGGCACAAACGCGGCCTGCAAGCAACCCGAATTTAGGGGCAAACCCAAACCTCCTTGGTGGAACTTAAACATTGCAGACCTCCGAAAAACCTGTAGAAAACTTTTTAATGATGCTAAAGCAACAGGAAACTGGGTTGCATATAAAGAGAAGCAAAGAGAATTTAAATACGCTATTAGGCGGGCCAAAAGGGCAGCTTGGAAAAACTTCTGTGGCAACATAGAATCCTCCTCTGAGTCTAGCCGACTGCGCAAAATCCTCAATTCCACCCATAAGACACTCGATTGTATCCAGGCTCTAAATGGTCAATGGACCAACTCCAGTAAGGAAACTCTCGACATCCTTCTGGACTCGCACTTGCCAGGGAGTGTAGCCTCTGATGCTGATTTAATCAGCTTGCCCCCTCTAAACAATCTGAAACCGTTTCAAGTGACCAACAATCAAATCAAGTGGGCTATATGAACTTTTAAACCTTATAAATCTCCAGGTCCGGACGGAATTATTCCCGCCAATATGCAACAGGGTGAATTCGTAATCCTCCCCTGGCTCCTAAGCATTTACAATAGTTGTCTCAAGCTTATGTATGTCCCAAGCTGCTGGAGAGTGGCTCGAGTAGTTTTCATTCCCAAAGCAGGGAAAATAACTCACTGCAGTGCCAAGGACTATAAACCAATCAGTCTGTCTTCTTTTCTTCTAAAAGTACTGGAGAGAGTTCTTGATCTGCATATCAGGAACAAGATAAACTCAGTACTCTTATCTCCATCACAGCACGCTTATACTAAAGGCAAGTCTGTCGATACTGCGCTTCATGCACTCATCTCGCAAGTTGACCACTCTATCTCTCTCAGTGAATACACACTTACCACTTTTCTCGATATTGAGGGCGCTTTCAACAATGTCTGCCCCAATGGTATCATAAAATCCCTCTCAAAGCTAAATCTCGACAATAGTCTGGTTAAATTTGTAGAGGCCCTTCTCAAAACTAGGATTATTACATCCGACATCGGAAGTGTTCAATCCTCCAGAGCAGTCTGTCGGGGAACGCCACAAGGTGGGGTTCTCTCTCCTCTTCGATGGAACATAGCGGTTGATTCTTTGCTAAAACTTTTGGAACAATCCGGATGCAGTGTTATAGCTTATGCGGACGACATTGCTATTGCCTCATCTGGCAAATTCCCCCAAGGTTTGTCCAATTTTATTAACTCTGCGCTCCTCATTGTCACTAAATGGTGTAAGGAATTCAGTCTTGATATTAACCCCGCAAAGACAGAGGTTATTCTCTTTACCAGGAAATATAAAATACCGATATTTTCCTTACCAAAGATAAAGGGCGTTAATCTAAATTTAAGTTCGAACGTCAAATATCTGGGTATTATTCTGGACTCTAAACTCAGCTGGAAAGACAACTCGGCTGAGAGAGCCCGCAAAGCCGTATGCGCCACCAACTGCTGTAGAAGAGCTATAGGCCGCAGTTGGGGGCTCAAACCGTGCATTATAGTCTGGCTTTATTCAGCTGTTATCGAACCAATTCTTCTGTATGGGACTGCTTTCTGGTGGCAGGCAACTGAAAAAGCGTGTCACACCAAATTAATTGACAAAACTAGGAGGATAGCTGCACTACAAATCACTGGTGCTCTTCGCTCCACCCCACGCAAGCTCTTTCCGCTCTGCTTCATAGGCTGTCATTCGGCTTCTGGTAAAACAGCAAGCCAAAATAGTTGCAACCAGGCTCAACGCCCTCTCCTGCTGGTCAAGAACTTATATGAGCCACGCGATCATACTGAATCAGGATCTGCCAACTCCCGTCTCTATTGACTACATGTTACCCAGACCTAAACAGGGGGTTCGAATCTCTTATACCTAGCAGGGAGGACTGGATCCTTGAAAGAGTGATCCCTCTCCAAACGGTTGACATTTACACGAACGGCTCCAAAATAGATAAACGAGTCGGCTGTGGCATTTTCTCTGAAAGACTGGGTCTTAGCATCTCGCTTCGACTTCCAAACCACTGTAGCGTCTTTCAAGCTGAAATAATGGCAATTCACCAAGCTGTAAAATGGGTTGATAGCCAAGCTGCCACCAGATCACTGATTGGCATCTCAGCCACATCAATTACAACTCAAGACTGCCGTGCTTCACTAAATGACCTAGCTAGGTTTGTTGGGTTCCTGGTCACAGGGATATCACAGAAAATTGTAGGGCAGACGACCTAGCCAAGGCAGGTGCTCTTCTCCCCAACATTAACCTCTCTGATATAGGCGTTCCACTTGCTACAGTTAAACTGGCAATCATACAAAAATACCTGTGCATACCCAAGCAATACTGAGCTGACGAACCTCAATGTCAGATTTCTAGGTTGACTTGGCCGAACCTAGACAAGAAAAGAACTAGTCAGCTACTTCCACTAAGACGGAACCTGCTCAGCACTACGGTATCTGTGCTGACGGGACACTGCGTAATAGGAAAGCACGCTATGAGACTGGGTCTCCCCTTTAATGACTTTTGTTGAGGTTGTGGTTCTGAGGATGAGGAGGAGACTGTACTCCATCTCATGTGTCAGTGCCCTTCCATAGCCAGAAGAAGATTAAAAACCCTTAGATATCCTTTTCTAACTGACCTGACTGAGCTGTCATCCTGTAATGTTAGGGACCTAGCCAAGTTCATAGAACTGTCAGGTTGGTTTTCCTTTACCTAATAGGGGAGTCGTTACCTTTCTGCGACGTTGAATGTATACTGATTACAATCTATATACAAATCAACGTAACTCCTGTGGTACCACAATGGGCCATTATTTGTGCTTAAGTGGGCTTTTTGGGATACAAGGACGCCACTCCAACCCAACTCAACATTTGACAAAACCCCACCCTAATGTTCTTTATTAAAACAACAGATCCACTTATGTCGCAAATTCAGTCCATTTATTTTAAACATCTTAAAGATTATAAAATTACATTTTCACAAATTGTCGGATCAGATGTAATAACTAAAGAAGAACAGAAACACAGAGACCCATAATAGAGCGCATAGAAATGTTTGCGAAAATAGAAAGCAAATCCTAGAAAAATATTATTCTCCTTTCATGTCAAGAAAAATAAGAGACTTGGTAAATAAATGCACGATAAATAGGAAACGTACTGTATGGCCCATTTTTCGAGCCAACCTGGAATCCAACTTACAGTTGGACCCTCCCACTATTCTCAACTGTTCCGATATAGATCGAGCGGTTGACCTTCTCACATCAGCATTTAGATGCGGCACAAACGCGGCCTGCAAGCAACCCGAATTTAGGGGCAAACCCAAACCTCCTTGGTGGAACTTAAACATTGCAGACCTCCGAAAAACCTGTAGAAAACTTTTTAATGATGCTAAAGCAACAGGAAACTGGGTTGCATATAAAGAGAAGCAAAGAGAATTTAAATACGCTATTAGGCGGGCCAAAAGGGCAGCTTGGAAAAACTTCTGTGGCAACATAGAATCCTCCTCTGAGTCTAGCCGACTGCGCAAAATCCTCAATTCCACCCATAAGACACTCGATTGTATCCAGGCTCTAAATGGTCAATGGACCAACTCCAGTAAGGAAACTCTCGACATCCTTCTGGACTCGCACTTGCCAGGGAGTGTAGCCTCTGATGCTGATTTAATCAGCTTGCCCCCTCTAAACAATCTGAAACCGTTTCAAGTGACCAACAATCAAATCAAGTGGGCTATATGAACTTTTAAACCTTATAAATCTCCAGGTCCGGACGGAATTATTCCCGCCAATATGCAACAGGGTGAATTCGTAATCCTCCCCTGGCTCCTAAGCATTTACAATAGTTGTCTCAAGCTTATGTATGTCCCAAGCTGCTGGAGAGTGGCTCGAGTAGTTTTCATTCCCAAAGCAGGGAAAATAACTCACTGCAGTGCCAAGGACTATAAACCAATCAGTCTGTCTTCTTTTCTTCTAAAAGTACTGGAGAGAGTTCTTGATCTGCATATCAGGAACAAGATAAACTCAGTACTCTTATCTCCATCACAGCACGCTTATACTAAAGGCAAGTCTGTCGATACTGCGCTTCATGCACTCATCTCGCAAGTTGACCACTCTATCTCTCTCAGTGAATACACACTTACCACTTTTCTCGATATTGAGGGCGCTTTCAACAATGTCTGCCCCAATGGTATCATAAAATCCCTCTCAAAGCTAAATCTCGACAATAGTCTGGTTAAATTTGTAGAGGCCCTTCTCAAAACTAGGATTATTACATCCGACATCGGAAGTGTTCAATCCTCCAGAGCAGTCTGTCGGGGAACGCCACAAGGTGGGGTTCTCTCTCCTCTTCGATGGAACATAGCGGTTGATTCTTTGCTAAAACTTTTGGAACAATCCGGATGCAGTGTTATAGCTTATGCGGACGACATTGCTATTGCCTCATCTGGCAAATTCCCCCAAGGTTTGTCCAATTTTATTAACTCTGCGCTCCTCATTGTCACTAAATGGTGTAAGGAATTCAGTCTTGATATTAACCCCGCAAAGACAGAGGTTATTCTCTTTACCAGGAAATATAAAATACCGATATTTTCCTTACCAAAGATAAAGGGCGTTAATCTAAATTTAAGTTCGAACGTCAAATATCTGGGTATTATTCTGGACTCTAAACTCAGCTGGAAAGACAACTCGGCTGAGAGAGCCCGCAAAGCCGTATGCGCCACCAACTGCTGTAGAAGAGCTATAGGCCGCAGTTGGGGGCTCAAACCGTGCATTATAGTCTGGCTTTATTCAGCTGTTATCGAACCAATTCTTCTGTATGGGACTGCTTTCTGGTGGCAGGCAACTGAAAAAGCGTGTCACACCAAATTAATTGACAAAACTAGGAGGATAGCTGCACTACAAATCACTGGTGCTCTTCGCTCCACCCCACGCAAGCTCTTTCCGCTCTGCTTCATAGGCTGTCATTCGGCTTCTGGTAAAACAGCAAGCCAAAATAGTTGCAACCAGGCTCAACGCCCTCTCCTGCTGGTCAAGAACTTATATGAGCCACGCGATCATACTGAATCAGGATCTGCCAACTCCCGTCTCTATTGACTACATGTTACCCAGACCTAAACAGGGGGTTCGAATCTCTTATACCTAGCAGGGAGGACTGGATCCTTGAAAGAGTGATCCCTCTCCAAACGGTTGACATTTACACGAACGGCTCCAAAATAGATAAACGAGTCGGCTGTGGCATTTTCTCTGAAAGACTGGGTCTTAGCATCTCGCTTCGACTTCCAAACCACTGTAGCGTCTTTCAAGCTGAAATAATGGCAATTCACCAAGCTGTAAAATGGGTTGATAGCCAAGCTGCCACCAGATCACTGATTGGCATCTCAGCCACATCAATTACAACTCAAGACTGCCGTGCTTCACTAAATGACCTAGCTAGGTTTGTTGGGTTCCTGGTCACAGGGATATCACAGAAAATTGTAGGGCAGACGACCTAGCCAAGGCAGGTGCTCTTCTCCCCAACATTAACCTCTCTGATATAGGCGTTCCACTTGCTACAGTTAAACTGGCAATCATACAAAAATACCTGTGCATACCCAAGCAATACTGAGCTGACGAACCTCAATGTCAGATTTCTAGGTTGACTTGGCCGAACCTAGACAAGAAAAGAACTAGTCAGCTACTTCCACTAAGACGGAACCTGCTCAGCACTACGGTATCTGTGCTGACGGGACACTGCGTAATAGGAAAGCACGCTATGAGACTGGGTCTCCCCTTTAATGACTTTTGTTGAGGTTGTGGTTCTGAGGATGAGGAGGAGACTGTACTCCATCTCATGTGTCAGTGCCCTTCCATAGCCAGAAGAAGATTAAAAACCCTTAGATATCCTTTTCTAACTGACCTGACTGAGCTGTCATCCTGTAATGTTAGGGACCTAGCCAAGTTCATAGAACTGTCAGGTTGGTTTTCCTTTACCTAATAGGGGAGTCGTTACCTTTCTGCGACGTTGAATGTATACTGATTACAATCTATATACAAATCAATGTAACTCCTGTGGTACCACAATGGGCCATTATTTGTGCTTAAGTGGGCTTTTTGGGATACAAGGACGCCACTCCAACCCAACTCAACATTTGACAAAACCCCACCCTAATGTTCTTTATTAAAACAACAGATCCACTTATGTCGCAAATTCAGTCCATTTATTTTAAACATCTTAAAGATTATAAAATTACATTTTCACAAATTGTCGGATCAGATGTAATAACTAAAGAAGAACAGAAACACAGAGACCCATAATAGAGCGCATAGAAATGTTTGCGAAAATAGAAAGCAAATCCTAGAAAAATATTATTCTCCTTTCATGTCAAGAAAAATAAGAGACTTGGTAAATAAATGCACGATATGCAGGGAAAATAAATATAATAGGCGTCCTGATAATTAAATTTGAAGTGCCACACCAATGCCTACATATCCTGGTCATACCCTCCACATCGATATATTTGCACCAATAAGAAAAAGATCCTTATCGCAATCGACAAGTTTACAAAGTTCGCCGTTGTTAGGATGTTAGATGGTAAGAGTACTGAAACATTTGAAAACCGCTGAGAAATTCTTTTTTATTTTGGAGTCCCGAAATTTGTTGTTTTCGATAACGAAAAATCTTTTAATTCGCAGTCAATCCGGTTCATTATGGAAAATGACTTAAAAATTAATATCTTCACCACCCCTCCTTAAAGTGCAGTAAATGGACAAGTAGAGAGATTCCATTCAACTCTTTCTGAAATCATGAGGTGCTTAAAATATGAAGATTCAAATAAAAATTTTGCAGATCTAGTTGAGACTGCTGTGAACGAGTATAACCACTCCATTCATTCTGTAACAAATAAAAGACCTGTGGATTTATTTTTTGGAAGAATATCAAATTTTGGACCCAGAGATTATGAAAAAACCCATTTAGGGATCTATGAAAGGCTTTTGGCTAAACAAAAAAAGGATATGAAATATCACAATAAAAATAGGAAGGAAGCTAAAGATTACGAACCCGGACAGGAGATTTACGTAAAACAAAACAAAAGAATAGGGACTAAACTGGCTAAGCGTTTTAAAAAGGAAAAGGTAAAGGAAAATCACCGCTCAACAGTTCTTACCGAATCTGGAAGGGGTTCAATTCAAGGTCGAGGGGCTATGAGTTAACTTTATAAATTAAAAGGTAATCCATCAATATTTTATTTAACTTATAATAAAGCGTATAGCGCTCCCAAAAGGTAGGATATTGATATTTATTATAATAATATAATGAGTTAACTTCATACATTAAAATGTGAATCTATCAATATTTTATTTAACTTATAATAAAGCGCATAGCGCTGCCAAAAAGTAGAACATTGATAGTTATTATAATCATATTGGCACAAAATGCAATAATTATTCTTTTTCTTTATCCCTTATTACCTACGTAATTATTTATTATAGAGTGCATAGCGCTGCTTAAGAAAATGTTCTAAATAAAATTTAATAGTTTTTGTTTTACAAGTTTTTTCTGAGCCGACAATTTATGAGAGAAGAGAAGAAGAAAAAAGAGTAACGGTGGTAAATGAATTCTAATTAATGGTAAATAATGTTTTATAACTAAATCAAATATTGATTAAATAAATAATTATAAAAGTTTTAAATAAAAAAAATCATATTTAATTCTTTTCTAAATGAAAAATTGTAGGAAAATATGTTGTAACTAAACAAAAAAATTATAAGTAAAACGAATTACAAAAAAATTATAAGTTAATTATTTGAAATGAAATTGAAATTGTAAATACTAAATACTTTGTAATCAATAGGTTAACTATTAACTAAACCTAAACTATTAATTATAAAAAAAAATTAAAAATTAAATTGAAAAAAATTATTAGTTAATCAATAGATTAACTACAATTAAATTATATTTTAAGATTCTAAATCATATTTACTTAAAATTATAACTATAATATAATATAAAAAAATTATAAAAAATTGATTATTTAAGATTAAAATTTAAATTTACTAATGAATTTTTAACCAAACAATTTTGTAACTTAATTTTGTAATTATGGAATTTAATAAATTAATTATTTAAAATTATAATTAAATTTTATGAATGAATTGTAATTAAATTTTATATTTAAGTTAAGTCTAAGTACGAATTTATGTAATCTATTTAATTCAATAAAAGATGGTATCTTTAGGTGAGAGTGTCGGGTTCTTTTTGTGGAGAGGAGCATCGATGCGGTGAGTGGAAATCGATGCGGTGAGTGGAACTAAGTACAAGGGCCCAAACGAGGACGTTTGAAATTCGTAAGGGAGGAGTTAACCCACGCGTCTCCCAAATCCGGCCCTGCGCTTAATTTCATTAACGGAGCAATCATGCGATATTATTAGAACGCATGGTTGCTATCAAACGGGACGCGTTTGGGATGCATCTCAAAATCTTAAAACGCATCTCAAAATGTGAGTCAGAAATGGAACGCATTTGAAGATAATGATGATAATCTGATCAAAATTTTAAAGCCTGTCATGAATATATCAAAAAAAATTGCTTCGGCCAGTTACAGCAAAGACGGGATAAAATTAAAAATCGATTTAATAATGAATTAAAAATAATAAAGCAAATGCAACAAAAGGAAGCTCAAATCTCAAGGCATCAAGTTACAAGAGAGCAAGAGAAAGCTCGGTCATAAAGGCATCACGATATAAGTAGCAATGACGAAGTCACCATCATCGAGCCAAGTAATAGTACGAACAAACATTTGGCAATATTAAGCACAAATCTGTTGCAAATCAAAGAGACAATAGACTTAAGAAAAAATGTTGAAGCATTGCAGTTTAAGATGGAAAAATTGAAGAATTGTTGGGCAAAGATCTCACAACTAAACGATGAATACTTGCTCAGCAATGATGAAGTAGATCAAGGAGATTTTATTCAATTAGAATCGATATTTGAAGAACTATATATTCAACTACAAGAAGAACTGAACATTAGCAGTCAAAACGTTTCAGAAACATGAATACCCGTAAGTAACAGTATCAAATTATCGCCGTTGAACGTACCAATATTCAACGGCAGATATGAAGAGTGGTGTCCATTTTGCGAATTGTTCAACCGGTTAGTGCAACGAAACCATAATCTAGTGGATGTCGAAAGATTGCAGTATTTAAAAGAAAGTCTGCGAGGAGAAGCCGCCAGACTCATCAATCATTTATCAATAACAGCGAATAATTATACACATGCAGTTGAACTACTAAGACAAGGATTCAACTATACAGCCATACTTATGTACAATTTTATCAATAAGTAATTGTCGCTTAGAGCTGTAAGAAACGAGAATACACAAAATTTAAAAACATTAATGGATGATTAATGAAGGTATTATATGGTATCTGTAATTTGAATAACACAAATATTGCTTCTAAAATTAGTTGGTGAAACTAGAAAATTACATCAACATTCAAGAAGAGCATCAACGCAAATACCAAAAATGAGCAACGTATGCGAGTTTTTTGAGAGCAGAGTTGGAGGATTGTGGGCAATGCGTGACACAACTAGAGAAAATAGAAATAATTTTCAACCAACGGCTGTAAATACAAAAAAGCATGTAACTACAGTACATACGCTATGTGTGGTGTGTAATGGGAACCACAAATTAGCTCGATGTTAAAAGTTTTTAAATATGAAGGTGCCAGAACGTCGTGAAAAGATCATGACGGCCAAATTATATGTGAACTGCCTTCAGAGTGGGCATTTTAGTAAGTTGTGCTTTAATAAAAAAAAATGTGTACTTTGCGAAAACGAACATCATCAACTAATTCGTGAGCAAGTTAAATGCAAATCAACATCCAGAAACAACGTAAATAAACAGAAGATGCCAACAATGAAGAACAACACAGAAACCGAAGTGGCAACGTCGTACAACATACAAAAAGAAAAAACTGTTTTACTAGCAACAACAATGGTATTTATAAAGACTAAAAAACAACTCAATTCGATACGATCGCGGACGTATTACAAGACGTGTTTAAAGAAGGCTTAATTAAAGGGCCAGACAACTCTCCAATGGACACTATTTGGATGGATATTATCAGGACCTTTAGATGTAGAGCGTTTTCACAGGAAAAATAACGTTGTGCACCATGTCTTAACAACAGCGACGAATATTTAAAACGGTTTTGGGAATTAGATAAAATTCCGAATGCAGACTTAAAAACAATAGAAGAAAGGCGTTGTGAGCTACATTA
>NC_051847.1:241876969-241899856 GCF_002237135.1 Teleopsis dalmanni | reverse complement strand
CTCGGAGAAATTTATATTGCAGTATAAATACAAGTAAATAACAAATACTTTTAAAAGAATTACTTTTGTTATTAATACAAAAACCCAAAAAAAGGAACATTTTAGAACAATAAAAAATTACTAAAAGTTAAAAGTGCATAAAATGTTAATTTGAAAATAGCGCGCGCTTTTTTGATTTTTGTAGATTTTTGCACAGCTTTATTAAAAAACTCAAACAGCTAACAGAGACAGCAAAACAAAAAAGTGCTGACAAAGACAGCTATTATTTAATTACAAACGTGTTTCACAAAAGCTGTGATTGTAAGCCCACAATTCAACACAACCCAACACAACTCAATACAACTCAACACAACTCAACACAACTCAACACAACACAACACATCACAACACAACACAACACAACACAACACAACACAACACAACACAACACAACATAACAAAACACAACATAACAAAACACAACATTGCCCATACATCAAAATCAACACATTTGCTAACATTGGAATTTAACGTTATTTATTTCATTTATTATTATTATGTTATTATTATTACTTTTTTCTTATTTATCTATTTAATTACTTGAATATAAAGTATAATATTTTACAAATTTTCATTTTTACATCTTCCTTTTTGTCTTCTTTATATTAATTCAATTTAAATTCAGCTATATTTATATATTTAATTTAACTTCATATCAATTTATTTTTATGGTAGTTATAATAAGTAAATCTTATAGCACATCTGCTATTTGCGTATCTAACCACGTATGTAAATGAGCTATAAAATCTAGAGAGAAGACATACGATAAGCATTCCAAGTAAACGTAATGCTTATCTGGTAAAAGACGCATCGTACATGTTGCCCCTGAAAACTACACAGACTGATAAAAGCGTGCCAAACATTGTGTCTTCAGCAACTTTGCTTGCATTTCCCGATTTAGCGAGTCCAAAAAATAAAATAAAGGCCCAAACAGGCGTGGAACGCTATATAAATATGAAACGAAAACTTAGTCCTCAAAAAGGCAATTCAAAAGGTGCTGAAAAAACTAATTGTTGTGAGTTAAATAATTAGTTTATTTAATTTGGATATTTGACAATTTTTCCGTATAGTATTTTATTTGTGTACGATCTTAATTGATCGTACATTTTCCTAAAAGTAGGTAAGGTTATTTGCAGCTTAGCAAATATTAGCTAAAGTACGGTGCAGACTATCATACTGGTGTGTCATACGAGTTGTGCTCTCTCTTGCTCAAATTTCTTCTAGCGACCGAATTTGAACAGGTATGACAGACAAGAGTCGTCATTTAGGCACAATTTTTGAAGAGTGCTTTTCGGGTAGTGCTGTGTGAAGTTTAAAATAAAATTTTAAAATCGTAAAATTGAAAAAATGGATAGTTAACATATAGGTTGCGCTTTGCATATAATTGATTATAATTCTGTATATTTTATATATGCCGCGTCTTTTTTTTGCGATCCTTATATTCACAGCTTTGGACAACCCACAAACAGCTATTACTTTTGTTAACATTTGATGAAAGCATCTACATTGTGACCGAAAAGTTTCCGGTCACAATGTACAAACGCAAAATTCTTAATCTTCATCAATATTTATTTTATCTCTTCAAATTATGCTCCATTAGAAGCGATACACAAATGCCAACGTTCTTCCAATCATCAAACATTTTTATTGGCGCTTTCCGGTATGGCTTTGAGTTCCCTCTGCGAATTCTGTTTTTCGTCTTCTATGGATTCAAAACGCGTTCCTCTGAGTGGTAATTTGAGTTTGGGAAACAGGAAAAAGTCACACGGTGCAAGATCAGGTGAATACGGTGGCTGTTTGATGGTATTTATTGAATGTTTGGCCTTAAAATCGTTGATAATGTTGGCTCGGTGCGAGGGAGCATTATCGTCATGAAAAATCCATGAATTATCCTTCCACAATTGAGGCCGTTTACGGCGGATAGCTCTCACGACCGATGCCTAGCTCTCGTGCTATCTCTCTAACACTCACATGAGGATTTTGGAACACGATTTCCTTTGCCTTTTCAATGTTTTCGTCGGTGGTAGAGGCCGAAGGTCGTCCAGAACGCGGCATGTCTTCGACGGTCGTACGACCGTCCTGAAAGGCTTTGTACCACTCATAAACTTGAGTTTTCGATAAAACTGATTACCCATAAGCCTTTTGTAGCATTCGCAACGATTCTGCACACGAAATTTCGTTCGAAACACAAAATTTGATGCAAACTCTTTGTTCAATATTTTTTTCCATTGTTTTTTCGCAACGCACTACTGAGGGGAACTGGTTTCAACAGCTGCCGTAAGGAACTGTTGACAGATCGCGCTCATTTTGGCATAGTAATTAAGCAGTGCTGCCAAAGCTACATAAACTAAATATCGAAAAAATACAGCGCGGCGAATTTTAAATGAGGACTTCGAAAACCTTTCTTGTCACAATGTAAAAATGCTTTATCTGCATCCATATTCATATTTTTTTAGGTTTATTGGTCATTAAGCACAGTAGTTAAAATGAAAAGATCAGTAAAGGACCGTAATTAATTTCATTCACTACCTGTAAAATTTCTTAAGAAATTTTTCATAAATAGATCATACAAATAATGTATATATGTATATACATGTATATACATAAGAATGTATATATCTTATTTGTTTTTCAAGAAATTTGATCATTTCCATATTTTTTTTAGTTAAAGGTTATTAACATTTAAAATTCTTTTATTTTAATAACAAGTTTTAACAAAGAAAAGCATATTTGGAATACAAAGGATTATGTCTTAAATTTTGGGTTATTAATTATTTGTTATTACGACCAATTTTCAATACGTTTTTTTATTACTGGGCTTAGATCATAAATTTAACGATGTTTATATTTAGAGGTTTTTTTAAAAAAAATTTTACTTATAATCATCGTTTATAAATTAAAATAAAATAAAGTAAAATATTTAATAAATTAAATAAAATATTTTATATATTACATAAAATATTTAATTGTATTTTAATTTTTTATAAGAATTTTATGTAAAAATTTATATTTTTTTTAACTAAAATACAATTAAATATTTAACACAAATTTATAAGTGTGATTTTAATAGTAATAATAATAAATACATTAATAACAAAATAATAAAAAAACATATTAAATTTATATAAAAATTTCACATATATCGCCTGCTTACAATAAATTTGCAAGGCAAAAATGCTCTTGTATGACGTATGAATCGTTAGGGGTGACAGACTATCATACACAACACGTATGCGAGAGCTGCTCACCAAAATTTTGGTGAGCACGCCAATATGTTGGTAAAAGGTGCAGACTATCATACCTGTGTGTCATACGACGTTTTTCTCTCTCGTATGACATACCAGTATGATAGTCTGCACCGCTTAAAGCTAAAACATCAGTACGTCTGTTCGACGATAAGAAATGCTGATTTTTGGTATTTGGTTAATAATTGGTGTCATGATGTAAATGACTTTGAAAATGTGAAATACGGAAGAATTGCAAAATATGTGGAACAATTTTATTAAATGAAAACTTTGCGAATTTAGCAAATGAATTATGAAATGTTATAAAAACCTAAATGAGGTAACTAGGGCTTTTCTAAGGTCAAAGTTTTAGATGTTTGCATCAAGTTTAGGTATAAAATAAGAGTTCAAAATTTGAACCGAGGCCTTTTTAAAAAGTAATCTGCAGCTAATAAAGAATTTTGCTAGTGAGTAGTTAAAGAGAGAATTCGGTGAGATATTTCTGCCGATAATAAACGAAAAGTTACTGATCGCAGTAAGAAATTCAAGTAAAAGTAAACCTTGTGAAAAATTGGGTCCTGAGGGGACACCAAAAGAAAAATTAAAAAGGTCAAATGAACTAGTAGACAAGTGTAGCCGGTTTTCTATTCTTCAAGTTGAGTTTCAGTTGTTAATTAAACTCGCGGTAATATAAATATCAACCGAAAAGTGTTAAATAAAAAATTGCAAACAACACAAAAATGTACATTGAAAATTTGAGTTAATCGGAAATAGAATTATTAATAATAGAATAGAAATATTAATAATAACAATTTCTTTAGTGAAAACGAATCATGTTATTTGTTAATTTGCAATATTATTTGGGTTCTTTAAAAAGACACATTGATTGTTAGTTACTAAGCAGTACAAAACCGGTACTAAAACTATCAAACAAAGATTTGAAAAATGTTTTATAGAAAAAATAAATAATGTAAACAAAAGAACAACCATATTTGAACAATGTATAACAAATAAATAAAAACAATTGAAACAGAAAAACAACATGGTTTTCGTGTATTATTTCTAAACATATTTACACCCAGAAAAACTACAATTTTTGGGATACACAACAATTGGCGTAAAAGGATTATTTTTTTTTTTGAATATACAACATTATTAACAAAGATAAAGTCCCACTACCCATGTTCAAAGTTAAACTTCACTCGGAAGCTTCTAAGCTTAAAAATATGAGAGCCATCCGATTTACAGCCTACACTATTTTCATATCTTCATAAGGTGTTTCATATGCTAATTTCGTTAAGTCTGACAAGCAAAAAGCTCCTCCAGTTCAAAGCAATTGTTTAGAAATGATGATCCCCACTCTCAACTTAGTTTATGTCAGTAATGCAAACTACTCTTAACGAGATAGTTACAATGCAAAACCAATTAATGCAAATGTATTTGTCTAATAAATTTTTTTTTGTTTGTAATCCATTTATTTTATTATAAACTGTCAGTTATAAATGGCAATAAGTGATATATATTAACATGAATCGTAATAATAGTTATTACGATTTAAAAAAAGAATGGCACGTATGGACTATGTCCAGTGACATATCCATATATAATTAAAACAGAAGTGTGTGACCTACATATACATATTTAAAACGTCTCTCGATCAGGTGTTTAACCAGAGGGTTTGGATGCATATATATGCGATGAGCGTAATTCTTTGGAATTCGAGATATTTCTTCCTTGATTGTCGGAACACGAAGTTGTTTATGCTGTTCATTCGTTATATACCAAGGGGCATTTGTGATCATTCGTAGTGTTTTAAATTGAAATCGCTGGATAATTGCAAAGTTTGAGTCTGCTGCAATACCCCATAATTGGGCTCCATAACTCCATATAGGTTTTAGTACAGTTTTGTATATAAGCAGCTTATTGTCTAGTGGCAGTTTGGAATTTCGGCTGAGGAACCAAAATAAGTTTCGTAATTTGAGACCCAAGACTTTACGCTTATTAAATATGTGCGGTTTCCAGGTTAGTTTACTATTCAGATGTATGCCTAAGTATTTTGTTTTGGTAATTGAGTATTGTTTATTAAGACAGGCGGGCACGTAGAACGTTTTGTAGTAAATGTTACTTGGGCAGATTTTGAATCATTTGGTTTTATACGTCAATTTCATCGGTAAGGGGAAGATACGCAGTATATAGAAGATAAAGCATTGGTCCCATTATGCTACCTTGAGGTACTCCTGTTCCTATATCATGAAGTCATGTACTTTCGTTTCCATGCTTAATGAAAAAGGTATGATTTAATAAAAATGAAAAAAATTTAGGGGTAGATTCAGTTTTAGTTTGCAAAGAAGGTCCTTATGCCATACTCGATCAAAAGCTTGTGAAATATCTATAAATACCGCAGTGCAACATTTCTTACCATCTATCGCACTATGGATATGTCTGACAAGTCTATGAATTTGTTCTATTTTGCTACTTATTTGGCGAAAGCCGAATTGATGGTCAGGGATGAGCCGGCTTTGTTGAACAATCTATGTAAAGCGCTTTATAACCAGGATTTCCATAACTTTTGACAGAATCAGAAGTAGACTTATTGGGCGATATGATTTGACATCTTCTAGGCTTTTTCCTGGTTTCGGTATCATGGAAATTTGCGCTATCTTCCACTGTGGCGGAATAAACCCCCTTATTTTCACAGCTTTATGTAGATGAGTGAGAAATACAAATCCTTTTGGTGGTAGCTGCTGTAGGGCCATGCCTGTGATCAAATCGTTTCCAGGAGCTTATTTTACTTTTAACTTTGTTATTATATCCCTACTACATATTTTAATTGGAAGTTCCAATTCATAAAGCTCTTGTAGAAAATTTATCCTTTGTTTCATGATATCAGGCATATTTTGGTTATCATTTCGTTTAAAGACCTGGTCCAAATATAACGCGAATGTTCAGCCAGTATGCATCTAACTTGGTTTGTTTTTGGCTTGTTTGGCTTTTACTTGGACTATCGCGTTGACGGTCACGATTATTAACTACTGTCCAAGTGTCGTTAACAGAGGTAGGGTTTCTGCAGACTACAGCTCGATTCGATCCTTTGTTTTGGAGAAGTTCATTTTTTTCTTCATTGCATAATTTTTGAAGCTGTTGTTGAATTTGTTGTTGTATATTCTTTACCTGGACTGGTTTTCTATTCTTCAAGTTGAGTTTCAGTTGTTAATTAAACTCGCGGTAATATAAATATCAACCGAAAAGTGTTAAATAAAAAATTGCAAACAACACAAAAATGTACATTGAAAATTTGAGTTAATCGGAAATAGAATTATTAATAATAGAATAGAAATATTAATAATAACAATTTCTTTAGTGAAAACGAATCATGTTATTTGTTAATTTGCAATATTATTTGGGTTCTTTAAAAAGACACATTGATTGTTAGTTACTAAGCAGTACAAAACCGGTACTAAAACTATCAAACAAAGATTTGAAAAATGTTTTATAGAAAAAATAAATAATGTAAACAAAAGAACAACCATATTTGAACAATGTATAACAAATAAATAAAAACAATTGAAACAGAAAAACAACATGGTTTTCGTGTATTATTTCTAAACATATTTACACCCAGAAAAACTACAATTTTTGGGATACACAACAATTGGCGTAAAAGGATTATTTTTTTTTTTGAATATACAACATTATTAACAAAGATAAAGTCCCACTACCCATGTTCAAAGTTAAACTTCACTCGGAAGCTTCTAAGCTTAAAAATATGAGAGCCATCCGATTTACAGCCTACACTATTTTCATATCTTCATAAGGTGTTTCATATGCTAATTTCGTTAAGTCTGACAAGCAAAAAGCTCCTCCAGTTCAAAGCAATTGTTTAGAAATGATGATCCCCACTCTCAACTTAGTTTATGTCAGTAATGCAAACTACTCTTAACGAGATAGTTACAATGCAAAACCAATTAATGCAAATGTATTTGTCTAATAAATTTTTTTTTGTTTGTAATCCATTTATTTTATTATAAACTGTCAGTTATAAATGGCAATAAGTGATATATATTAACATGAATCGTAATAATAGTTATTACGATTTAAAAAAAGAATGGCACGTATGGACTATGTCCAGTGACATATCCATATATAATTAAAACAGAAGTGTGTGACCTACATATACATATTTAAAACGTCTCTCGATCAGGTGTTTAACCAGAGGGTTTGGATGCATATATATGCGATGAGCGTAATTCTTTGGAATTCGAGATATTTCTTCCTTGATTGTCGGAACACGAAGTTGTTTATGCTGTTCATTCGTTATATACCAAGGGGCATTTGTGATCATTCGTAGTGTTTTAAATTGAAATCGCTGGATAATTGCAAAGTTTGAGTCTGCTGCAATACCCCATAATTGGGCTCCATAACTCCATATAGGTTTTAGTACAGTTTTGTATATAAGCAGCTTATTGTCTAGTGGCAGTTTGGAATTTCGGCTGAGGAACCAAAATAAGTTTCGTAATTTGAGACCCAAGACTTTACGCTTATTAAATATGTGCGGTTTCCAGGTTAGTTTACTATTCAGATGTATGCCTAAGTATTTTGTTTTGGTAATTGAGTATTGTTTATTAAGACAGGCGGGCACGTAGAACGTTTTGTAGTAAATGTTACTTGGGCAGATTTTGAATCATTTGGTTTTATACGTCAATTTCATCGGTAAGGGGAAGATACGCAGTATATAGAAGATAAAGCATTGGTCCCATTATGGTACCTTGAGGTACTCCTGCTCCTATATCATGAAGTCATGTACTTTCGTTTCCATGCTTAATGAAAAAGGTATGATTTAATAAAAATGAAAAAAATTTAGGGGTAGATTCAGTTTTAGTTTGCAAAGAAGGTCCTTATGCCATACTCGATCAAAAGCTTGTGAAATATCTATAAATACCGCAGTGCAACATTTCTTACCATCTATCGCACTATGGATATGTCTGACAAGTCTATGAATTTGTTCTATTTTGCTACTTATTTGGCGAAAGCCGAATTGATGGTCAGGGATGAGCCGGCTTTGTTGAACAATCTATGTAAAGCGCTTTATAACCAGGATTTCCATAACTTTTGACAGAATCAGAAGTAGACTTATTGGGCGATATGATTTGACATCTTCTAGGCTTTTTCCTGGTTTCGGTATCATGGAAATTTGCGCTATCTTCCACTGTGGCGGAATAAACCCCCTTATTTTCACAGCTTTATGTAGATGAGTGAGAAATACAAATCCTTTTGGTGGTAGCTGCTGTAGGGCCATGCCTGTGATCAAATCGTTTCCAGGAGCTTATTTTACTTTTAACTTTGTTATTATATCCCTACTACATATTTTAATTGGAAGTTCCAATTCATAAAGCTCTTGTAGAAAATTTATCCTTTGTTTCATGATATCAGGCATATTTTGGTTATCATTTCGTTTAAAGACCTGGTCCAAATATAACGCGAATGTTCAGCCAGTATGCATCTAACTTGGTTTGTTTTTGGCTTGTTTGGCTTTTACTTGGACTATCGCGTTGACGGTCACGATTATTAACTACTGTCCAAGTGTCGTTAACAGAGGTAGGGTTTCTGCAGACTACAGCTCGATTCGATCCTTTGTTTTGGAGAAGTTCATTTTTTTCTTCATTGCATAATTTTTGAAGCTGTTGTTGAATTTGTTGTTGTATATTCTTTACCTGGACTGGTTTTCTATTCTTCAAGTTGAGTTTCAGTTGTTAATTAAACTCGCGGTAATATAAATATCAACCGAAAAGTGTTAAATAAAAAATTGCAAACAACACAAAAATGTACATTGAAAATTTGAGTTAATCGGAAATAGAATTATTAATAATAGAATAGAAATATTAATAATAACAATTTCTTTAGTGAAAACGAATCATGTTATTTGTTAATTTGCAATATTATTTGGGTTCTTTAAAAAGACACATTGATTGTTAGTTACTAAGCAGTACAAAACCGGTACTAAAACTATCAAACAAAGATTTGAAAAATGTTTTATAGAAAAAATAAATAATGTAAACAAAAGAACAACCATATTTGAACAATGTATAACAAATAAATAAAAACAATTGAAACAGAAAAACAACATGGTTTTCGTGTATTATTTCTAAACATATTTACACCCAGAAAAACTACAATTTTTGGGATACACAACAATTGGCGTAAAAGGATTATTTTTTTTTTTGAATATACAACATTATTAACAAAGATAAAGTCCCACTACCCATGTTCAAAGTTAAACTTCACTCGGAAGCTTCTAAGCTTAAAAATATGAGAGCCATCCGATTTACAGCCTACACTATTTTCATATCTTCATAAGGTGTTTCATATGCTAATTTCGTTAAGTCTGACAAGCAAAAAGCTCCTCCAGTTCAAAGCAATTGTTTAGAAATGATGATCCCCACTCTCAACTTAGTTTATGTCAGTAATGCAAACTACTCTTAACGAGATAGTTACAATGCAAAACCAATTAATGCAAATGTATTTGTCTAATAAATTTTTTTTTGTTTGTAATCCATTTATTTTATTATAAACTGTCAGTTATAAATGGCAATAAGTGATATATATTAACATGAATCGTAATAATAGTTATTACGATTTAAAAAAAGAATGGCACGTATGGACTATGTCCAGTGACATATCCATATATAATTAAAACAGAAGTGTGTGACCTACATATACATATTTAAAACGTCTCTCGATCAGGTGTTTAACCAGAGGGTTTGGATGCATATATATGCGATGAGCGTAATTCTTTGGAATTCGAGATATTTCTTCCTTGATTGTCGGAACACGAAGTTGTTTATGCTGTTCATTCGTTATATACCAAGGGGCATTTGTGATCATTCGTAGTGTTTTAAATTGAAATCGCTGGATAATTGCAAAGTTTGAGTCTGCTGCAATACCCCATAATTGGGCTCCATAACTCCATATAGGTTTTAGTACAGTTTTGTATATAAGCAGCTTATTGTCTAGTGGCAGTTTGGAATTTCGGCTGAGGAACCAAAATAAGTTTCGTAATTTGAGACCCAAGACTTTACGCTTATTAAATATGTGCGGTTTCCAGGTTAGTTTACTATTCAGATGTATGCCTAAGTATTTTGTTTTGGTAATTGAGTATTGTTTATTAAGACAGGCGGGCACGTAGAACGTTTTGTAGTAAATGTTACTTGGGCAGATTTTGAATCATTTGGTTTTATACGTCAATTTCATCGGTAAGGGGAAGATACGCAGTATATAGAAGATAAAGCATTGGTCCCATTATGCTACCTTGAGGTACTCCTGTTCCTATATCATGAAGTCATGTACTTTCGTTTCCATGCTTAATGAAAAAGGTATGATTTAATAAAAATGAAAAAAATTTAGGGGTAGATTCAGTTTTAGTTTGCAAAGAAGGTCCTTATGCCATACTCGATCAAAAGCTTGTGAAATATCTATAAATACCGCAGTGCAACATTTCTTACCATCTATCGCACTATGGATATGTCTGACAAGTCTATGAATTTGTTCTATTTTGCTACTTATTTGGCGAAAGCCGAATTGATGGTCAGGGATGAGCCGGCTTTGTTGAACAATCTATGTAAAGCGCTTTATAACCAGGATTTCCATAACTTTTGACAGAATCAGAAGTAGACTTATTGGGCGATATGATTTGACATCTTCTAGGCTTTTTCCTGGTTTCGGTATCATGGAAATTTGCGCTATCTTCCACTGTGGCGGAATAAACCCCCTTATTTTCACAGCTTTATGTAGATGAGTGAGAAATACAAATCCTTTTGGTGGTAGCTGCTGTAGGGCCATGCCTGTGATCAAATCGTTTCCAGGAGCTTATTTTACTTTTAACTTTGTTATTATATCCCTACTACATATTTTAATTGGAAGTTCCAATTCATAAAGCTCTTGTAGAAAATTTATCCTTTGTTTCATGATATCAGGCATATTTTGGTTATCATTTCGTTTAAAGACCTGGTCCAAATATAACGCGAATGTTCAGCCAGTATGCATCTAACTTGGTTTGTTTTTGGCTTGTTTGGCTTTTACTTGGACTATCGCGTTGACGGTCACGATTATTAACTACTGTCCAAGTGTCGTTAACAGAGGTAGGGTTTCTGCAGACTACAGCTCGATTCGATCCTTTGTTTTGGAGAAGTTCATTTTTTTCTTCATTGCATAATTTTTGAAGCTGTTGTTGAATTTGTTGTTGTATATTCTTTACCTGGACTGATTTAACTGTTTTCACTTTTAGATGACCCGAAGACGCATTGCTTGGTGCCTGTCGTGTGATCATGTTAGTTTCATTTGATATTGTTGCGTGTTGGTTTGGAGAACTATGTTTTAACTTTTCGTTTTTATTATTATAATTTCATTTTATTAGCGATGACAATTTAACTAGCTATTTTTGTTGTACTTATTTATAGTGTCATCTATGTTTAATGTTATATAGCCGTTTAGGACATTTTCACTTATTAGTGAGTGTCGATGTACAATGCTTTCGCAATCGCTCATACAGTAATTATTAATAATAATAAAAAATTAAAATTTAAAATTTATAAATAAATAACTTTATTTTTGTTTGAATTCAAATATTCTTTTTTTGTACTTTAAGATTTACTAAATGTTGTGAGCGTCCTTTCGCGTATTTATTAATTTAGTTATATAGCATTAGTTATTTATTTACCTATATAATTATACAATTACACGATTTTTATATTAAGCTTGAGAGCTTTATTTGCTGTCTTTATCAGCTGTTTTTTAAATGTGTGTGAATTTGAGACCAATACCCAAATTCAAAAACAAGGCAATTCTGCAAGCCAAAATTCACTTTTTTTTTGCATGAAAATAATATAATTATATTAATATATTTTTGTTGACGTTAAGTCGGGCACTGTCATTTTCATAAATTTTGTAAAGAGTCACTGTCTCGATTATATATGAAAAGTTTATATTACTTTCTGCTTTATAAACTTGCAAAAAAAACATCAAAATACGCGGTGGTATTTTTTGCGCACACACCTTCGCAAAAAACCTAAGAAAACCGAAGAAGACTAACGCTTCTTCGTTAAGGTGCGTGCAACTCCTTAAATAAAAATATTTTCAATGCATGTACAGCTTTTGCCATCCATCTTGCCCCAGGAGAATCTCTTGGATGCTTATCCTTACGAATCTTATTAAGGGAACTTGTAATTCGTAACACATCTCTGTTCAACGATTTTTTAGCTTTTTCATTTGCTAAGCCGACTAAAATTGTTATGGTTTATTTTCGGCCAAAACTTTTGAAATCGTTGAAATAGTTCAAATTTGGGCTTTCAGACTTGTAAATCTTAGCATGGAAAACACTTTTAACAATAATTTCGTAAATATAATGTCTGCAAGCTACATATGAAAGATCTTTTTCTACATGTTCAATATGTTCTAAATGTTTCAATAATTGAGCAAGTTCCATTAAATTGACGAGTGTTTACTGTTGTCGCATCAAAAACGCAGGTTTTGTCAAACAATGTGTATGGCATCTTTGTTCAAAGTAAAACTTTTTTGTATCATGTCCCATGATTCGATTATGGCGATAATGAAACGAACAGCATTACGATCACCAATTTCATATGCATCAAAGACAGCTGCAATCTTGTGATCTACAATTTCAAAATTTTTTTTTGATCTTTTGCGTAGTGTAGGTGTAACCGCCATTTTTTAATTAATTTCGTTATTACTGGAAGAACTTTAACTTTCTGATGATACCGGCAATAACACAATTTCTAATCAAAATGTTACAATAAATTAATTTATTTTCTAGAAGATCAATCAAGGAATACCGACTTAATTCTTTCATTTGCTGCATGCAACGTTCTCTTCTTTGTAAAAGTATTTGATTCTTTTCTTCACTTCCTGTTTCTCTTCGATTTCCTTCATTATTTAGACCATACATGTAACCAGGTTGACGATCCCACCGTTGATTTTATAAAAAGTTCTTATAGTCTTCTATTGTTATCATCTCAAGTGCATTTGCGTATGCCAAATCACATATTGCCTCTAATCGTTTTGTGAGTTCTGCTTCTTTTTGCTGACCTCTTGAGTTTTTTCTGTTAGCAAATTTTTACAAACCTCTTCATTCTTTATGTAGGTTTTCTAATTTATTTATGCAATGTTTTTATTGGTATTCGTATCTTCTGCCAAAATGTGATAACTTCTTGAATAGTTAATGTAGCACTTTCCCCTAACTATAACTTATCCACACGCATGGTAAAGAAGAACTTTTAATACTTCCCTATTTGATGGTAATTTACTACCAGTCAACCAATTAGAATGATAACCAACAAGATATATATTTCTACGTAAATTTAAAGAAGACATTTGGATATCAGTTTTTAATGTAATCACTTTGAATTATTTAAGAGTAATGAGTTTTAGCATTTAAGAGTTCAAAAAAAAGACGATAACATATTATAAAATTCACTTCGTATTTCAATGAATAACACAGAAACATATTGAAGTATACAACTATCCAGACGTTAGCCTTTTTTTTTTGGTGGCAACTTTAGTATTTTTAATAGATCTATAACTTTTGGAAAGATAGTGTTTATATAAAATTAAATATATCGGAGATATTGCCATTTAATATGAATTTTATGGAAAAAATGGTTATTTTCCAATCTTTTCTTGGGGCACCATTTTCACTTATCCAATTGAACTAAAATTTTATACACATTATTTTTTTTAGTAAAATGAACCGATCAATTTAAAAAAAAAATTGCCCATATACCGTAATGACACCCTAATATATATATAGGTTTATACATATATACATATATAGATATATAAAGAAATATGTCTACCAAAAGAACAAAACAACAACATCAACAATAAACATAAATTCATGTTTCCATTGTCTACATCATCCATCATATTGTTATTTTTGTGTACTGAAGTTGCAATTATTTCTATTTGTGGGCCTAAATTCAAATAGGAATTATTTCCGTGATATTTAGTACAGAGTGGTAAGGATTGGCACGGAAAATAGTATTACCATGGATGGCTCTTTGAGGACTGAAATGTGTTGATTTGTTGATTTTGTTGGTTTGTCGCTCATATAGATGATAATATAAGTCGATAAATTGTACATATGTATGTATATTTTTATACATATATTGACAAGAAAAATATTCGTTTATGTTTCCATATTACCATTTAAATAAATAACTTTAATAGATATTCAAAAAGTTAAGAAATGTGAACTTGAATGTGAATATAATTGCTCTACTTCGTGCTTATGTAACGTATATTTATTAAAAGACGCAATGCAACAAAAATCAAAGTGTAGCCTTGAAAAAAATCATTTCGCAGACATGAAAAAATATGATCGTTTTTTATGACATATGATATCAGTAACGAATAATGGAAACACTATGAATGGGATCAAGACTGAAAGAGCGCCAATCTTTAAAATGATGTTATAATTACTGAGCACCGCTAACTAGTATTTATCTTAGTAATCGTTTTGGATAGCACTTCAAAAAAGTCAGCAACCAAATTTTAAAACATTAAAAATTTCATGACCCAGCCTAAACACATACATATTATTGAAAACAATGCAACTGAACAGCCGCAACAAACAAAACACACAGCTATTGCGAACATAGCTGACGCTGACCTACCGCCAAGAAGGACATGGACAATGGCAACACCAAATGGTTGACGAAAGACTATATATCCAGGTGTGGTCGAAGGATACATGTATCACTCACACTCTCAGCGAATAAAAAATATTGTCTATAATTGATTTACGCAGAGCGTGCCATCAAATTCCAGTCGAAAAGTCTGATATAACATGCCATTCGGTATGTTCGAATTTGTGTTTATGACTTTTGGTCTCAGAAATGCGAGTCAAATTTTTCAGCGCTTCATGGATCAGATTTTGAGGGAGTTTGATTTTGCCTGGGCATATCTATATGACATATTGATATCTTCGAGAAACGAACATCGTTCGCACTTAGGAAAAGTTTTTGCCAAGCTACAAGAGAACCGCATATCATATAGCCATCGAAATGTGTATTCGAAAAACCGAAAGTAGAATTTCTGGGTTTTACGGTTAGCAAAGACGGTGTTAAACCACCACATGAACGCTATGCGAATACAAATTGCCAGATAAAAAATGCGACCTCAAACGCTTCTTCTTCATGCCGCCGAGCAACAGGCTGTACTTTCAAAAATACTAAATAGTAGTAAAAAGAAAAACATGACAAAAATTGCGTGGTCGGATGAATCGCAAAAGGCTACCAAAAAATGCAAAGAACAACTAGCTAAAGTTTTTTCGAAATCTGAAGCACCACTGGCAGTAGCGGTTGACGCATCAAACATATCAACAGGTGCAGTTCTACAGCAGCTAATAAACAACAACTTGCAACTACTGAGACTTTATTCCAAAGTACAGTACATACGACAGGGAGTTACACTTCAAGCATATGTTTGCAGGACGTCAGTTTTCGATTCTGACCGACCACAAACCCCTATTACATGCGTTTGAACAGATATGCACCCATACAAGCTCGTCAGCTGAACTATATCGGGCAGTTTCTGAATCAGTTTCTGAATGCTATGTGACGAATCGACACTATTCACGCAAACAACACAATTGATTATGCAGAACTTGCTCGACAGCAGAACGAAGTCGAGGAGCTTGAATCGTTTCTTAGACCAGATTCCGCGTTACAGCTAAAGTCATTCAATATTCCTGGAACGAATGCTTCCGTATATTGCGATATCTCCACAAGAGATATACGTCCATTTGTGACTAAAAATTTACGTAAAGTTTTTTCAACTCAATCATCCCGGAATTAAAGCTATTAAAAAGCTAATGGCTGAAAGATTCGTTTGGTCTGATATTAAGAAAGACTGTAATACCTGGGCTAAAGCGTGCATTCCATACCATAGATCGAAAACACATCGACATAATAAAACACCAATCGCAGAGTTCATGAACTCCGTAGAAATATTCGAGGATGTCAACATCGATTTACTCGGACCTCTACTCGTGTGCAAAGATTTTCGTTATTACTTGAGCTCAGTTAACCTTCGGCTACAGTTTACGGCTACCAGGTGCATTCCTTGTTACTGAACGAGGCAATAAAACACTGCAAAGCAATGATGTCACCGAATTTTTTAAGGGAATGAGGGATCTACAACCAACAAGTACGTCCAATCATGCAAAACAGAAGACATTCTTTGAAAAACATCTGTTCACATTGTGGTAATGCTGTCTCTTAATATGAGTTTTTAATATTTATTAAGAGTTTGAAAATTGTTCTGATAGTTTTTACAAATAAAAATTAAATTCGATTCTAATTTTCAATGTTCTATTCTTGATTTTCAAATTTTTTAATCAAAATGTATATGCATGTAAATCTGACTGTCAATTTCTTAGTTTTCAAAGTATGCATCTCTTTTTGTATAATGTCACATGAACGCCATAACATCACCGTTCATGTTTATTCAGAACTCAATGGTTCGCAAACCACTGCAACCGCCATACGAAGGTCCGTATCCAGTGCTTGAAAGAATCGAAAAATTTTTTAAAATCGACGTAGATGGACGAAAGAGCAACATCAGCGTTGACCGATTGAAAGCAGCTTTCATATTTAATGATTCTCAGGGCAACGTGAGTGACGACGTTGATCGAGTAAACGACACATGGATAATGGCAAGACCAAACAGTTGATGAAAGACTATGTATCCTAGTATGGTCGAGAGGTACATTTCACACTCAACCGTAAGGGGGAGTGATGTGGCGGTCATATAACATCCCTGTACATGAACGAACGTCCAAGTGAATAATACGAACATTGCTATTAGAAGAGAAAAAGTATGTAGAGAAAAGGCGACAAGCGAACATATTAATTTATTAATTTTATTGTAACTTAGTAAATATGATAAAAAAAACTTTTGAGTTTTAAAACAAAAACGCAAGCGTTTCATTGAACACACCTCCACAAGCTTAAAGTCGACCTCCCTCACTAAAGTCGCGATGTAAAAGTGTTTTAAATCAATTAAGTTAACATTGTGCATTCACATTGTAAGGGCCATGTTATATAGAGTGTCTCGGGCACGGCATAATTCGCTCTTTCGGGCTATGTCGAAAATGCATGTTATGCAGAGTGTCACATCAGTATTGCCAATTTTGTATTTTTACTACTTCTTGGTTCTTGATTGTGCCTAAATTTAAAAGGAAATTTAAATATGATCACTTTCAATTTGCTACCAAAAATAACAGTCAAAAAAAATCATGGAGGCTGTAATAATGTTAATTTATTATTATATTATCTTATAATAATTGTTAACAGTACTTACGCATTTCTTTAAAATCGGAAAGTGTAATAATTATATTATTAGCGATTTATAAAAAAAGGCTGTGCTGCCTTAGTGTCGAGGCACAAATACGCCGGCTCTCATGCCGGAGTTTGAACGGCTCTATTGTTTTTTCTCTCATTTTCAAATTTAAAATTTGCATTAAAAACAACAACAATTGTACTCATGCCGTGCCTGAGACACTCTGCATAACATAGCCCTAATACTTATATTAATAACTTTAATACTATTGATGTTAGTATGAAAACATTGTAAATGAAATAAATATTTAAATTAAATCAAATATTATAATATCCTGATGAACTAAATTTTACTAAGGCAACAGCTAAAGTTTTATTTAGGTAATGAAAATTTAAGAGAATCGCTAAAGAATTGGTAAAGTGCAATTTTTGTTTTTATATTTACAAAAATTTTTTTATTTCTAACATGGTTAAAATGATATTACTGAGAGAGTGGTCTCCTAATCGCTTTAAACCCATTTTTCTATTAAGCTGTATTAAAATGGATTACTGTACATCTTTCTTTGGAACTACACGTCATTGTCTGCGGTGAACAAATAATATATGCAACAATCATTCAAATATAACGAATGGAAGGATAAAACTAAATCTTCACAAAATATACGCATGGACTATTTAAAGGAGGATCTTCAGGGTACTCATAGCAAAAGACAATCATGTGTGAATAATTACAGGTCACATGTTGATGATAACTCTGTGTGTCAACTGTGGAATATTTAAAATATACATGATATACATACTTAATAATGGTTAACCCATAATAGGGAAATAATCATTAAAAGTGCTATTTTGCTTGAATAATACATTACTAATAGTCTTACTTGAAGAAAAAATTTTGACTAATTCACATTACTTATATGTTTTTACGATATGATATTGAATTCACTTACGTTTGCTTAAGTTTCCTACAAAATTTTTGACAGGAAGTAAAAATTGCAACTATGGTATGAATTTCGTAAAACGAAGCCTGAGTTGCAACATTGTTATTATAACTGTTTATTGACTGTCAAATTGACAGTGAGAAAGAGATTGAACGATAAAATATTTATTCTGCGTCGCGAAAATTAAACTGAATTGATAATTCTTTGATAAATGGATTCTGTTTCATTTTTGCAATCAACATCATCTCCAAAGCGGCTTAGATTCGATGATGACAATGTGCTTTAAATTGGAAAATGTAAAAGTGAAATCTCAATGAAGCAAGTACTTCAACTTCTTTTCTATAAATTTCGTGTTCAATTTAATACATTGAAAGAAAGTTTTAGAAGTGTGATTGGTTCCTTACAACCATTTTGGAAAAAGGTTCGTATTCTTTTTCTAGCTGAATCTAATTCCAAAAAAAAATTACAAAAACTGTACGATGAACGGCGATTATAACAAAAAAGTAGTAAATTTACGTACGAAAAATGCCGATTTAAAGAAAAAGAGTTCTGTGAAAAAATAAAAAAACTTTATATATGATATCGCAGCACCTATTGCTCTTGAAGCAATGAAAATCCTAAACGATAAAGATTTCATGATTCAACAAATACAGAAAGGCCGACCAGGAAAGACGGCAGGTATTAATAAAAAATTATCAGAAAGAGAAAATGCGCAAGCTAGAACTATTGGTGAAAGTTGGTAAACGTAAACCGAAATATATGGAAAGTATTTGTTTAAGGAAATAACATATAGGAATAAATGATTAATATGTATTTATTTGTTTTTAACAATCATGCATGAAAATATATTTTTCGAGTAGTAGCGAGAGATTTTAGACTCAGTATTGTGCACAGGTATAATGATGAAGATATTGTAGAATATTTATCGTCCCCACAAGCAACAATGGAAGAAAACATTTCAATGAGAAAACCAGATAGTCATTTAGGAGTAAAAACAGATTTCATTGATGATATGATGATTAATGATTCCTTGCTTGGGTAACTATTAAATTTCTACAAGAGATGCGATTCATAAGGGCAACAGTAGCTGCATTAGGCCGTTTAAAAGATATTGTTCTCAAACGTACAACTGTTCACCTGATGAGAAAAGAAAACCGATGAAGAAAAACGCATGATATTTTAAAGAATTTCGATGTATATTAGTTAAAGTTTGCAGTTTTTAAGTTGCATTAGTGTATCCGATTGCAGATCCCTCTAACTTTTTTATTTCATTGGTATGGAAAACTTCTACCAGAAATGAAGGGTAAAAGAAAGGTTGAACGACTTGCTCTTGTTGTTAAAGGAGAAAATACCGAAAAAATATTTGGTATTCCGAAACTAGATAATAGCACTGGTAAGTAAATTGTATATGCAATTCATCAATTTTTAATTACTTGGAAATTAGACATCTTAGTTGGATTCATTTGTTTTAATACAATTAATTCTAATACTAGTATTCACAATAGTGCCGCGTTTTTGCTCAAGCATCATATCAGAGAAATATTTTTAAAAGCTGTTTTTGAATAGAATGCTGGTAGCTCATCGGCTCCAGAAATTTAAATTTTTGAACGTTTTGCTCGGAAATGGAGAGATGACGATACTAAGAACTTTAAAAGTGGAGCTTAAGATGAAACCTTGAAAAACGTGGTAAGCATGAGTGACATCGAAGTTTTGGATTAGATGGATTAGATCATAAAGAATTATTATAGCTTTTTCCCCTTTTTATTGGCAGAGATGATCCAAATTTCAAACAGTTTCGAATTCCTGGGGCAATTTCACATGCAATTTTTGCTTTGGTTGGAAATTTGTTCCGATTTTTTTAAAATACGATCCATCATCATGGGGTGAAAGAGGTGATTATTCTTCTGGGCTGCAAATTTGTGAAAACCTGACAGTTGGAATGATCCAGCACAAAAAGCGCTCACAAGTTAGTCACTGATTTTAATGGAGTTTAACAAACAAATTGTTGAATATTATCGACACATGTATCTATTTCATACTAAATCGTCACTACTAAGCCGATAACATGATGAATTTAATAAACGTTAAATCATATAAATAATGTAAAATTTTTCGTCCAATATAACTTTTAGTAGTGTATTTTGCAAGCAAAATAGTACTTTTAATGACTTCTTCTATATTGAATTATTTTTACAACTTTGAGCTCAACTCCGTACGAGTTGGTACATTGCGAACGACTAAAATTCTTTTCCCTTCATTTATCTTCAAAAGGAATATTTTAATGCACATAGTTAAAATATTAATTATACGACGAAAAATATGATTTTTGCTTCTGAAATATACATACATATTCTTCCTTTAAAGAAAACTGTTATGAATGCTTTCACTTCGTAAGAGTTTCCATATAAAACTTATAAATTAAAAGCTTTTGAAAGCTTTCCGACACCACTTTGCAAGAGAATGTATAAACCAAAATCCCTGAAAACTTAGATGCAAGAAAAAAGCCAAAGCTATGGAAAAGAGTGGTACAAAAGAAAGACCATGATGATGATTATACTATTTCTTGCAATGCTGATTTTTTCGACCTTCCTTTTGCGAATGATTAACCACTATAATGATGATTGGTAATAATAATGATTATAATATTGTGTCTGATATGGTAAATAAAATTATTCCAGTTAAAACTTCATATATAGAAGGAAACTAAATTAAACTATTTGTTGAAGAAATAATATAACATATAACGTATAATAAGCTGGCTTAGTAACGTAGTATTGCAGGTAAGATGTGCAATCACATTTTTAATTCCAAAATGTAAAAATAAAAAGATTCAATTTATTGTACTTAATAAATTCTAACTTGATAATTGTTTTAATTAAAAAGGCGTGAAACTTACCATTTTAAATTTACATGTTTTTTAATGACAATATATCACTGTTGCTATAAGAATTTCAGTATGAAGTAATAAAATTACTTATTCTGCCTTTCTACTTTCTATATTATTAAAAACTTCAGAAACATTTTCTGAATATTTAGTCACTATTATCATGAAGTATTTTTACTTGTTAAATTATTATTATTTGTTCTTTAAAATACTCGTTTATAGAATGCAATACATACACATAATCATCTTCACCATAAACTTTAAACATTTACAAAATTCTGATTTAATTATTAGCGAATCGTAACCAAGCAGCAAACAGCAGCAATACCAATAGCAGCTGCATCACTGGTATGGCAAACCACATTCAAACAAATATATAGTGTTACCGTTGTTCTGATTGTTGTGCGCGGTTGTAAGCATTAAAATTACAAGAAGTACAAAACTTATAAAGCTTTTTTAAAAATCTTTGTTGAGAGCTTTAACTATATGGAATTTTGGCAATTACCACTTTAAGTAAAAGTTTTCATAATATATTTTGATATATGGATAATATACAAACATATCTATACATATAAATATCTGTAAAATTTAAATTTTACAATATTCAAATTTAGAATATTTTCGCTAAATAAATATTCATATTTTAAAATTATATATTGAATTCGACTTCTGTTCTTGTATACCATATTATTTTTAAGAGAAAAATTTTTGCAATACCTCTTACCACTCTCTTCAAGTCTTTTAAAACTGTTGCATTGACCATATATTATTCAATTTAAACTATTCAGCTTTAACATTAAAGGGTGTTAACGGCTTCTATTTATTTTGTATACTAACTTATAATTACATATACATATGTATTCTGTATGTTTTAGATTTAGCAAAAATTAAATATTTATTTAATAAATATTTATAAGTAGTTTTTAAAATATTAATATATTTGTTTATTTATACACGAAATGTATATTATATCTTATATATATAAAAATGTATATATTACAGAAGTGGGAAGAATAACAATCGGCTTCAGATTTATAAAGTAAATGCTGTCAGATATATTTTAAAGACATAACAATGTATGTCACATATGTTGACATGGTAAGTTACAATTGTGCTATTTATGATTTATTAACAATAGTTGTGGCAACTCTGGTATAGAAGGTACCTGCGCAATGATAGATGTGCTCCACAATGAAGAATGTTCTCTTTGGTTGTTAGTCAACCGTGTTTTATTCACGGGATGTATTTTTATCGTAGATGATTAATTAAATATTAAAATATAGATTGCTGTATTTATCTGTAGAAACAAAAAATTTATGCATATAAACAATGATGCAACAGTAGTATTTCAAACTGGTCGTATATAATAACAATGTCAGCAAAAGTGAGTAGTTCTTTTATCATTGAACTAATTAATATTCGACATCAAAGATACGAAAGAAAAATAA
>NC_051847.1:241870458-241876869 GCF_002237135.1 Teleopsis dalmanni | reverse complement strand
AAATAAATATTGATGAAGATTAAGAATTTTGCGTTTGTACATTGTGACCGGAAACTTTTCGGTCACAATGTATAACCTTGGATGAACTTCAAAAAGCAATTGATGGTGTAAAAATAGGAAAAACGGTAGGTTTTGACCAAATCCCAACAGAATTGGTGAAGTTATTCAAAGATAATGAGGTACGTAATTTAACAAGATTTTTTAATAAAATTTATAATACGGGCCAGATACCAAACGATTGGCTTCAATCTACGTTTATTACGATTCCAAAGAAAGCTACACCAAAAACATGTGCAGATTTTAGAACAGTCAACTTAATGAGTCATGTGTTAAAGATATCCCTTCGAATTATACATAATATAATTTATTCAAAACTCGAGGAACAAATGAGTGATACTCAGTTTGGTTTTCGCAAAGGGTTTGGTACTAGAGAAGCCTTGTATGGAATACCAGTCCTAATAGAACGTTGTCGTGACTTTAACAGCTTACTTATACTAGAAGCAGTACGCAAATATTTGCATTAATAGTTACTTCACGCAAGAAGTAGAAATAAAGCGCGGGGTTCACCAAGGGTGCATTGTGTCACGATTACTGTTCAATATATACTTGGAGACTATTTTCAAAGAAGCACTACACGATGCGACAGATGGAATTATGGTTAATGGGGCACTTATAAACAATTTGAGGTACGCCGATAATATAGTGCTTATTGCCGACTCAATAGAGGGCTTGGCTTACAGAACCTTTTAGACGCTGTTGCATTAAAGTGAGACAATACAGCTTAAAATTAAATTGCAGTAAAACCCAATATATGGTGGTAAACAAACGATCCAATTCGGGAGGAAGATTAACAGTATTTGGTTCAGTCATAAAAAAACCGATAAGTTCAACTACTTGGGATGCCAGCTTAATGAGTAATGGGATAATAGTAAAGAAATACGTGTCCGAATTGAAAAAACAAGGTCTTCTTTTATCAAGTCTCTTTTATCAAGTCAGTCTGTTGCATTGATGAATAAACTCGAGGCTTTTGAAATGTAGTGCTATCGACATAGGCTGAAAATAAGCTGGACAGAAAAAATTACAAATACAGTGGTACTTCGGCGTGTCAACAAAGAGACAGAAATATTAGAAAGAGTAAAACGCCGTTAATTAGCGTTTTTTTTTTGTGGTCATATTCTGACGCATTCGAAAAAGTATGGACTACTAAAATTAATCATTGAAGGCAGACGTGGCCCTGGAAGACGAAAAATATAATGGCTGAAAAATTTACGTCAATGATTTAATAAAAGTACAAGATCACTTTTTCGAGAGGCTGTAGATAAAGTCAAAATAGCAATCATGTTACCCAACGTTCAAACCGGAGAAGGAACCTAGAAGAAGAAGTTAACTGATAACGACAACATACCGTTGCATCAAATAAAAGCTAATATTATCGAAGAGCAACATCATAATGATCATTTAAAAAATTTACTTCATGAAATTATTACAGATCGAAGAGCAACATCATAATGATCACTTAAAAAATTTACTTCATGAAATTATTCCAGATGTTATTTCTCAATAGAAAATAAATAAATGGGTCACCGAATATTCTATGTAAAATGTGTCTATTGCTGAACAACTTGACACTGATTCACACTCGAAAACTGAGGACAGTATAATTATACCCAAAATCAAAATTGACGTGGCAATAAATGCACTTAACATATGCATACAATGGGCTGAGGAAAATTCAATACCTCTACAAAAGTTTTAATACTTAAAGATCTAAAAAATGAGGCAATTACAAAGAATCTTATTTGCAATAAAAAGCAAGCTGAAAAAACAAGTTGTTATCATAAAGTATAATTATAAATAAAGTATATTACTTTATATATAAAGTAATTATAAATAAAGTATATTACTTTATATATTAAGTAATTATAAATAAAGTATATTACTTTATATATAAAGTAATAATAAATAAACTATATTACTTTATATATAAAGTAAATATAAACAAAGTATAATCGATTATTGCAACAAACTCAATTATTGCAACACCCTCGAATTCTATTAGTTGCAATTTTTGAGGTCATACTGTGTAATCGAAAGAAGTAGATACATAAAAGTAAGCAAATCTTAAACTACCTAGAATAAATTTTGATTCCCCTTATAAAAAGTCAATATATAATTAAAATTTTTATATTCAATTTTAATATTTATTACTAATTTTATTTCTTCATTTTAAGCTTAAATGTATTACTATTTGATTAGTGGAGAAATTATAATAATTAAAACAGTAAAAAGTCAAAGCTGTGAATGTTAAAAAATGTCTGTCTACAAAACATTAGAAATCATCGTAATTTGTTGTTTATTAAAAAAGGCCTATTTTGTTTAGTGTGTTGAATAAATTTTTCTTTTTATGACCTTGATAACTCGTATAGATATTGAATTGACCAGATTTGTAATTTTATCTCTGCTAGTTTTCCTTTTCCCATTCCTCGAATGCAACGTTCTTTAGCATTTATTTGGGGTCATATAATGTTGACGTATAATATAACCTCTCCGACGCTCCAATAAATCTTATATATGTTCTATTTGATTCAAATCTGGCGATTGTGGACATTATAAAACAATCAAAGCTTGACTTCTGCCGTGTGGCTGGCTTCGTGCGTTATATTGTTGATACAAGTATTTGTAGCTGCAACTAGTTGACTCTGCTTTGTTAGTAAAACTATTTTTGTTAATTGACGGCTTAAGAAATTCCATTTTTTTCCACTCCATTACTCTACCAGTTCCGTGTTTTTTCTTTGGATAAAACTTTTTGTTGAAGGCAATACGCGGTTGTCGTCAAATAATGTTTCGACCTTTGATGCTAAAGAAACAAAACTTACTTTCATCTGAAAAACTTTTTTCAAATCAGAAAAAATGACGGATATTTTTCTGTCATTCACAGCATTGATTTTTCCACTAAACAATTAGTAATAAGTTCTAATTTAAAATGAGCATGAGTAATAAAAGTAAAAAATAAAAATAAAAATAAAATAAAAGTAAAAAAAAAAGTAAAGAAAAAAAAATAAAAGTAAAATAAACAGTAAAAAAAAAATTACAAGTAAAAAAATTTAAAGTTTTAAAAAATATACGTATAAAAAATTAAGCTAAGAATAAAATAAACATTAAATAGTAAATAGAAAATATATAAAAAGTAATAAAAAATAATCAAATCAAGTAAAAAGCAAATAAAAGCTTAAAAACGCAGTCGACTAATAAAGTAAAAAAAAAATAAAGTTGAAAAAAAATAAAAGTGGAAACTAAAAATAAATTAATAAAGAAAATGATCTAATGTTTATATAAGCACAAAACGTATTCTTCTTGAACTTAAGGTTATTCAGCTGTATGTTTTTAGCTGTTTAATTGCCGTACAGCTATAGTCAAATAACACATACCATTTTTATCGCACTGTGTACTATTATTTTGAGGTTGGTCTCTTTTATTCGCAAACCATTGTGTAAACCGTGAATTTCCAAAGTCGTCAAAGTTTTTATGTTGATCGTTACTCTAGAAAGAAGTAATAATAATTACTCAAATACAATTTTTTCAGACTAATTATTTAGATTTATTTTTAGCTTAAAGATAATTAGTATACAACCAACCATTATTGTATGTTCCAGGGAATCTATACTCAAAAAATTCTCAAAATTAAATATAGCTTTTAAAGAATCGTTGCTATTGTAATTGTTAATATCTGTACTTTTCGAAAAGTTATTAGTAGATTTATTTTTTGCTTCGTTTTTTTTTGGATGTTGTATTTTTTCAAAAATGGTCTTGCTAGGTTTATTATTTATAACGAAATTATTTTCATTTAATATATTCTTTTTAGTGTGCTGGATGTCTGATATATTCCGTTCCAAGCATCTCAAATTTTTATCGTCATTTTCTTCTAATTCTTTATCTTCAATATAAGAATTAAGACCATCATCGTCTGGATCGGTAGCTTCACTTTTATTTGCATTGTTAAAGATTCCTGTATCATCATCAATTTCTTCAAAACCACGAAGTTCTATTGTATCTAATTTCGATGTAGGACCTTCACTGAACCATTCAGGTTCTGTTTTGCGCTCATTGAAATGATTACGTCGATTACGTCCGGGTATAAGTTGGCGATTTGATGTATAATCCAATTTAATACTTTCGTTTGAAGCCATATATCTAGTGTTGCCTGCTTTTAAAATATCATTTTTAAAGCTTTCAATTTTTTCACCCGATTCAATTAAGTTTCGATCATAGGCACGTCTTTCTATGCGTTCATTATAGCGTAATATATTGCGTTTTTGATTTAATTGATTATTTGATAACGAAATTTCTTTATTCATTACTGGAATAGTTCTATCCTTATCTTGTCCTTTATAGTCCCAACTTATATCACGTGATAACAAACGTCCACTTCCAATACGCCTTTCTTGATTTCCATTGTTTGGCGTTTTCGAAGGTGTAGTTGATAATAAAGATAAGGACGGCGAAGCCTCTTGTTCGCTACATTGATCAACGTCATTCTCAGCTAAAAATATATTTTATATTAGTTTCTGCACTGAAATTATTACATATGAATTTCATTGCGTACATACCATTTGATTTTTTTTTGGGTGATATGTTTGATATATCAGATCTTTGATGATTTTCAAATGTACGTTCCTTGATTACTTGGCGTTTAATATAATTAGGATCTTTAGATTCATTTATGCATTCTGATCGAGGATTAGACATATAATTAGGAGTAGGACAATTCGCAATAATGCGACGTTTAGCAAATGCTGGCATTAAATGAGCGGAGGAAATACTACGATGATCTATATAAGTCTTCTGATTATTGTGAAATCCGGTATTTGTTGGCAAATATGTTGATAATTGTGAGGAATTGTTATTGTTACTGGCATTTGAACGAAAACTCCTATCATTTACAAAATTAATTATAGATGACTGATTTGCACTTTCATTCGTTACATCGTTTTGCAAAAAAGTAGTTTTCCAAAGTCCTAACATTTGCAGCTCATATCGAAGCGAACACTCTGGTCTTTTCTGTGAACGGGAGTCATTTCGCAAAAGATATAAAGAGGAACGGGTATAACGCCTAATAACACTATCTGAACTTAAAATTTTTTTTTCCATGTTAGAATTTATATTGCTGCTTGACGGCATTACATCCAAATTCATATTATAGAGATCCCGATTTCTAAATAAACATAAAACAAATAATTAATTGCATGTTTTATCAATAGAAACATCTCATTGAAATAAGTTTGTAGGCATATATATGGAACTACATACATTTATAAACATATACATATATATATATATATTTAAACATGCATATGGATGTATGCCTGAGTGTATTTGCAATTCGTATTTGTACGATATAATTTTGTGCTAACCAAAGGTACCGTTAATTCAATAAATTGGAATTTGCCCAGTTTTACTCGTATACTTCTATTTATTCTATAGCCAAAATATGTATATGCTAAAATTGCGAGATTTTCTAAATTCCACGAAGTACTTTTTTGAAGGTCTTTTTTAATTCTAAAATTTTTCTATTGGGATTAAAATATAAATTCACACTTCATTCAATTACTTTCACACTTCGGGGTCACAACTTTAAGAATTTGACAACGAATTATATTTATACAAAATCACATATAAAGAAAAAGCAAAGCAAATATATCGAGCTTATAACCACAGAAAGAGTGCACAAAACAGTGTCATTGTTCAGCACAGTTACCATATTCAAATATTGAAACTAGACTGGATTGCGTTCACATTATCAAGCATGTTTAGCGATGATGTAAGCGAAATTGATATGCTAGCAAGAACCTGAACACCAGAGAATACCGTATGGAAACTCATCCCACATGGATCAATATTAAGCGAAATATCTTTACAAAATTAATTCTTTTGTAATATTCTTGTCACACTTATTAAATAAATGTGATTACACCACACTTATACCGCTTTTACGCTCTTTCAGGGCAGCTGCATAACTTTTTTTCAACTGCTTACTGTACAAGTTTCATATAGGCAGGTGCTTCGTAAATACTCGTAAATAAGTAGAAGTACATATTACATATAATTTAATTATTAAGTTAAATGGGTTTAATTAATATTAACCTATAATTATGCTACATGTACGGAAAACATTTTGAATGGTTTTATATGTTGAAAACAATAAAAATCTAATTTAGCTTAAAATTGAAAAAAAAAAAATGTTTTGAATTTAAATTCTGGTTAATCTCATATTGATAATATTTTCCATGTAAATAGGTTATTGAAGTAAACATATCTGTAAATTAAGTATTTTATATAACGAAATGTAAGCTTATATGAATATAAGTAACAAATTTAAATGTATATATCTGAGCATGCTTGATTTTTGCCTAC
>NC_051847.1:241868071-241870358 GCF_002237135.1 Teleopsis dalmanni | reverse complement strand
ATTGAAGTTGGTTTGAAGCTAGCACAGCGTTTCTGTTTCGGCATAAAATTGCCGTATCATCGGCAAACGTTGTGGTGATAACTGAACTACTTATCGGGATATCAGATGTGTAAAGTACATACAATACAGGGCCAAGAACACTTCCTTGTGGAACGCCAGCTTCTATTGGGAAATTATTAGAAGTATAAGATTTGCATTTCACTTTAAAGCTTTTACATTTAACTTTAAAGCTTCTGTTATGCAGATACGATTCTAAAACTGAGTGAACATTTGAAGGTAATGACCAGCTTATCTTATATAGGAGGCCATTATGTCATACTTTGCCAAAGGCTTGTTTAACATCAAGAAATACCGCGAAACAATATTCTCTGAGCTCAAATGCATGTCGTGTTTCGTTCGTTACACGAATCACTTGCTCAATAGTTAAATGTTTTTCCCTAAAACCAAACTGGTGGGAGGGTATTAGGTTTTGACCGTCAAGGAATTGTTTCATCTTTAAAAGCAGTGCTCTTTCAAAGAGTTTAGAAAGGCATGGCAGTAACTTATTGGCCTCTATGAAGAGGCAAGCGTGGAATCTATACCTGATTTATGAATCATAATAATCATGGACTTTTTCCACTTTGTTAGGTAAAAGCCAAATTTAATTATGGCATTAAAAAGCCTTGTGATAAAATTTATGGCCAAAAGGGTTAAGTTTTTTATGATGATGGGTGAGATATTATCATATCCCGGTGCCTTTTTGCAATCTAACTTGTTTGTGATTATTTGAACAAGATCATTGGCCGCAATATTCATGTCAATTGATGGTGCATGTAGGTCCTGAGTGGGAAAGTCATAATGTCCTGTTGCAGGATTTGCCTCTTTTAGGTAACCAGCAAAAACGTTAGATTTTTCTTCATCACTTCGCACCCAGTTTCCGAGAGAGTTTCTTATTGGAGAACCTTTGCTAGCATTCCACAAATATGAATGGTTTTTGCCATTTGGACATAAGTTTTGAATATGATTATATTGCCTGATTTTGGTTTCTTTACTTAATGCAGATCTAAGTCTCCTTTGGGCTTCCTTAAATAAGTTTTTCGCTAAAGGGGGCCTGGATTTTTGCCATTCACGCCTACGTTTTTGAGAAACTAAGTTTTCTATGTCACTACTTGTAAGTACTTTATTGGATCTGTGAATTTTATTGTCTTTAGGGGTGGAGTTTTCTGCTGCTGAAATCAGAATTGAGTTTAAGACTGAGGTTGCGTCCTCAATGTGAGATTTACACTTTATCTTGTAATTTGTGTGTATGTGAGAACTAATGTTCTTTTTATTAGTTGTAAGGCTATTGGAACAGTCACTAAACAGAGGAGCATCAAGTAAACAAAACGTAACTGGAGTATGGTCAGAAGATAAATCGCAGCTTGTGTATGTTGAGATAATATTTTTGCACATGCCTTTGGTTACAGCGAAGTCTATTAGGTATTTTATTGTTATCGGCAGGCCAATATGTTCGCTGCCCATGAGAGATTACGTCTAGTACATTTTTTCTATTTAGAATGGAATTGTAAAGCTGTTTATCTTTTGGATTACAAAACCGTGAACCCTAATACGTGTGCTTGGCGTTGTAGTCTCCTGCTGCAAGAAATCTGTCACCTAGAGATAAGAAATAATCCGAAAATTGGGTCTCAGTAATGTTGAAGCGAGGGGGGCAATAAACTGCCGATAAAGTTAAGTTTTTCCCTTTGTGCTCATTTTTTAGACAAAAACATTTGCATTAATTGGCTTTGCATTTTAACTATTTCGTTAAGAGTAATTTGCACGATTGACATGAACTGCGTTAAGCTCTGGGTGAGAGTGGAGATCATCATTTCCAAACTATTTCCAAACTATGAACTGGAGGGGCTTGATGCTTGTCAGATTTAACGACATTAGCATATGAAACACCTGGTGTAACAGGCTTAGAAGCTAAAGGTTGGGGTACTTTAACTAATTTGATGGGGTTGCTTCTTGTAGGATTACCCAACGCTTCTTTCTGCAGAGCTAACCTGTGCTTTAGTTCTTTATAAATAGGACAGCCTCTGTAGTTTGCGGTATGATTTCCACTGCAGTTGCTACATTTTTTGAAGTTGGTATCCTTTAATGCCTTTTTATTTCATTCTGAACTACGGTGAAGCTCGCCACATGCTACGCACACTATACGAAGAGTGCAATATGACTTAGTATGGCCATACTCTTGGCAGTTTGTGCATTGCACTGGACTATTTCGCTTGTGGGGCTCCTTAACGCTAATTTTGCGGTGGAGTAGATA
>NC_051847.1:241855214-241867971 GCF_002237135.1 Teleopsis dalmanni | reverse complement strand
AAATCTACTTCGAATATGCGACCCATTTCTTATAGTTGAAGACCTCATGACACAGGAGCTTAGCCCCATAAGTGCTGTAGATAAATTCAAGCGGCCGATAAAACCTGCAATGGACATGTTCCCAACGATGATATAAATAAAATATCGAATACTAAAACCATACCATATTGTATAGCAAATATCAAGCTACTCAAACGACTCTCTCCAATCCCTCAATGCAGAATTTGTCAATCTGTAACCGCACTAAAAATTACTGCGGCAGAGAGATGTGTGAAATGTGCAAAAAAGCACAAAAGCAAGAAATGCACCAAGCTTAAAGTGCTTCAATTGCACAGAATTCCACCCGGTCATTTATCGCGGCTGTATTGTAGCAAAAGAACTACAAAAATTGCAAAACATGAAAACTACAAAGCAGCTGACAGTTCAAGTCACAAGAACAACACCGAATCTTCATCCAGTAAGCCTGCTAATCTTCAAGAGAACACTGATTATAATTCAAAACCTAAAACATAAATTTCGAACAAACCCACATATTCGCAAATCATTAAAGCAAATGTGCCGCAATCGATTGAGCAGAATCTTCTCACTCAAATCCTAACAAAAATAAAATCTCAGGAAAAAATTTACTTAAGTCTTGACAAACGCCTAGAGAAATTGGAAGAAAAGGTATTTAAACAATACTCATGACCAGAAACCTAAAGATAATGCTATTGCATGCTAATGGCGTATTAAAACATTTTCGAGAGTTAGTTTCAAAATGCCTATTTACAGAGACACATCGGTTTTTTTCGCGTTAAAATCGCCACCCATGATAACTTGTTTTCTTTATCAATATAGTTGTACCTCCACTTCTACATAACTGGGCGAAAAATACTCAAGAAAAAGTGAATGCTTTCTGCAAGCAATGCTTTCTGCAATTTCCTTTGGGAATTAGCGATAGTAATGAATTGGACTTGGATAATGTTGGATCATCAATATCTAATGAGATTACCAGCATATCGGAAATAGAAGTGATTCAAACTATTAATACTGAACTAAAACTAAGGATCCAACCTGCATTATATGGAAAATGTCAGAAGTGACGTATTGTGACCACACACAATACGTTGTGTGCGATATTTAATGTGTCACACCAAACCGAAACACTCAAATATCAAGCATGACCGAAAAGCCCTAATTGTCAAATATGAAATAATTTATGAGTCAGAAATTTGACTCGTAGAATTTTGTCATTTCTTTATGACAAAATATTTGTATGCATATTTAATTGTTTCAATATGCATTTGACAATTTGGATTGCGGCATGCTCAGCACATGAATTTGTGTTAAGTGTTTCACAGATCATATTGCAAGCGATCGTGCATGCAATATGATTTGCCCTCAATACAGTTGGTTACCAGATGTGTGCCACTGTGAAATAGAAGATAACTAATAAATGTATATAAGCTACTTTTTGTAAAACATTATATACGTCTAATTTGGGTTAACTAATTAGACGATATTATTTTAAGTAAGGGATCGTGCACTGCGACCTAAAAGATCTATTGTGCCCCTTTGTCGGGTTAGAGTATTTCTCCAAGTCCGATTTCTTTAATGAGAGACAGTATGGATCCTATCTTCCCCAGTCTTGAATCCTTATGATCCATGAAATACCCTCCTAGGTGTTTCTTTCGTTTATGCATCAGTGCCGGGCACTCCCCAAGCACATGGTATGCCGTTTCTCTCTCTTCCCTGCAGTATCTGCAGTCTGAGTTGGATTGAATTCCTAACTTCGATAGGTGATTATTTAATCTGCAGTGACCGGTCAGTAATCCCGTAATAATTCTTATGTTAGTCTTTGATTGCACTATGCAATCTTTAAAGCGTTTTAGGTTGTAAGTCCCTAAAATCATTTTAGATTGTGAGAGTCTTGGTAGCATTAACCAATAGAGTTCTCTCTCTTTTTTCTCTGCGTCATTCATGATAATGGATAGAGCTCCTTTGCCTAGACCACAGAATGGTTCTGGGCCTATCATTCTTGATGCCGCGCCTCTTCTTGCAAGTTTGTCTGCCATTTCATTACCTTGGATACCAGTATGTCCCGGAATCCATAAAAGGTGCACCTGATTGATCCCACCGAGTGTGTTCAGCTTGTCAATGCATTCCCATACCAGTTTGGATGTTACCTGGTAAGATATGGGTGCCATTATAGCTGCCTGGCTGTCAGTCAGTATTGCAATTTTACGGTTCCGGTAGTTACGTTCAAGATTGAAACTGGCGCATCTATCTATCGCGTATATTTCCGCTTGAAAGATGGTTGTATTGTTTCCTAATGCTTCCCAGTATTTTTTGCCTGGTCCATAAACACCAGCTCCAGCTCCCTCATTGGTGAGAGAGCCGTCTGTATACCATGTTATCATGGTTTCTTTTATTTTTGGGATGTTAGACAAACCTTCCCAGTTCTTTTTGTTGCCAAGTTCAGTTTTGAAGTTTTTTGTAAAGTTATGCTTTACAATCATCCTGTCCATTGGCATTTCAATTTCTGGGATTTGTGCAGCCAAAGTATCAAGTTTTTTGCTATTGGTTTCAAGACCAGTCACCTTATTTGTATTTACTCTTAGAGCAGCCCTCTTTGCCTGTGATTGCACATAGATATGAAGAGGAGTAAGTTCCAGGAGTACTTCAATTGATGACGTGGGACATGTTCTCATTGCTCCTGTTATGCTTACACATGCAAGTCGTTGTACCTTGTTGAGTGTGTTGATAACGCTTTGTTGATTTGTGCAGTTCTGCCAGACTATTGATCCGTAGGTGATCATTGGTCTGATTACTGCTGTGTATATCCATCGCAGTGACTTTGGTGTACATCCCCAATTCTTACCTGCGATGGATCTACATGTCATAAAGGCTTTGGTTGCCTTTTTTGTCACTTCTTGGATATGAGATTTCCATGTTAATTTTTGGTCTAAAATTATACCCAAAAATTTTACCTCCTTTTGTAGTTTTATTTCAAACCCATCTAAGCGGATGGGTTTAAGGTTTTTTATTTTGTATTTCTTAGTGAATAGCACAATGGTTGTTTTTGCTGGATTTATTTTCAGCCCAACCGAATTGCACCATTCTTTAGTTAATTTTAAGCCTAACTGGATTCTTTCGCACAGAGTACTCTCATATTTTCCTCTGCAGATAATTACCACATCATCGGCGTACCCCTGGATTTGGAAGCCATTCCTGTCCAGTTTTACCAATAGTTCATCCACTACCATACTCCACATAAGGGGTGATAATACTCCACCTTGTGGGCACCCTCGCGAAGTATTTGCAAAAATATTACCATTGCTGGTCGGAATTTCTACTCTCCTGGTGCGAAGCATATTGCTCATCCAGCGTGAGAGTGTGCCATTGATTCCTCTTTTAGAAATAGTTGAGTTTATAACCTCATGTGAAGTGTTATCAAAGGCTCCTTCAATGTCTAAGAAAGCGCAAATTGCTATCTCTTTCTTATCTATGCTGTCCTGAATCGTGTTACTTAGTTGATGCAGGGCTGTTTCTGTCGACTGCCCTGCCCTATAGGCATGTTGGCGACTGTATAGTGGAGTTACTTTCAGTGTAGTATTCCTGATATAGTTATCCACAACTTTTTCTACTACTTTAAGTAGGAAGGATGTGAGGCAGATTGGTCTGAAGGATTTCGGGTGAGTAGGATCTCTTTTGCCCGCCTTCGGAATAAAGACCACTTTTGCCCTTCTCCACATGTTTGGTATGTATCCCAATGCAATACTGACTCTGGCTATTCTAGTTATTGGACCTAGTAGCTGTTCAATTCCTTTTTGAAGTAATGCCGGAAAGACACCATCAATACCTGGAGATTTCAGTGGCTTGAGCGAATTTACCGCCCACCTGATTTTAGGCATTGTGATTATATTTTTGGCAAATTTCCAATCATCCTTCCTTACTGTTTTAGGGGGTTCAGTGTGTTCTGATTCCGTCCCTAGAGTTGGAGAGGATCCTGGGAAGTGTACGTCCAGAAGTAGTATTAGACGATAGTAATTAGACGATAGTAATTTAAGTATTAACCAATAGAATCATTAGATAAGATTCTATTGGAAATTAGTCATAAGAAATTATGTTAGATTTAAGGAAAATATGAAAATAAAAATCAGTCTTATCTTGACGAGCAAAACGAAATGTTGTTTAATTTGTAAATCGGTTTGTGTAACAGTTATAATATCAACACACAGGCAAACCTGTTAATGAAGTCACGTCATATCGACGTCATACTTGATCACCACAAATCCATTCAATTACAAACATCAGAATACATTCAAAAGCAAGAAGGTGTGCTAAATTGTATTTCTCAATGTGCCGCAGGCTTTTGACAATGTGTGGAACAAAGGTTTGCTTCACAAAATTAATCTTTGCCTCCAAATGGAACCATATTCTTTTCCACCAAATGGATACAGTTTTGAGCCGTAACTCTCTGAAAGACACTTGAGCATTGAACACAACGATGCTTTCTTGGATATTTGTCCTATAAATACCGGCGTCCCTCAAGGCAGCGTACATGGTCCGTTATTGCATTCTGTGTTAACACAAAATTTATGTTTTTTGCTTCATATGCAATAAATTCGAGTTGAGCTATACACCGCAGCAACAAGAACCGAAGTCCCGTTAGAAGTAACTAGTATATAAGGCTTCGAAAAATCGAGCGAAAATCACTTGGTCGCAGCACTTCGAACAATGCCCAGCATAGGAGTGGCATGGGCACTTAATCACAGGCTACGGAACCGAGCACTTCGCAGCACAACAGGGAATATTTAACAAGGTAACTAAGAAATTTATAGAGCATTCATTCACAACCTTCCAGCGTAGCCCAGTCAGTAACACTGATTCCTAAGCAAGTAGCCTTGTCAGAAACGTTGATTCCCAACCTACCAGCGTAGTCCAGTCGACAACGCTGATTCTTAAGCAACGTAGCCTTGTCGGTAACGTTGATTTCCTACCTATAAGCGTAGCCCAGTCGATAACGCTGATTCCAAGCAACGTAGACTTGTAGGTAACGTTGATTCGTAACCTATCAACGTAGCCCAGTCGGCAACGTTGGATACCCTTCCTAATACTAATCGAGTTTTCCTATTTCAGGAATTATTTTAAAAATTATAATTATAGTAATTAATAGATTATAAATATATTGTAAAATAAAGGAAAATATATAATAAATAAAAATATAAGTGTTATTTTTTAATTAGTGTTGTTGTTGACCAAATTTTAATAGCAAAACAAGTTATTTGTGTGTATGTGATGTAATGTGATGTAATGTAATGCTTTAAAATCTTAAAACAAATTTATTAATTTCTAATACTTAAAATTAATTATTTTTTCACTTACTTTTGGTCGTGACAACCGCCTTGCCTCTACCGGAACTCAAAAACAAAAGCCAAGCACAAATGACAATCAGCTGACACATGAACTGACAGTTCATGTGTGCACTGGGTTGCATTTTCTAATTATAGCTGCACGGTTGCAACGACCAAAGCAAGTTTACAAACATTTTACACACATTAACCTTTGGGTATGGAGTGGAGTTCTAACAATAAGTAAAAATTAACCCATGGTTTCAATTTATTACTTACTTACTTACTTACTTAGTTGGCCATTACAGACGTGTGTCGTCCTTGACCGCGTCGAGTAGCCTCCGTCAGTCAGCCCGATTAGTTGCTTTCTGACGCCAGTTGATAGTACCGAGCGCCCCCAAATCGTTGATCACCTGGTCCTTCCACCGAAGATGCGGACGTCCTCTACCGCGTTTTCCACCTGCCTCATTTACCACAAGACCCATTTGCTTTGCTTGTTTTTCTAAGTTGGAAAATACCGCACTGACGACGCGGGTGTTCAGACCAATGATATCAATATCGTCGGCATACGCAAGCAGCATCACACTTTTGTAGAATATTGTGCCAGTACGGTTTAAATCTGCTGCTCGAATTATCGTTTCCAACATTAGGTTAAAGTAGTCACACGACAAGGAGTCACCCTGTCTGAAACCTCGTTTGGTATCAAACGGCTCGGAGAGGTTCTTTCCAATTCTAACGGAGCTGGTGGTGTTGCTCAACGTCATTTTACATAGCCGTATAAGTTTTGCTGGGATACCAAATTCAGACAAAGCGGCATAGAGTGTGCATCTAGTCGTAGTGTCAAAAGCAGCTTTGAAGTCGACAAATAGGTGGTGTGTGTCGATTTGTTTTTCTTGAGTCTTCTCCAGGATTTGACGCACTGTGTATATCTGGTCTAGAGTGGATTTGCCAGACTGATGAAGCCACACTGATAAGGTCCAATCAGTTGGTTGACGATTGGCTTCAATCTTTCACATAGTACGTTTGATAGAACCTTATATGCGATATTTAAAAGACTGATCCCGCGGTAGTTGGTGCAATTTGCAGGATCACCTTTTTTGTGGATTGGGCAAAGCTCACTTAAATTCCAATCGTTTGGCATGTATTCATCCGACCATATGTTGCGAATTAGCTGTAGCATGCATTTTGATAGCTCTTGGCCACCAGCTTTAAACAGCTCAGCCGGCAAACCATCGGCACCTGCAGCTTTGTCGTTTTTGAGCCGCATTATAGCTGTTTTAACTTCATTATAAGCGGGAGATGGGACGATTATTTTATCGTTAACGATTGCAAATTTCAGGATATCTTCGCTTTCAGTTACATTACTACTACCGCCATTTAGTGGGTTCGAGAATTGATCCCTCCAAATATTAAGCATGGTTTGGACATCTATCACCAGATTACCCTTTTCATCTTTGCAGGAATTAGCTCCGGGTTTATAACCATTTGTCAGGCTTTTAATTTTTTGATAGAATTTTCGAGCCATATTCCTGTCGCCCAGCTTCTCAAGCTCTTCGTACTCACGTCTTCCTGTTTCCTTTTTTTTTCGCCTGAAAAGACGTTTCTCTTCCCTTCTCTTTTGCCGATATCGCTCTTTCACAGCGCGCGTCGCAATTGACCCCAGGGTGGCTTGATATGCTGCGTCTTTCTCTGCGCTAGCATTGCGACACTCTTGGTCGTACCAGCTGTTTCTTTGTATACGGTGATAGCCGATCACCTCTTCTGCAGCAGTACGCATAGAGTTGGAGATGTGGTTCCATTGCGCGCATATATCGGCTTCTTCAGATGAATTTTCCAGATATTGGGAGAGTCGAGTAGCGAAGTCATTAGCAGTCTGCTGTGATTGCAGCTTTTCGACGTCTAGCTTTCGCTGTGCTTGTTCACGTACCTTTTTCATCGCACATAAACGTGTGCGGATCTTGGCTGCAACAAGGTAATGATCCGAGTCGATGTTGGCTCCTCGGATAGTACGTACATCCAAGACACTGGAAGCATGCCTTCCGTCTATCACAACGTGATCAATTTGAGATCTTGTGTTTTGATCAGGTGACAGCCATGTTGCCTTATGTATGTTGAGATGCTGGAATCTGGTACCACTAACCACCATGTTGCTAGCCGCGGCGAAATCAATCAGCCTTCTTCCATTATCAGAAGTTTTCGTGTGAAGGCTGAACTTTCCGACAGTAGCACCAAAGATACCTTCTTTACCCACCTTTGCGTTGAAGTCTCCAACAACGATTTTGATGTCATGATGGGGATAGCGTTCATATGCTTGTTCAAGCTGTTCATAGAAAATTTCCTTGGTGTCGTCATCTTTATCTTCCGTCGGGGCATGCGCACATATTAGAGTGATAAAGGAAAATTTTGCCTTAATCCGGATTTTTGCGACCCTTTCGTTTATTGGTGTAAACGTTGAGACCAAATTTCTCAGCTTTTGGCTTACCGCACATCCGACTCCAAACTCGTGCTTTGTTGCATGGTAGCTGTAGTAGATGTCACAATGATCTCGTTAAGAGCATCCTTGTCCCGTCCATCGCATTTCCTGGAGAGCGGTAATGTCAGCCTTATATTCCTTGAGGACATTAACCAGCTGTATAGATGCACCTTCTCTGTAAAGAGTTCGGACATTCCAGATGCATATTTTTAAATCGTGTTCCTTAATACGTTTGCGTTTGTCGTCATCAGTAGATCGTTTCCTTATCCGAGGCTGCCTCTTCGTTTGCATTGAAAGAATTTTTTAAATGGTGGGTTCCAAACTCGACGCATAACCTCATATATCCCTGAGGTGGATTTCGCTGCACACATTAGTTCACTACGCACGGATGATTGTAGCTATCCAGAGGGGCCACGTGGAGGCTGTGTGTCTACTTGGAGAGAACAGTGACAAGGATCGCGCTGGCATTTACCATGTTAAATGCAATCAGACACTTTACCTTGTATGTTCAATCCCACCCCCCTTATATTTATTACACTTCAAGAAAATTCAAGATTACGAAGAAATGTTCTAGTAACTACGCTGAGTTCCGGCGAGCGAAACCTCGGCGAAAAGGTTCATTACATGATGCAGTGTTAATTATAGAGACAGAAGTAATATGTTGTGTTTCCACAACAGTCCAAAAATAAAGTACACTTATTTTTGAACACAAAAAACTTCTTATGTTACTGTTACCACCGTTATTGATGTGTCTGCAACTGTTGTAAACTGCATGTTTAATGTTTATCGCCTTTGATATGATTTTTCTTTACTTTTTATAATATCTCACTGTTAACATTTGAGTTCTAATTTCTTTCATTTAAATGTATTAATTTTCCCTTTTGTTTTTATAAGATCGCTCAAATATTAAATAGTAATTTCTAATTGAGTACAAACGTCTTTCACAAACTGCACTTTACTTTTATATATACCATACTTTAGCTCTCTGTAATTTCAACAATTGCGGAATTTCAATTTTCCGAAAGTTGAATTTTAATTAAATGTTATTTTCTTTTTCAGAATTTATTCTTCTTAAGACACCGCATCATCAACACGGACATCACCGTAAACACACTTTCACAACACTTTCAATCCGACTGTCTCATTCTAGACTTTCCACCCATGTTTTCACTTTTGGGAAACAGTAAAATATTGATCGTCTGCGTAATGCATGATTGGAAATTTATTTTACTGCTATTACGCAGAAATTACAAAGTAAAATATTGACCTTATTACCTGTTGGTAATTGCCAATATTTGAAAACATGTCATTCTGCAAAAAGATCTGAGTGTTGAATTCAATGGCTGAATTCAACAATATTTTGCAACATCTTAGTTACCTGTTAATAACTGCTAATAAAAATGCAGTTTCGCATATAATGAAATGTTGAATTCAATGGTTAAACTCAATAATATTTTGCAACAATGGATTACAACAATGGGGTTGTACACCTGCTTCAAATGAAGAATTAATCCAACGCTTTCAAAACGAGATGCTAAGAGTCATTTCTAATGCTCGTTGGTGTACATGCAACAGTGACCTACAGTGACCGCAGATCTAATGAAATATTATGCTGAAGCATAATATTCGTGTTTTCAATATTCGTGTTACACGCTGAACACTACAGTTCTATACCATAGATCCAAATTGACTTCAATATTGGTTTGTAAATTAACAATTTGTTATCCAAACTGAGTTTAGAATTTCGATTTAGAAACCAGCACAATTTATTATATTTAAGATTTAATTGGCATCGTTTGGCAATGAATATTGAAATAAAATAACTCCACATAGTCACCATAGTCCGGTGTCCACAGGGTCTCCCTATTCCTTGTTTATTCGGGTTTTTTTCTTTTATTCATCGTTTTTTTAATTTTCACGTTTTTGTTTTTTTTATAATTTATATTGTAACTTATGGTATATATATAATTTAATAATTGTTGTAGTTATTATTTATAATATAAGTGTGTATTGCACGCATATGTTTAAAATGAAATAAGAATGTACAAAAGCTGTTGCGGTTTTTTGTCTGTTTTGATTATTCAAAATAAAACGAAATGAGGTAAAAACTTTAGACGATCTGGACGGAGAAAAAAAAGATAAAATGAATGCTGCCAAGTTGTACAAATTTATTTCGGAATGTACAAAATATCAACTAGTAACTGAAAAGCAGTACAGTTTCGACTGCCCACCAAACTTTTTTAGAGGAGTAGCAGGACAAGGTATTGCAGGCCGAAGATGAGATACACAAGGAGACAGTTTGCAGTTTAGAGGGAGACTTTTTTTTACTTCTGTGATTTTTTCATTTTTGTTTATTAATTGGCGAGTCGCTTAACGATTAAAAACATGATTGTGAAACATTTTTATATTCATATCTGTATAAAATATCATTACAAATTATTTAACAAAACAACAATTAAAGTAAAACACTTTTATATTCATATATAAAATATTTCATTATAAATGAAAAAAATCCAAACAATAAAAATTATAGTTGTGAAACTTTTTTCACAAAAGAGGTTCAATAAAGAATACATATTTTTACTATCATAATTAGATACGGTACCTTGTATATCATAAAATATTAAAAACTGTTAAAATGTTTGCTATTTTAGTTTAGGATATTTTTCACCCATGTTATTTCTTAGTTAATAATACTAAGAATTTAAACGATAACAGCCTTATAATAATAAACTGCAAATTTAAGGACATCCTGTGAACGTGCTAAATAGATACCATAGAGTTGTAAAATCTGCAATATTTTATTTTTAATATATTTTTATGATTATAATGAAAAAACATATGTCTTAAAATTACATGCTCATTATTGAACATATTGCCAGCGCCTTTATTAAGTCAGAATGGTTTAATATAAAATTTGTATTATTTATTTAAATAACTCATAAAACATGTTCATTATTGAATAAAAGTTCTTTTAAGAACTAAAATAAAAAAAAAATAATTTAAAAAGAGATAATTTAAATAAAAGTTGCTTTCACAATGCCGAACACTGATGAAGTTACCCATGAGTCTGAAGATGATCAAACATTGATGGCGGTGCCTGAACACACCTTGCATGATATCTGCCGAATGGATGTTAAAACACCGCCATTCATTAGACATGATCAAGATTTGTATTTTGTATGTAAAAAATGGAAGCGCAGTTCAAAAACGCCAACATCACAACGTATCAAACAAAATACGATCATGTTTATTTACTGCCTTGACAGCGCTAAGTTAAAAAACATGACAGATATTGTATCAAATCCTTCACTGTCTGAAAAATATGAAGCAAAAAAAAACGTTTGATCCAGGATTATGCCGATACAGAAAACCGAAAGTTGCGCCGCTTGCTGCACGAATTTTAGTTAGGCGACTTAAAATCTTTTCAGCAACTCAAAACAATGCGCAATTTCAGATGTCGATCTAGATAAGTACGCAGAGCAGGCGGATTTGATGCTCGAGATGGGCAACTATCATTCAGTTTCTGCAGTGTGAGCAAAAACAAACAATTTAGTGCGTAGCACGCCATTCAATCTTAATTCATTGATTGTTACAGTTGAAAAGTTGAACAACAGAATAAGTTCAATGGAAGCGGATGAAATCCATCGCAGGTCACGATCAAGATCAGCTATATCTACACGTCATAATCGAACCCCATACAGATATTCCAACCGAGTTGCGAGGTATCCAACCTGTTATTATCATTTCAAATTCGTCGCTAATGCACCGAAGTGTGCATCACCATGCAATTTCATAACAACGTAACTAATAATCGCTTTGTCTGAAGTCTTTTTACGCAGCAAATGGTTTAATTATTCGTACTTTCGGTAATAAGTTACTCACACTAACCTTCGGCCTACATTCAATTGAGAGTTTGTGGTTGCAGAAAACAAAAAACTAATACTGGGTGTAGACTTCGTTGAACACTTTGTCCTTATAGTAGACGTCAAACGTAAATACCTCATCGACAATAGAACTGGATGGAAAGTGCCTTGCATAGCCACACATCAGCAAAATGAAACAATATTTGCAGTAAACACTGATCACAAGTTCATAAAGCTGCAAAAAGAATTCAAATAACTGGTGATTCCAATATCCTACAACAAAATTAGGAAAAATTTAATCGCTGTCCAGCATCGTATTGTTACAACTGGCCATCCGGCTTATCCACGTCCAAGACGACTTAATCTACAGGGCATATGTGTACCATCGCAGAGTGATTGAGCCAGCCTATTAAACATGGTCGAAAAACAGAATAAGACTTGGCGACCTTGTGGTGACTATCGACGTCATAATGTGCAAAGAATACCTGATCGGTACCCAACACGTCACGTGCAAGATTTCACACAGACATTAAGCGGTAAGTGTATCTTTACAACACTGGACTGAAAAAGGGCGTATTATAATACACCAATTGCGCCTGAGGATAAGAAAAAAACATTTAATGTTATGACCTTTGGAATCTGCAATGCTGCTCAAACCTTCCAACGTCACATGGACCAAGTTCTTAGAAGACCCGACTTTATGATTTGTTATATTGACGACATCTGTATCGCTTTAGTAAATAAATCATAACATTACCAACAAGTGCGTATAGTATTCGAGCGATTTCAGCTGTACGAACTTAAGCTGAATGCGTCTTTGGCCAATAAGAAGTAACGTTTTATGGTCATACTAACAATCAACAAGGCATTCGTCCACCAAAGGTGAGATTAGAGGCAAAACTTAATTTCTCAAAACCAAACACGGTTCAAGAGTTAAGGCGATTTCTAGCTACAGTAAGTTACCATCGACGTATCCTACCTGGTGCAAGTGCAATTCAAAATACAATACAGAAACTTATAAAGACCAATACAAAGAATGACAAAACTCAATTGGAATGGGCAGAAGACGTAGAATCGGCTTTTGT
>NC_051847.1:241827999-241855114 GCF_002237135.1 Teleopsis dalmanni | reverse complement strand
CCATCCAAAATTTTAAGATAATAAAATATATTGTAAATCATAATGAAGAATTTAAACTTGAAAAACCGAAACATAATTTCAAGATCAACGCAACGCTTTATTACCTCAGCAGCAACACCCTTGGAAACAATCATCATCGTGCACGACAGTCATAAACTGAGCAGACACATAAAACAGTCCAGACGTAAACAAATTTTTCAAAACCTAGACGTAAACAAAATTCTTCAAAACACACAAACGTAAACAACCCGATGAAACCATTGCAAAAATCAACCACCAAATAAATCAGCAAGCAACTTCAAAAAGGAAAAAACAATAGACAGCCACCGCATAAGAGCAGCTACTTTATCTCATCTAAAGAAACGGGACGTTTCTCTTTAAGAAAGAGGGGTGTTATCGCATGCTCTCACTTTCTAGGGTTAAGTATAAAACAGAAAGTTATTTTGTAAGAGAAAATGTAGAGAACAAGTAGAATTTAAATTACGATCTGAGCAAGCTTTGAGTAAAAAGCTTTATTTGTAAGCTCAGATCATTTGAATATAAAAGCAAGAGCATCGCTTACTTGGTTGGATTTTGTCGGCTAAGCGTTTTAGAGTAAATATCGTAATATGTAGAACGTTGAAGTTTTCATTTTTAGTTTTAAGTTAGTTTTAAGTTTTCATTCTTTTGTACGGTTTTAAGAGGGTTAGAAGCGAATTCTACCCATTAATAAATTTATCTTTTTTAAAACACATAACCGAACTCGAATGAAATAATTTACATATGTATATATAACAGGAAAAATCAAACAATCTATAAAACTGAATATACATATTACTACTCATTTATGTTATTATAATTATAATTATTAAATCATAAATTTAATAATTTCAAAAAACATAAATTTAGGCATAATCTAATTACAGATAAAATTATATTATTTGCATACAAATTGTACGCACACACATTACTTACAATTTTGCATTATATTCAATGCACCAACAAAGAAATAATGCGTACACATTCCCTTAAAACGAAAACAAAAAGAAGAAATCCATACACATTTGCTAATGGCAAAACACAAGCAGCTAACGCATAAGCAAGCAAGTTGCATATATTCCAAACGCATAATAGTCAAAAATGTAAAATTGACTATTAGCAAGCAATCAAAATGAAACCAGTTGGCGTTTTTTGCTGTTGCTAATGCATATTCTTATTTCATTTTCCTATGCAATGCGTTAGCAATTATGCAAGCAATGCAATTAGGAACAGCAATTCAAACCCTGCAACTGCTATAATATTGATAGCAATAATTATAACAACAATTATATTACTATATGTATTAATAAGAATATTTAAATTTAAATAAATTTTTATATATCATATATGGATTTGACAGATTTAAAACATATACAGTATGTCAAATATTATATGTACATTATTGTGTTTTTGATTTTTTAAATTTTATAAATTATTTTTCGAATCTTGAAAAATGCAAAATTGTTACTTGGAATGTTGTGCTTGCTATGCAACAAAAATTCTGTCATTGTACTATTCTTCGCTGTACCGTTACTTTAAAAATATGATCGTACTTTGCGTATTTCATTTTAAATAATTATATGTGCAAAACACTTCTAGCTGAACATTTTTGAATATTGTGTCGCGGAGAACGGTTTATTTGTAGAAATTGGTTTACCTTTACTGTAAATTTACTATTTATAAAAATTGTGCTAAATTGTTATACAATATTTAATCTTGCTAAGATATAATGCCGTGTGCTTCTAGTTTGTCTGATTACGAACAGGGAATCATCATGGGAATGCATGAAAACGGCTATAAGATCGCTGAAATAGCGACTAGACTCAATCGGCATAGGAACTGTGTTTCCAGGTTCCTGAAAAACTCGGCGGAATACGGTACAGCTCCACGTAGTGGCCGCAAAACCAAAATCGATAACCGGTGCGAGCGCCGAATTCGACGTCTAGCAGTGGGTGATTCGATGAGCAGCGGAGAAATAAGGGCCCATATGGCACTTCAAATCACAAGTAGTAGAATTATTCACAAAAATCACTTCATTAAACACAACGCAATGATGCCTAAACCAAAGCTTTTGGAGAGGCATATCAAGGTCCGTTTAGAATTTGCAAATAAATACCAATACATGACCGATGAGTGGCACAATGTTGTCTTTAGTGATAAAAAAAATTTGATTTAGACGGACAAGACAATTGCAAAAAATTTTGGCGTGATTTACGATAGGATCGGGTATTCTGCAACAAGCGAGGTTTTGGTGGTGGGACTGTTATGATATGGGCTGCGTTCTGCTACAAAGGAAAGATCCCTGTATGCTTTATATCTACCCAAATGAATGCCAGTATGTATGTAGAGCTTCTGGACTCTGAGTTAGTGGAATCTGCTGGTAATTTATATGGTAATAATTGGACCTATCAGCAGGATAATGCATCAATTCACACTGCACAGGTAACAAAATGCTTTTTTAGTGACAGAAAAATTCCCGTATTGAAGTGGCCAGCATTGAGTCCTGACGTAAATCCCATTGAAAATCTCTGGGGAATTCTTTCTGCCCATGTTTCTAAAAATGGAACACAGTTTGGATTACATCAACATTTATTAAATTAACAGACCAAAATAAAAAAATTCACATATAATTATTTACTATGAAAGTAATCTTTAATTAAATATTTTTAATTTAAATTTGGTACTTTTTTGTTTTTTATTTCTTTATTTAATTTTGAAAAAATATGATGCACATATAATTATTTGTATGAAGTATATCATTTTTTTCATTTAAAAAGTTGTGAAAACCGCAGCAGGATCGTATAAAGCTGTTCGCGTTTTCGATTTTATTGTCAATGCCCTTTCTTATTCTGTGAAACCTTGCTGTAAGCTGCCCAAAAGCATTTTCAACAACTCTTCGACATTTAGGAAATTGGTATGACCTTTATGTTGATGTAAATGAATTACGACGTTTTTGGAATGTCTTTTACCCCTCTGAAAAGTCTGGGTAGTTCTCAGACGAAACGCGTCAGTGGAAACTGATAGATGACAGTGTCTTAAGTTACTATAATGAAGTTACATATTATTTCCCCATATGAACAGATGTTCTTTAGAACATATGTTCCTTGACAGTTACATAGTAATAATAACATTTTTAAGGATTTCTCATTTTTATTGTCTGGGTAGTTCTCAGACGAAACGCGTCAGTGGAAACTGATAGATGACAGTGTCTTAAGTTACTATAATGAAGCTACATATTATTTCCCCATATGAACAGATGTTCTTTAGAACATATGTTGCTTGACAGTTACATAATAATAACAACGTTTTTAAGGATTTCTCATTTTTATTGTCTGGGTAGTTCTCAGACGAAACGCGTAAGTGGAAACTGATAGATGAGTGTCTTAAGTTTGTAGTGCCCATGACCTACATCATTGTTTAATATGCCAAGTCATTGCATAAAGCAACAAAACAATTATGACATTTATTGAATGCACATTTGTCGTTTTGACTTTGACCATATTACACTTTTGAATTTACTTTGACTCACGCCGTTATGATTGTGCACTTGTAACATAACGCGAGAGTCATACGTTTAATCATGTGTGGTCATTGTACTGTAGTAGCACAAATTCCATAAGAGAAATATAATATTTTATGAATAATGTTTACCACAATATGCATAAGTAAAATGCATGTTATCGCATGCTCTCACTTTGTAGGGTGAAATGTAAAACCGTAAATTATTTTGTAAGAGAAAAAGGTACGATTTAAATTATGATCTGAGCAAGCTTTGAATAAAAAGCCTTATTTGTAAGCTCAGATCATTTGAATATAAACCCAAGAGCATCGCTCACTTGGTTGGATTTTGTCGGTTTAGCATTTTCAAAGTAAATATTGCAACATGTAGAACGTTAAAGGTTTAACTTTTAGTTTTAAGTTAGGTTTAAGTTTTCATTCTTTTGTACGGTCTTAAGACGGTTAGAAGCGAATTCTACCCGTTAATAAATATATCTTTTTAAAAAAATATAACCGGACTCGAATGAATTAATTGGCGCCCGAGCAGGGACACCGAAAAAAAATCTCGAATAAATAAAAAGAGATTTCGCGTGTGTCAAGAAAAAAATAAAAATCCCTGCAATATATAACACCCGATAACAAAGGTGTTTGCAGTGGATTAAAAACTAACAAATATCCAAAAAAAAAGGAGAAAATAAAACGTGGCCATTGAAAAAAAGTGTTGTACGGAAAGTGATCGAAAGTGATTTGAATAAAACATTTGGTGAACTATAAAAGTGTATTATAAAGTTGGTGAAAATTTAAAAGTAACCAAGAAGTATTTTATCACAAAAAGCCAAATTCAATAATAAAGAATCGTACGGTCACAAACACTAATTTCAAGACATTAAGATAATTTAATAAGAAAGTGACTATCTATAATCAGCCGCTTCGAATAAATTATTTATCTGCTGCCAACTGGAGCTGAAGAAAAGGATTCCTAGACGGCATAGAACCCAACCATCAACAATCAAGTATCCTCATAAAAGAGGAGAAAAAAATTTAAAAAAATATAATAAGTACTCAGAATGGGAGGAATCATAAGCGACGAGGAAGCTCGCAGGATTCAACTGATGATACAGGAATCAACCGATCGGGAGAATCGAAATTTGGACGATGATCACAAAGCCATCCTAGAGCAACTACGGAAGCGGTCAGCAGCCGCTAAGGCACGTCGACATTTAGAGAATGTCTATGGTCCCGGAACTGACCCGGACGCTCGCCGAAACCAGCAATTGGCTCCGAGCGTCGCGAGGTTTTTTGAAGCCTTCTCAAACCCAAGTCGTCCAAACTAATAAAAAAACAAATCGTATAACTTGCGAGTCATATCCGCAAGAACAAAGAACTCAAAACAATTAAAAAAATATTTATAAACATTCCTGGAAAAACTAAAATTAATAATTAAAAAAATAATAATATAAAAAACTTATTATATTATACGACTAGAAAAACGAAAATATTCGCGAACTAAAAATAAATAATAAATTGATACAAAATAAAATTATGACAAAATAGAAAACATTTTCATAAAAAACCTACTGTTATGTTAAAAATCTAATAAAAGTTATATTGAAAATTTTAAGAAAAGTTATATTAAAAAATTAAGAAAATTATATTGAAAAAATTAATAAAGTTACATTAAGAAAAATTATATTAAAAATCTAATCTAATAAAGTTATATTGAAATTTATAAATAAAGATTGTTTTTTTTGAATTAAAATAAATTATCTTGTGGTCGATATCTCAAGTTTTATTTTGTTTCACTAATTCACTTATTAAATTAATGCGTGCAACACAAAACTATATGCATTGAAGATATACTTTGTTATGAACAGCAACATGGAATGTGCTTAGCTAGCATATTTATGTCGCTTATCGCCCAAGCAACAATATCGCTTGCGCAACAAAGTTATGTTATTAGATACATACCCATGAATGCATGCTACTCCATAAACAACAATATTTTAATGCTTATATTTTAATGCATTTTAAGGTAGTCTAAGGTAGATTGTAATTTTCAGTAATAAAATAAAGATCTAACCATAAACTTGTGTACTATTATTTTCGCGAGTATAACATGGCGATCCTGCCACCCTGTGTCTTTACTAAAATAAAAATATTACAAAAATACCATGATGATCCAATCTGGGGAGGCCACCCAGGGATCACGCGGACATTGAATAAAATAAGACAGTATTATTACTGGAAAAACATTACTAAAGATGTCACTAAATATGTCAAAAAATGTGACAAGTGTCAAAGAAATAAATCTTTGACAAAAACAAAAACAGAAATGATAATAACCGATACACCAACTGCTGCCTTTGATGTAGTTTTGATACATACCATTGGACCATTTCCAAAATCGGAAAAAGGTAATTCATACGCAGTCACAATGATATGTGACTTAACAAAATATCTGGTATCGGTACCAATTGCAGAAAAAAGTGCAAAAACAATAGCAAAAGCAATATTCGAAAACTTTATACTGACTTACGGGCCTATGAAAAAAATTATTACAGACATGGGTACCGAGTATAAAAATAAAATTTTCGATGAAATATGCAATCTATTAAAGGTAGAAAATACTACGTCAACCGCGTACCACCATCAATCATTAGGTACAGTAGAACGAAATCATAGGACATTTAACGAGTACATAAGATCCTACATTTCCATAGAAAAAATGGATTGGGATGAGTGGCTACAATATTTTACATATTGTTATAACACTACACCTTCAATTGTACATGAGTATTGTCCTTATAAATTGGTTTTCGGTAAATCGCCCACCATCTATGACTTTCTTAACACTTTAGAAATAGATCCCGTTTATAATATTGAAGCGTACGACAAAGAAATAAAATTTCGTTTACAAAACGCAAATAAACGCGCGATAAAAGCAATAGAAAACAGAAATCAAATAAGTAAAAATTTATATGATAGGAATGCACTTAGTAGTAAAGTATCGGTAAGAGATTTAGTATTAGTTAAACAAGTAGGACATAAATTAGATAGTTTATATAAGGGCCCATTTAAGATAGTAAATATAGATAATAAAAATAACGCATTAGTTCAAGACAATAAGGACAATATAAGTAAGATTCACTTAGACAGACTTAGACAATGCACAATACATTTTAAGGTAGTCTTAAGATTGTAATTTTCAGTAATAAAATAAAGATCTAACCATAAACTTGTGTACTATTATTTTCGCGAGTATAACAATATAAAACATTCAATAAAAATTTAATATTTTTAATATTAATATAAAAACACATAAAACATATAAAACATACAATAATAATATAATATATTCAATAATAATTTAAAAACACAATAAACAAATAAAAGAAAAAATAAATATATAATATTAAAAAAAGTCCATCTCTTTTAATGGATGACCCTGTGCGTATCAAATCATGTTTTGATTATTATCTTATAATAAAACTAAAAAAAGCCTGCATACTCCATATTAAATACCAACACCATCAACTGCCTTAGGATATGTGGTAAACAAAATTCCAAAACACTACAATAGAGAGGAGAGAGGAGCAAATACATAAGTAAGCAAGTAACACGAAGGCAATAATGACATGCTGCTGTTTGTCTGCTGTTTTGCCGGCTGTACTGTAATCTTAGAGAGTTTAAATGCGATGAATGTGATATATGAGTTACGGCCCCCTCACATACACAGTACAGTATAATGGGCAACAATGTATAAATATCCAACAATGTATAAATATCTAACAATAAATATCCATAGTGGACAATATTTAATAAGCACCAATAATGTAAACATAAACATCCTGTGCCGCTGAATACAAAGTGTCTTTTGATTCACCGCGCCACAGTGAAAAACAAACATAAACACAAAATGCAATAATTGCATTCCTTAACTTATTGCATTTTAAGCATAAATATAAGAAGACACAAGATCTGATGCTCTAAAGCTCTTTTTAGAAGATTTAGAAGTCAGTCTTGGTCAAACTCACATTTATAACACACGTAATATTTTCCAATAAACATAAATTTTAAAAGTCTTTACTCGAGTGTTTTATTTATCGCAAATAAATTTTTTTTTTATGTTTTTTAATCGATAAAAACAAAATTTATGTACATGTTTTCTTTAAAATATTTGTACAAAAAAAAAAATACAAAACTTTCCTACAAATATCATTTGTATTTAGAAATATAAACATATATATATACATATGTATATATAACAGGAAAAATCAAACAATCTATAAAACTGAATATAGTTACATATTAGCATAGATGCTAATATTTCTCTATCAATATTGCCACAATGTATCAACCACATTGTTGCATAAAAATTGGTCACACCATAAACCTTAATAAAAATTCCTTATACTTTAAAAACATAAATAAACATTATGAAAACGTTACACGTCTTTCACATTAAAAATTGTTACAAAGTAACAACCCCTTCCTTAAGTGACCATACAATAGCTTCAACAAAGTAAAAGCTATTGTAAACAAACTTTGAGTGCATGATCGTGGGATCAACAAAAAGTCTTTGTACAGCATTAAGTGACTGTACCCAATGCTGATCATAGCATAATTTTAAGTAAGAGCTTAAAAAATGACGCTATGTTACCAACAGCAAACTTTTGAGTTATCATGCCAACAACAGAGAAACTTTCTGTTACCTTACAGTAACTTTTATGAAAACATTAAGCTTTCTGTTAGAACGAAAACTTTAAGCTGGTTTCCATACAAAATTCAAAGCTCCAAAAATATAGCTTTTGAGAGCTTGAATTTGTCTCTGTTAAACCGAGTATAAAACCCTAAGATCAATCCTGTTAAGGTCAGATTTTGTTAAAGATTACAATTCTCATGTTCGGTTCCGTTATTGAGAAGATTCAATCGGTTCTTGTTAAAAATTATCAAAAAATTCATTTAAAGTTGATACAAAGAAATTGTTTAAAAATTATTAAAAAATTCATTTAAAGTTGATACAAAGAAATTGTTTAAAAATTACCAAAAAATTCATTTAAAGTTGATACAAAGAAATTGTTTAAAAATTATTAAAAAATTCATTTAAAGTTGATACAAAGAAATTGTTTAAAAAATTATCAAAAAATTCATTTAAAGTTGATACAAAGAAATTGTTTAAAAATTATTAAAAAATTCATTTAAAATTGATACAAAGAAATTGTTTAAAAAATTATTAAAAAATTCATTTAAAGTTGATACAAAGAAATTGTTTAAAAAAATTATTAAAAAATTCATTAAAGTTGATACAAAGAATTTGAGTTTAAAAATTTATTAAGATTTGTGAAATATCTAAGAAAATTGTTTAAGTTAAAGATTAATAAAAATAATATAAATTGTTAGTAACAAAAAGAACTAAAATTAACAATAAAGTAAAAAAAATTTTTGAACCAATGTTAATGTTGTGTCTTATTTAAAAAAATTACGCGTGCAGAGAACTTAACTGGCGACGAGGATGGGATAAAACGCAAAAATTTGAGAAATTTTTGCTAAAATAAATACAAAAAATTTAAGGAAAAAGTGAAAAAGTGAAAAGAAACTCAAAGAAATTCTTTTATTAAAAACGACAAAAGTGAAATGAAACCTTTTCCCTGCGGATTTTGTAAAAAAGACTTTAATACAAGTGAAGATCGTGAACTTCACTTAAAAATTCATAATCCTTGCGCGTTTTGCGAAAACGATTTTAAACACAAAAAAGATTTAAAACACCATCAAAACTCTCACAAAAAAGCGTTCGAAGAAGCAGAGAGACTAACAAAGAAAATAAATAGTGCAAAATTTATAAAAGATTATGAACAAAAACAACGCGAAGAATGGCGTAAGTTTTGTAACGATTATGACAATAGTGAAGAAGGCAAAAAAGCCATCGCTTATATGAAAAAAAACGGGTATTATTAAAAAACATTAACAATTGTAGCCAAAGAATCACTAAAAACAATAAAAATAAAAATTTTAAGTGTTGAACTATAACATCTAAATGAACTCAATAAAAAATTTCATAACTAAATCAAAAGGTTATGAAAAACTAAAATACTGTGACAAGTGCCAAAACAATACACACACCACCAACGACTGCCAAAAAAAAAAAAAAAAATAGCAAACCAATAAACCACCTAAACAAAAACCAACCATCCAAATTAAAGGACTAGCGGATCAAAAAGGGAAGTCAACAAATTTTATTCTTTTATTTCTTTTATTACTATAATATTTTATTCTAAATATCAAAACAAAATTAAATAAATGTAATTATAATAAACAAATGATTTTGTATCTGAATTGTATCCTTATCTGTTAAAATTCTTGATTATTTCCTTGACTTTGTTACATTTTGATTTCTTCAAAAAAAATTATTACAATATTCTAAACTAGTAAATTGGCTCTAGATACCCTGAATAATGTACTCCAATTAATTCGAAACGTAAACGATTTCGACGGGACGGACAGGAACCAATTACCAGATTTCATTCAACAAATACAATCATTCATTCCCTTACTTAATAGCTTAGCAGAAAACAATAAGAAAATAGCATTTGAATTTTTAAAAAATAAATGTACAGGACAAACAAGAAGCATTTTGCATAAAGAACGCGTAACAACATGGGCAGAATTAGTAAATATATTAAAAAAACATTATGGCGAACAAAGGAGCAGCGATGAACTAATGGATAACTTGAAGACTCTAACATTATATGGGACAATAGAAAATTATTACTTTCAGATAAACAAATTAGTATCAAGATTAAATAATAGGAACCTTACACACAATGATGGGACTTACACCACAAGTGAAATAAATAGAATTGCCTTAAAAACATTTAAAAACCATTTACCAGAACCAACAAAAACCCTATTAATTGCTCGAAATCCAACAGACTTAGAAGAAGCTTATAAAATTATTATTGAAGCTAGATACCAAAATTACACACAATTCGGTGCACCTAGTAGAAATAACAATAATAGAATAAATACTAATTTCAGTGATAACCATATAAGAAATAACAACAGTAGATATATAAAATATAATAATAACGATAGAAACCCTAGTAACAACATAAATAACCATTACCATAATAATAATAATAATTACAGAATTAACAATAATAATAACCCACAAACTAGACAAAGTAATAACAATAATAATTCATCTATTATGTATAGAAATAATAACAACAATGGCTATAACAATAATTATAGAAATAGTTATAACAACAATAATTTTAATAACAATATTAATAGAACACCAAACAATAATATCAATAACACACCCGTTAGACAAAGGCAACAAACTAACAATCTTAACACAAGTAATATAAATAACAGAAGTTTTTACACACCTTCCCCTTCTACTACCCAAACAAGACGATCGAATGGACCACAACCGATGGACATTGGAACAGTCTTAGCAGCACCATTTCAAATAAATAGCGCAGAGGAGGATTTTCACGCAAATGCCTCAAACAACTTCCCTATATAAAAATAAAAAATCATATTAGACCACTCTATTTTATTATAGATACAGGAGCAGAATTTAGTATAATCAATCCCAATTTATGCCAACCCAAATGGAAATTTAATATTAATTTAAATGTAACTGCAATGAATAATTTAATTAACATAAAAACCCTTTGTAAATTCCCACTTTTTAAAGAATTTAACTTACCAGACTATAAATGTGAATTTTTGGAATGCGATTTTAATAAAAACTTCGACGGTATAATAGGTATAAATATTTTAAAAGATTTAAACGCTAAAATAGATTTACGTAATAGGCAACTAATAACCGATACTGCAATCATAACCATATTCTTATCCAAAGAAGAGGAGGAATACAACAATACAGCTTATAATGAAAATCCAATCGAAATTAATAATAATCAAATAAATATAAACAATATAAACTCATTTATTAAGGTAGACAATTTGCAACCATTCGAAAAAGACATCTTATATAAAACTGTAGGCAAATATAAAGATATATTCTACAAAGAAAATGATTGTTTGACATTTTCGAATGATATTAAGCACAAAATAACAACACAAAACGACATACCTATTTATTTTAAATTGTATAGATACCCTGAAATACACAATGATGAAGTAAATACACAAATCAACGAAATGTTACAACAAGGTATTATAAAGGATTCAAATAGTCCTTACAACAGTCCAATTTGGATAGTACCAAAGAAATTGGACAACTCTAACATCCAAAAATGGCGGATAGTTATCGACTACAGGAAGTTAAATAGCATAACAGTGGAGGACAGATTCCCCATACCGCACATGGATGAACTATTGAGCAAATTAGGAAATTGTCAATATTTTACAACACTGGACTTAGCCAAGGGATTTCATCAGATTGAAATGCACCCTGACGATGTACAGAAGACAGCATTTTCTACAAAGCACGGACATTACGAATTTCTTAGGATGCCATTCGGATTAAAGAATGCACCTGCAACATTTCAAAGACTAATGAACTCAGTCTTAAAAGAATATATAGGTAAAATTTGTGTAGTTTATTTAGATGACATACTTATATTTTCCACAAGTTTAGAAGAACATATTGAGTCCCTTATAAAAATATTAAATGCATTAAGAAATGCAAATCTTAAATTACAGATAGATAAATGCACATTTTGTGCAAAAGAAACAGAATTTCTAGGACATATTGTAACAGAAAACGGTATAAAGACCAATCCAAAGAAAGTAGAAGCAATAGAAAAGATTCCATTGCCTAAAACGGTCAAACAGATCAAATCTTTCTTAGGAATTACTGGGTACTATAGGAGATTTATAAAAGATTACTCCAAAATAGCCCATCATATGGTGAAATATCTGAAAAAAAATACCAAAATCAATATGAAAGACCAAGACTATATTAACTCTTTCAATAAATTAAAAACATTATTAAAATCAGATCCTATATTAATAAGACCAAATTTCCATAAACAATTTACACTAACCACAGATGCAAGCAATTATGCACTAGGTGCTGTGCTTATGCAAGAAAATAAAGCAATAGCATTTGCTAGTAGGACACTTAACGATCATGAAAAGAATTATAGTACTATAGAGAAAGAACTCTTAGCTATAGTTTGGGCAACCAAGTACTTCAGAATGTACTTGTTTGGAAGAAAATTCCAAATAAAAACAGATCACAGACCTCTAGTATGGCTTCACAACCTTAAGGAACCTAATTGCAAACTGCAGAGATGGAAGATAAAACTAAATGAATTCGATTTCGATATAAACTACATAAAAGGCAAGGAAAACGTAATAGCGGATGGACTGAGCAGGATAATTCTCGAAGATAATAACAATGGAAAAGATGACATTGAAATAAATCTTAACGAGCTTTTCGATGACAATCAAACTGTACACAGTGCAGAAACTGACAGTATGGATTTCATCAGAATTACTGAAAAACCTATAAATCTATTTAAAAATCAAATTATAATTAGGAAAGGAAGAACAAACAGAATAACAAATATAATATTATTTAAAGATAAAGTACGAAGTACAATCACATTGAAAGACAATGATGATACAACATTATTAAATTACATGAGGGAAAAACTCCCAAATAAAGGATTAACGGCAGTACACTGCCAAGATAAAGACATATATTTAAAATTCCAAAAATTATATATTAACTACTTTGTAAAAAATAAAAATTTAAAAATACTAAAAACTAATTTAATTTTAGAAGACATAATAGACAAAGGAAAATTGTTACAAATTATAGAAAATGAGCATAACAAAAATAACCATAGGGGAATTAACGAAATATTTTCAGAATTAAAACAAAAATATTACACTCCAACACTACAAACAGAAATACAAAAATTCATTAATAACTGTGACATTTGTAATAGAGCTAAATTTGATAGAAACCCTATTAAACACAATTTAAGTATAACTAAAACTCCTACTAAACATAACGAAATAATACATATTGACATTTGGTTTCCACAAAGAAATACAATGTATTTAACAACAATAGATAAATTGACAAAATACGCAACTGCAGAACTATTAGAAGACAGAACTTGGATCTCAATAATAAAAGCCTTAAAATCACGATTCAAATACCTAGGAAAACCAGAAACAATAGTTACAGATAACGAATTAGATACAGTAATGATAAGAGAATTTCTGAAAGAACACAAAATAAAATTACATATTACTACACCTTATTTGAAAACAGGAAACGCTGACGTAGAACGACTACATTCAACACTCAACGAACATATCAGAATATTAAATGCAGACCCAGAAAATACAGATGATTTACAGGACAAAATTTTTAAGTCACTATTAGCATACAATAATTCAATCCATTCTACAACCAAACTTAAACCAATAGACCTTATTAATAATATAATAAATAATGAACAAATCTTAAATCTTTCCAATACAATACACGAGAATAAAACAAGAAAAATAAATAATATAAATAACAAACACAATAAAAATTCAAATAACATACAACATTTTGAAAATAACTACGTTAAAAACTATAGAGTAAGTAAATCACAACCAAAGTATAAAAAAATAGAAAACTATGAAATAAAAGATAACCATATAATCTCTACTGACAACAAATTTAAAAAAATCCATAAAACCCAAGTCAAATGTAAAAATAAATATCAAAATTATAATTACAGGAATAACAACGACAATAACAATAACAATAATCAAAATGTGCCAACTAATAACATTCACACTCACAATCATAACACTCGTAATAGGGCAAGAAATAGAAATAACAACAATTAGAGCAGACAACGGATACGCAATATTCAGGATGGAACCAAGACCAATAGTAGAATCGTATACAAAAATATTACATATAATTAATTTAACAAATTATGAAAAAGCCATAGATACAATAGAAAATAATGTAAAAATTTTTAAAACTAATACAGAAGAAGAACAAATTATAAAAAACGAATTAAAATCATTAAAATTAAATTTCAACTTATTATTCCCGAAAATATTAAATAAAAATAGATTTAAAAGAGGCCTAATAAATTTCATAGGTAAAGGAATGAAATACTTATTCGGCAACGATGACGCAGAAGAAATATATAATCACATTAGCAATTTACAAAAGAATACAAAAAATGCAATAGATAGCCTTAACGAACAAATAGTAATCAATGACAAAATGGTAAAGAACATGAATGAAATAACTGAACATATAAATAAGCAACAAGAAGACATAAAGCTATACTTACAAGCAGTACAAAACAAAACAAACGAAATTGCATACTTTGAAACAGAAATAGAAAACTTTATGAAAATCTTTATAGCAATCCAATCATTAAATAGACAAATAGAAAAACTGACAGATGTTATATTACTAAGTAAATTAGACATTCTAGCTCACCATATTTTAACTGAAGTAGAAATAGTCGAATACAACGTAACAATAGAAACAATGCAATTTATAAAAACAGGAGTATTATACATTGACAAATTAATAGTTCTAGCATTAAACCTACCAAAATTTTGCAACGACACATACTATAACGGTTTAATTATTCCTTTTCCAAACAATAACTTCGAAGAACTAAATTCAGACATCATAAAAATTATAACAAAAAACAAAACAACTATCTACGAAAACATTTCAGGCACAGCAAATTTGAAACACTTACAGGTCCACAAGAATAATTGTAATAAAAGAATACTACATAAAAGTAATACATGTCATTACATTTACAATAATAAAACTACAATTACACAATTAGATAACAAATTAATCATTGTAAAAAATATAGAAGAAACTAAAATAACACACAACTGTAATTTCAACGATTTTTACATAAAAGGCAATAATGTCATAAACTTTCATTCATGTAAAATTAAGATAGGTGATTTAGAATTTATAAACGAAGAATCAAAAGTTTTAACAGAAATAAATATACAAATGCCAAACAATAATATTAAAAAAATTATAAATAATGTAACATTAGAACATATTAATTTAAAAACAATTGAAAATAGGAAAAAAATAAATTATATTGATGACAATAATAAAGTACATTACATAAATTATACTATTTTGTTAACTATTATAATAATTTGTACAGTAGTATTTTTATTTAAAAGAATAAGTAAAAGAACACAAGGAAACCAAGTAATAATTGAGCTAACTGATAGAGACATGTTGGGAACTCCCAAAAATAAACATTATATTGATCCTTTTGCAGAGACTGCAAAATCTTAAGGGCGGAGGAGTTACATATTAGCATAGATGCTAATATTTCTCTCTCAATATTGCCACAATGTATCAACTACATTGTTGCATACAAAAATTGGTCACATCATAAATTTTAATAAAAATTCCTTATACTTCAAAACATAAATAAATATAAATTAAATTCCCAAACGACCACACAGAATTAGCATAGATGCTAATATTTCTCTATCAATATTACCACAATGTATCAATCACATTGTTGCATAAAAATTGGTCACACCATAAACCTTAATAAAAATTCCTTATACTTTAAAAACATAAATAAACATTATGAAAACGTTACACGTCTTTCACATTAAAAATTGTTACAAAGTAACAACCCCTTCCTTAAGTGACCATACAATAGCTTCAACAAAGTAAAAGCTATTGTAAACAAACTTTGAGTGCATGATCGTGGGATCAACAAAAAGTCTTTGTACAGCATTAAGTGACTGTACCCAATGCTGATCATAGCATAATTTTAAGTAAGAGCTTAAAAAATGACGCTATGTTACCAACAGCAAACTTTTGAGTTATCATGCCAACAACAGAGAAACTTTCTGTTACCTTACAGTAACTTTTATGAAAACATTAAGCTTTCTGTTAGAACGAAAACTTTAAGCTGGTTTCCATACAAAATTCAAAGCTCCAAAAATATAGCTTTTGAGAGCTTGAATTTGTCTCTGTTAAACCGAGTATAAAACCCTAAGATCAATCCTGTTAAGGTCAGATTTTGTTAAAGATTACAATTCTCATGTTCGGTTCCGTTATTGAGAAGATTCAATCGGTTCTTGTTAAAAATTATCAAAAAATTCATTTAAAGTTGATACAAAGAAATTGTTTAAAAATTATTAAAAAATTCATTTAAAGTTGATACAAAGAAATTGTTTAAAAATTACCAAAAAATTCATTTAAAGTTGATACAAAGAAATTGTTTAAAAATTATTAAAAAATTCATTTAAAGTTGATACAAAGAAATTGTTTAAAAAATTATCAAAAAATTCATTTAAAGTTGATACAAAGAAATTGTTTAAAAATTATTAAAAAATTCATTTAAAATTGATACAAAGAAATTGTTTAAAAAATTATTAAAAAATTCATTTAAAGTTGATACAAAGAAATTGTTTAAAAAAATTATTAAAAAATTCATTAAAGTTGATACAAAGAATTTGAGTTTAAAAATTTATTAAGATTTGTGAAATATCTAAGAAAATTGTTTAAGTTAAAGATTAATAAAAATAATATAAATTGTTAGTAACAAAAAGAACTAAAATTAACAATAAAGTAAAAAAAATTTTTGAACCAATGTTAATGTTGTGTCTTATTTAAAAAAATTACGCGTGCAGAGAACTTAACTATATACATATTACTACTCATTTATGTTATTATAATTATAATTATTAAATCATAAATTTAATAATTTCAAAAAACATAAATTTAGGCATAATCTAATTACAGATAAAATTATATTATTTGCATACAAATTGTACGCACACACATTACTTACAATTTTGCATTATTATATTCAATGCACCAACAAAGAAATAATGCGTACACATTCCCTTAAAACGAAAACAAAAAGAAGAAATCCATACACATTTGCTAATAGCAAAACACAAGCAGCTAATGCATAAGCAAGCAAGTTGCATATATTCCAAACGCATAATAGTCAAAAATGTAAAATTGACTATTAGCAAGCAATCAAAATGAAACCAGTTGGCGTTTTTTGCTGTTGCTAATGCATATTCTTATTTCATTTTCCTATGCAATGCGTTAGCAATTATGCAAGCAATGCAATTAGGAACAGCAATTCAAACCCTGCAACTGCTATAATATTGATAGCAATAATTATAACAACAATTATATTACTATATGTATTAATAAGAATATTTAAATTTAAATAAATTTTTATATATCATATATGGATTTGACAGATTTAAAACATATACAGTATGTCAAATATTATATGTACATTATTGTGTTTTTGATTTTTTAAATTTTATAAATTATTTTTCGAATCTTGAAAAATGCAAAATTGTTACTTGGAATGTTGTGCTTGCTATGCAACAAAAATTCTGTCATTGTACTATTCTTCGCTGTACCGTTACTTTAAAAATATGATCGTACTTTGCGTATTTCATTTTAAATAATTATATGTGCAAAACACTTCTAGCTGAACATTTTTGAATATTGTGTCGCGGAGAACGGTTTATTTGTAAAAATTGGTTTACCTTTACTGTAAATTTACTATTTATAAAAATTGTGCTAAATTGTGATACAATATTTAATCTAGCTAAGCTATAATGCCGTGTGCTTCTAGTTTGTCTGAGTACGAACAGGGAATCATCATGGGAATGCATGAAAACGGTTATAAGATCGCTGAAATAGCGACTAGACTCAATCGGCATAGGAACTGTGTTTCCAGGTTCCTGAAAAACTCGGCGAAATACGGTACAGCTCCACGTAGTGGCCGCAAAACCAAAATCGATAACCGGTGCGAGCGCCGAATTCGACGTCTAGCAGTGGGTGATTCGATGAGCAGCGGAGAAATAAGGGCCCATATGGCACTTCAAATCACAAGTAGTAGAATTATTCACAAAAATCACTTCATTAAACACAACACAATGGTGCCTAAACCAAAGCTTTTGGAGAGGCATATCAAGGTCCGTTTAGAATTTGCAAATAAATACCAATACATGACCGATGAGTGGCACAATGTTGTCTTTAGTGATAAAAAAAAATTTGATTTAGACGGACAAGACAATTGCAAAAAATTTTGGCGTGATTTACGACAGGATCGGGTATTCTGCAATAAGCGAGGTTTTGGTGGTGGGACTGTTATGATATGGGCTGCGTTCTGCTACAAAGGAAAGATCCCTGTATGCTTTATATCTACCCAAATGAATGCCAGTATGTATGTAGAGCTTCTGGACTCTGAGTTAGTGGAATTTGCTGGTAATTTATATGGTAATAATTGGAGCTATCAGCAGGATAATGCATCAATTCACACTGCACAGGTAACAAAATGCTTTTTTAGTGACAAAAAAATTCCCGTATTGAAGTGGCCAGCATTGAGTCCTGACGTAAATCCCATTGAAAATCTCTGGGGAATTCTTTCTGCCCATGTTTCTAAAAATGGAACACAGTTTGGATTACATCAACATTTATTAAATTAACAGACCAAAATAAAAAAATTCACATATAATTATTTACTATGAAAGTAATCTTTAATTAAATATTTTTAATTTAAATTTGGTACTTTTTTGTTTTTTATTTCTTTATTTAATTTTGAAAAAATATGATGCACATATAATTATTTGTATGAAGTATATCATTTTTTTTATTTAAAAAGTTGTGAAAACCGCAGCAGGATCGTATAAAGCTGTTCGCGTTTTCGATTTTATTGTCAATGCCCTTTCTTATTCTGTGAAACCTTGCTGTAAGCTGCCCAAAAGCATTTTCAACAACTCTTCGACATTTAGGAAATTGGTATGACCTTTGTGTTGATGTAAATGAATTACGACGTTTTTGGAATGTCTTTTACCCCTCTGAAAAGTCTGGGTAGTTCTCAGACGAAACGCGTCAGTGGAAACTGATAGATGACAGTGTCTTAAGTTACTATAATGAAGCTACATATTATTTCCCCATATGAACAGATGTTCTTTAGACATATGTTGCTTGACAGTTACTATAATGACAGTTTTTTAAGGATTTCTATTTTTATTGTCTGGGTAGTTCTCAGACGAAACGCGTCAGTGGAAACTGATAGATGACAGTGTCTTAAGTTACTATAATGAAGTTACATATTATTTCCCCATATGAACAGATGTTCTTTAGAACATATGTTCCTTGACAGTTACATAATAATAACAACGTTTTTAAGGATTTCTCATTTTTATTGTCTGGGTAGTTCTCAGACGAAACGCGTAAGTGGAAACTGATAGATGACAGTGTCTTAAGTTACTATAATGAAGCTACATATTATTTCCCCATATGAACAGATGTTCTTTAGAACATATGTTGCTTGACAGTTACATAATAATAACAACGTTTTTAAGGATTTCTCATTTTTATTGTCTGGGTAGTTCTCAGACGAAACGCGTAAGTGGAAACTGATAGATGAGTGTCTTAAGTTTGTAGTGCCCATGACCTACATCATTGTTTAATATGCCAAGTCATTGCATAAAGCAACAAAACAATTATGACATTTATTGAATGCACATTTGTCGTTTTGACTTTGACCATATTACACTTTTGAATTTACTTTGACTCACGCCGTTATGATTGTGCACTTGTAACATAACGCGAGAGTCATACGTTTAATCATGTGTGGTCATTGTACTGTAGTAGCACAAATTCCATAAGAGAAATATAATATTTTATGAATAATGTTTACCACAATATGCATAAGTAAAATGCATGTTATCGCATGCTCTCACTTTGTAGGGTGAAATGTAAAACCGTAAATTATTTTGTAAGAGAAAAAGGTACGATTTAAATTACGATCTGAGCAAGCTTTGAATAAAAAGCCTTATTTGTAAGCTCAGATCATTTGAATATAAACCCAAGAGCATCGCTCACTTGGTTGGATTTTGTCGGTTTAGCATTTTCAAAGTAAATATTGCAACATGTAGAACCTTAGAGGTTTAACTTTTAGTTTTAAGTTAGGTTTAAGTTTTCATTCTTTTGTACGGTCTTAAGACGGTTAGAAGCGAATTCTACCCGTTAATAAATATATCTTTTTAAAAAAATATAACCAGACTCGAATGAATTAATTTGCATATATATACAAGATAAGAAATGTATAATACAGATATTATGAATATATCTTATATATAAAAATCATATACTTTATTGAAATTGGGAGGTACGAATGCATTGATTGGTTACTCATGAACATATAGAAATTAAATAATAAGTTTAGTACATAAAATAATTTTTGTATAAATAGTGTAACATTTTCGGAATAAAGTTAGATTCATTTAGATTCTCTTTAGATTCATTTAGACTTCTTTCATTGAATCTCAAGTTATAAGCGGCATTCTTGCTGGTAATAACTAAAAGGCGGCTAAAGAGCTTAGTAATACTAATAAGCGGCTGAAGAGCTCAGATTAATACTTAACTATTGTTAGGTCGAATTTAAATTGGGCTTAAATAAAATTATAATTTTTGAGAATAATATCCTGCCAATATCCTGGCATTAGATGGCAATCCTGCCACCATATTATTACATTGCAGCACGTTTAAATGGTACAATTTAAATATTACATCCTGACATAATATTACAATATGTTCATGACATATATAAGTTAACTCTCGCGTACCCCAAAATTCGGCCCTGTGCTTAGTTTCATTAACGGAGCAATCATGCGATGTTGTTCGAACGCATGGTTGCTACCAAACGGGATTTCCATTTGTTTGTCTGGAAAAGTCCCGTTTGGCTTCGGTATCTCCCAACTTCGCAAAAGTGCGCTCGGTCTCTCCTGCTTCAGACTCCGAAGAAACAACACGTAATTTATTTAAACTAAAAAAGAACATTTAACTTATATGTCCTAGTAATTAAGAATAAGCACGGAGTTATTGAGTTATTATAATTATTCCGTAATATAAGGTTACATATATTGATGACATATATATATCCAGAAATTGGATATTATAATGTATATAGTTACATATTAGCATAGATGCTAATATTTCTCTATTGCCACAATGTATCAACCACATTGTTGCATAAAAATTGGTCACATCATAAAGTTCAATAAAAATTCCTTATACTTCAAACGTAAATAAACATAAATTAAATACCCAAACGACCACACAGAACTGTTTGAAAATTCCACTTATCCCGTACATTGTAAAAAACGCTACACGTTTTTCACATTAAACATTGTTACAAAGTAACAACCCCTTCCTTAAGTGACCATACAATAGCTTCAACAAAATAAAAGCTATTGTAAACAAACCTTGAGTACATGATCGTATGATCAACAAAAGTCTTTGTACAGCATTAAGTGACTGTACCCAATGCTGATCATAGCATAATTTTAAGTAAGAGCTTAAAAGTGACGCTATGTTATAAACAGCAAACTTTTGAGTTGTCATGCTAACAACAGAGAAACTTTCTGTTACCTTACAGTAACTTTTAAACAACATTAAGCTTTCTGTTAGAACAGAAACTTTAAGCTGTTTTAATACAAAAATTCAAAGCTCCAAAATATAGCTTTTGAGAGCTTGAATTTATCTCTGTTAAACCGGGTATAAAACCCTAAGATCAATCCTGTTAACTTTAGAATTTGTTAAAGATTACAAGTGTCTCATTCGTTTCTTTAAATAGTTTTGTCAAAGAGTACATCTATTTTAAATTTGAAATTGAATAATTGAAAGTGAAAATTAGTAAAATAAATATTTTAAAGATAAAATATTTAAATTGAAATATTAAAATTATTTAATAACATATATTAAAATTTAACATAAGAAAATTTGAAGAAAAAAAGGTTTCATTGACTACGTTTAATAAATAAAATTTAATTAAATACAAAATTCCATTTTTGTTTTTATTTCATAACTTTAATTCACTTATTTGCGTGCAACCACGTAATTATATACAAATACACTAATTGGTTCCAAGCGCATTGCATTGTTTACAAACAAATGCACAATTCCACACAAGGAATTTGACACCACACATATCGGCGGCACTTTGCCTTCGATTTAACCATATGCTTGCCAGGCATTGACCGCATATACAACAACATCAACAGTAAACATACTCGAGACAAGTGGAATCGAAGACGCTTACTTAGCAATAAATTATTAAATATTAAAGTACTTACGCTGCGCCGTTTTGTATATAAATAAAACTACATACAAAATATTAAAATAAATAACACCAATATATGGTATAATAATTATAAAATATTTACTAAATAAGAAAGTACATACGCTGCGTCGTTATGTACCTAGGTTAAGTTGAAAGTAAAAATTCAAATAAAAATCATAACAAGAAATGCACTCATAAGAAGCGCACCAAGTTCTCCAACTATACAATCGTTGCTTTTATTTTTAAAAATAGCAATCTTTAATAAAATGAGAAACGCCAATAAATATCGGCGATTGTAACAATTATTATTTTGTAACGATTACAATATATATATTGTAATGACCCAATTTTTCCCGCACGAAAATTAGGGTTACATAATATCAGGCGGTATTAACTTATTTGTGCAAATAATAAGCATGAACACAAGCCCTACACAGCCAAAAATAATTTCGCACAGAAAGACTTGAAAAACAATAAGCAGGGGCGCAAATTGTAAACATGCAAAAACAATGCTTACATATAAAAGGCGATGTTTTTCTGAAATTCCTTCTTCTTTTTACGATCGTTGGATGTTACAGATCGGGCTTTTGGTGACGGAGTTGGAAAAATTGGGAAAATATTATTCGCTCTTCTTTTGACGACCATTGGACGTTACAGATCGGGTTTAGTGACGGAGTGGTAGATGCTAAGTGGACAGCAAGTCACTTGTTGTGCCTGACAACGGGAGAACGGTGCAAACTATAGGTGAGGTGTAGTGTACCAGTCTGAGAGCTTTAACAGTTGTCAGATGAAGGAAGTACATAGAAGGCTTTTACAAGTACTCTATGAACACCCTGCACAAAAGATACACGCTGACACCCGAGTATAGTATCACTTGCTCTTCATGGAACCAACAATACTCGGGAATAACCAGGGAAAATAACATTCCGTGCTGTGAAATAACATAGCTCCGGCTGAGAACCATATAACTGTTTAGAAATTGCATCGTGTGCTGTGAAATAATATAGCTCCGGTTGAAAACCATACAACTGTTTTGAAATTGCATCGTGTGCTGTAAAATAATATAGTTCCGGCTGAAAACCATACAACTGTTTTGAAATTGCATCGTGTGCTGTAAAATAATATAGCTCCGGCTGAAAACCAAACAACTGTTTTGAAATTGCATCGTGTGCTGTGAAATAATATAGTTCCGACTGAAAACCATACAACTGTTTTGAAATTGCATCGTGTGCTGTGAAATAATATAGCTTCGGCTGAGAACCATACAACTGTTTTGAAATTGCATCGTGTGCTGTGAAATAATATAGCTCCGGTTGAAAACTATACATTTTGCGTTTTGAAATTATTTAAATATTTTTTTTCTATTATTATTATTGCTACCTTATTCGGTATACAATATCATAGGTCATAAGGTATTGCTAGTTTCAGAATTACAACATGATCAAATAATTTAATAATCATAAAATCCACGCCGAATCCACGAAGCTCGTGCACAGCACAGTTTACATTATCGACACTTGATTGTATTATCGACACGTGCATACATTATCGACACTTGTTTAAATTATCGACTCTATGTATAATATATATATATATTTATATGTTTACGTACTGGTATAACAAATGTACTAGTGTAAAAAAGTAACGGTGTAAAATATATACCGATATAAAAAATGTACTGGTATATGTCATATCTGAACTGACATGTCATATCTGAACTGACATGTCATATCTGACTTGACAGGTGACATGAATGATGACAGGTCATAGGTCATATTTTATATTTGAATTGTATATTTTATGTTTTTATTGTACATTTTATATTTTTTTGTGTTTTAGATATTTGTTGAATGTTTTATATTTTTATTGTTTGCTTTATATGTTTATTGTATTTTTTATAATTCTATTGTTTGTTTACTGAGTGTTTTGTATTTTAATTGTAATTTTAACATTTTTATTTTTTTTGTTATGTTTATTGCGTATTTGTTGCTTTTATTATATATTTTGTATATTATGAATTTATGCTTTTTTTTGTGTATTTTATGTACGGATTTTATGGATTTTATGGATTTATTACTTACATTATCGACAGTGTTAGTAACATTGACATTATCGCCGCTGTCGGTAGTGACTGACATCGACACTGTTGGTAATTATCGTCATTATCGACACTTGTTCACACTATCGACACTTGTAACCCAAATTTTTTAGGGAAGAGTAATATAATTATAAGAAATGTTAAATATAACAAATGATAAACACTCATTATGAGTATGCTAGAATATTAATGGATTATTTATAGTACATAAGAAATTTGAAACATTGTTAGTACATAAGTTTTAAACGGTATAAACACCGGAATATTTTGCCTAATAAACCAGACTTAATTCAAAGATCAAAGAACACACTTGTCTTCTTAATGATTGATTGGTATCTAGTTCTGTACGGCATAATAGCTGATGAGAACAATATCCTATACGGCATAAGAGCTGAAAGGATATAATAAGCGGCTGGAGAGCTAAGATAATATTCGAAATAAATTCATAAAATATACATATTCGGTATATGCACAACATTACATTGCGCTCCTGCCATATACTTAGTAAACATACATTACATGGCGATCCTGCCATATATTTAGTAAACATACATTACATTGTAATGAGAACATGTTTTGTATTTTTTTTGCTACAATCTTAATAAAGTCTTCTACATATCGAGGCTTGCTTGAATTCACGTCCACTTATACCATTGCATGACACTTGTGACGACAAGATGGCTCTATCACCTGCAGATATCCTAATTGGCAGATCTCTGTTGGCAGTGCCAGATGAACCTATTGGCAAGGTACCTAGCAACAAATTATCATACTGGCGACAATTAAGGCAAATGCAACAGCATTTTTGGCGACAATGGCATAATGAATATCTTTCAACTTTGCAACCACGTTCCAAATGACATCAGAATGGTGACAACATCAACATAGGCGATGTCGTGGTTATCCGGCACGAGAATCTACCAGCAACACATTGGCGGCTTGGCAGGGTGATTAAACTTCACCCAGGCGAAGATGGTTTGGTACGAGTAGTCACGATCAAGCATTCAGCAGACGAATGCATGCGACCTATCCAAAAGATATGCAGGCTTGTGGAGCATTCTGAACGTACTCGTCCAGCCGGGGAGGATGTTTGAGATTTGGCACAGCAACCAGGCGATATGGCATCACCCATTTTGTAGTTTTTGACAGTGGCATGTTAACATCTGGCAAGCAATAATTTTGGCTTCGTTTTTGCTTTTTCTTTCTCTTCCTTCTTACTTGGATACTGACAGAGTGTGCACGCTTTTTTTGGCTTCGCGAAATATAAGTAATTTATAAGTTATTCTAGTCTAATTTTCGTAAATTAAATAAATACATAAACTTTTGCGTGTGTGGAAATAATTGTGTTTGTTTTTTCATACAATTTCTGACACTATTATTGAGGGTATAAAACCTAGGATCATCTATGTTAACTTCAGAATTTGTCAAAGAACACAAGTGTCTCCATCCGTTATTCTAATCGTAGTTTTATTTATTTTCCTTTCAGTTAATTTTTGTAAAAGATTACAAAAATTTGAAACATTGTGAAAATCAAAACTTAAATAAAAATTTTGTAAATTACAATTGGAAATAAATTAAAACTAAAAATTTTATTGCCTTACTTTAAATTAAATTGAAAATTTTTGGAAAAATTTAAATTAAGTTAATGTAATTGTAAAATCTATCAAAAAAAAAAAAAAATAATAATAAAAAATAAATAAAGAAATCCCGTTACAATGAAATATCTGTGTTTTTTTCAATTTTATAAGCGTGCAACCACGTAACTATATACTTGACACGTTTTCTCAAAGTATAAAAAGGCTGTGTGTTATCGAGAAAGTTATTATTCAAGTTTCGTTCTTACACATCGAACAATAATAATTAAAATACTAATTAAAATACTAATTTAAAAAATGAATAAAAATAAAATTAATAATAATAATAAAGTGTTAAATGAATTGAACACCGGACTTTAAAAAACCAATAATGTCCTTATCTAATTTTCCTGTGGCAATGGCTTTTAAAATCATCAGTGCAGGACGGAAATTCACAAAATTTGGGATGAAGATTTTGCTTGAGCTGTAAGAAAATGTGGCTTTTCTTCCAACAAAACATAATGAATTAAGCGATTAAACTATTGAGTACTTAAACGCTGGAGGATATACAATCAAGAAGGTTATGACTAATAGTAATAATTATAAATTTGTATTTGAAAAATAAATAAAATTATAAAAAGAATTAAAAATAGTGTATGTTGTTTGTGAAATTTGTAAATCGGAGTTCAAACATAATAGGTCATTAAAACGACATATAAAATTAAAACATCCTCAGTGTGATGTATGTAAATCAAAATTTTATAACCTAAACGAGCTTTTAAAACATAAACAATCGCAAC
>NC_051847.1:241814793-241827899 GCF_002237135.1 Teleopsis dalmanni | reverse complement strand
GATTAAGGCACTCTGAGGATGCAGTTACCGAAGTAGAAGATCCCGGAAAGTGTGTATCTAGTAGTAATTGTAATGATTCGCTACTATTATTGCACCATGTCCCGTCAGATTTTTTGAGTAACTCTGGGACAGATGGATTTTTGGATAAGATTTTACACAGTCTAGAGGTTTCAGAATTGCTATTTATTTCTTGACAGTACGATTGCCAAGTGTAAATTTTTCTACTTAAATTTTTCTTATATTCTTGCAGAGAGGTTTTGTAATTCAGCCAATCACTCTCATTATTATATAATTTTGCTCTGTTGAAGAGTCTCCTACACTCCTTTCGTAAAAGACCTAAATGCTTATTCCACCAAGGTGGGTTACATCCTACTAGGTTGTGTGAGGGGACAAGCATAACTGAAAGCTTCGTTGAGCACTGAGGTGAGATCTTGGACTTGATTGTCTAGATCAAAAGTGTTCCCAGGGGGATCGGAGAAAATGGTTAAAAGCAGCTCACTTAGAGCTGCATTATAATTCATCCAGTTTATGTTTTTAACATTTCTAAACGTTTTTTGATTGTAGATGTTCGGTTCATCCAAGGTTAAGGTGAATTCTAGAATCATATGGTCTGAGAACGAGTGTTGAGTGGACACTTTCCAGTTCTTGACCAATTCGTGAAGCCTAGCAGTAGTAAGAGTGACATCTAACACTTCCTGCCTGTTTTTTGTAATAAAAGTTGGCATATTGCCATCATTGCAGATGAACAGATTGTTGCTAAATACAAAATCAAAAAGTAACTCACCTCTTTCATTAGTATTTGAGCTGCCCCAAACCTCATGATGAGCGTTGGCATCGCAAACTATTAGAAGCTCTACCCCGAGTCTTCTGGCGCTGCTTGTTAGCTGTATCAGGACATTCGATGGTAGTGTGGCATGGGCATGTGCCAGATATGCAGATACTGCCCATATTTGGCCCCAGGAGCCCTCGATACTTACTGCGGTTTGGTCACCATCACTATATTGCGAAAGTAAGAGAGCATTAAATTTTTTGTTAACCACTATGCAGGACCTAGGCTTACCCTTATTTACCGCATAAAATAGGTTGTAGTTATTAGCCCTGATTCCGCATACAAGATCCTTATAAATCCATGGTTCTTGTATCAGGACCATATCAGCCTCGTTGTTGCTGAGGCGTTGCAGTAGACTGGCGGATGCAGCCTTGCTATGATGCAGGTTAATTTGCTGTACCCGCATCTTCAGTATGTGTGGATCCATTTTTCTCCACCACAGTGACATCAAGAGCACTATCCTCCTCAGAGTCATTACTCATTAGGAGTTCCTCTTCATCGAAAAGATAGCGCATGCCTATGCTCTCCTCTGATGTAATTGAGTGAGCTGGCGAAGGAGCAGACACTGAAGTGTCCATGCACACACGTGAGTCTTCAGATGGAATAACCGGACTCACTTCGGTCATGGAAGCAGGCTTAATATTGCCCACTTTCGATAAGGGATCAGCAGTGTGTTGAGAAATTGCCGCTGATTCCCGTACATCAGACGAAACCCTCATAGTTATGGGGAAAAAACCGTAATTTAATACGCCACCAGATCGCGCCAAAATGGCCAGAGAGGCTTTGTCGATCACAAAACTGACCGACCTAAACTTGCCTTTGGCTTCTTCCAGCTTAGTGACCTTCCACGTGGACGTATTTAGATCAGGGTTTCCCACCCGAATTAGCTCCAGAATCCGCTGGTTCGACTGGAATCCAGGAACGGGCCCTAGGTCGGCCAGGAATTTGTTCCTTGGCAACGACTTTAAGCTTTGCGCCTGGCCAGACCTCACCCATTCTGGAGATGGCAATGCGAAAAAGATCAACAGAACGCTGATCAACGCAGGCGACTAGTTTCACATGGCCCTGAAACCATCCACCGTCGCGACATTTGGGAATTGTACCTGGAAATTCCTTAAGAACTTCGACGTACAAGTCAAGGAGCTTTCGCTCAATTTGATCCCATTTTTCAGGAGTAATAGTGCCATCTGGATGATTTTCATCAATGACCGCCATTATGATGGAGCCCTTCAGCGTGTCGCTAAAGGACTTAGTAGTGGTGGCGTTGACACGAAATTTTGCCTTTTTGGCATCTGGCTTCGAAGCTGACTCATCTAATGAGCGCTGGCGCTTCGATACAGGTTCCTTTTTGTCTTCCTTAGAAGTATCAAGGACCCGTTTGGCCCAGGCTAATCTTGCCTTTAGAGACTCGGACGTAACCGATTATCAGATGTTAATGGTGTCCTTCTTTTTTAGATGTTTGTGGCCTTTGTTCAGTAGCAGATTGTAAGGTGATTGGTTAGGGTGATCTTCTAACTTTAAGAGGTACTGACGGCTACATCGAGCAGCTTCTTCTATTACTGTTGATACGCCCAAATCTCTATGAAGGTTGGCGTTTTTTATAAACCACGGTGCACCCGTTATCATTCTTAGGATTTTAGATTCCAGCCTTAGCAGTTTTTCAATATTTGATGGCATCGCTGTTCCCCACAGTTGAATTTCGTAACTCCATATAGGTTTTATTATCGACTTGTATAGCATAATTTTGTATTCAAGTGGTAGCTAAGATGACGTGCCCATAAGCCAATGCAATGAACTTAGTTTTATATTTATTTGTGTCTTTTTAGCGTCCATGTGCTTCTTCCAGGTTAAACGTCTATCTAGATGTATCCCTAAATATTTTACATAGTCGCTTGAAGGTACTTTTTGTTAATTTATTGTAATATTGGGACAATTGCCTGGTCTTACAGCAAATTTGATATGGGTATATTTTTATTCATTGACTTTGATACGCCATACTAACAACCATTGCTCGAGTTGGTAAACATGATTTTGAAACATGCGTTGTGCAATTGCGGGGTTTTTATGTGCACATAGTATTGCTGTATCGTCAGCAAATGTTACAGTTAAAGCGTTTTCCAAAGTTGGCATATCACTTGTATACAGCAGGTATAATTCCTTGGGGAACTCTTGCTTTGATAGGACAAGGTTCTGAAACAAAATCTTTATATCTTGAACTAAAACTTCTTTTACTTAAGTGGTTTTTTAACAAAAGGTAAGCTTTATATGGCGTTTACACTGGCCGAAAATAGCTCATTTTGAATGAGCCATTTGAAAGTGTTTACATTCGTTGTAATTCATTTGTTTCCATTTCAAACAATTGATTTTTCAACTTGCCTGTTAATTTGATTTTTGGCCTGTGCCAAAAAAATGTTGCATGAAGGTTAAATATACTTTCAAACCTTAAAATATATACTGAAAACATTTTTTAACTTCGATTAAATATTTTTTTGGGAAATAGAAGTTTTAAAAAAAGTGTATCATTTTCAAGAAGATCCTGCTGCCTTTTTCGCATTGAGATCTTTTATAATTTTAGTGATATTTTCTAGTTTAAAGATAAGTGGACTGCTTGAGGGATGTAGGTTTATTATTGGTAAAGAGGTGTTATTTGAAGCATCATTTGGAGTAAATACATTTTTCAAGTGTTTTACAAATATGTCCCCTTTCTCAGAGTCACTTCGTGCCCCGTCACCATTTTCTAGTCTGAGAGGAGATTCATGCTGGATAGGCTGTTTGAAGTACCCGTTGAGATTACTTTAGAAAATTGGTTAACACAAGCAACAATTTCATTATTCACTTGTTGTGGTATGTTGTGGTATATGGCAAGAAACATATTTACGAAATTTTAATCAGTTTATATATTTCGTTAGACTTTGCGTTTGGATAGTTCTATTCTGTTGACATTGTACTATTATTATTGTTGGTGAGTGTTCTGATGACAGTTCAACTGATGGAAATGCGGTGATTGTTGATAGTTCAATATTTTTGCTTAGACCAAAGTCAATAAGAACTGGGACTTTTTGTCAATCAGAAGGCTAGTAAGTTGGCTGTCCAGTTGAAATGACATCGAGATCTTCACTTTTCACAACTGCTAGAAATTTCCGTTCTCTTGGCGTTATTAGTCTTGAATACTTATGCTCGGTATTAAAATCGCCTGCAACTAGAAACTTAGAACCGAGTGTTTTAAAAAAGTTTTGAAAGTCTTAGACTTCTATATTGTGGTTGGGTGGGCAACATATTGCAGCTATTGCGACATTTTCTCCATATTCATCAAATCGAATAGCAATTGATTACAGATAATCTTTACTGAAGTCTTCTAAAACATAGTGTTTAAGTTTTTTTTTTGATTATAATACGAGTACCTCCACGAGCCATACCTTTGGTATGCTTGGTGTCATAAAAGCAGTAATTTGGAATATTGAAACCATTTTTTTGAGTAAGATGTGTTTCAGACACAATCATAATATCAATTGCATTACTAATTAAAAAATATTCAATTTTAAGTTTATGGTTGTTTATACCGTTTGCATTCCAGTTCTAATGAAGTTGTTCAGTTTTTCATTATCAGAGCTTGCGTTAGAGCACCTTGATTTTTTATAAGTTCTTGCATCATACTTTGCATACTACACATAAAAAGATTAAGACCTTCTTCTAAATTACCTACTACCGGTTTTGCCAATTGTTGAGCTTGAACATTTTCTCTTAATGCATTTGCATAACTCTTGCCTTGAGGTATTATTACTTCTGGTTTTGCTTATTTGTTCTTGGAAGTAATTTTTGAGTGGCACAGTTTTTTGGGAAGAGTTCTCTGCTTAACTGCAAAAAGTACAGTACAACCCCTATAATTTGCTGTATGGTTTTTGCCATAATAGCTGCATTTTTTTTGCATTTGCATCTTTCTTGGGTTTTGGGCATATGGAGGATTTGTATGGATCTCCATATACCTATTACACATACGCTGGGTAAGGTGCAAAAGATTCGAGTATGGCCAAATTCTTGACAGTTAATACATTGTATTGGATCTTTCCTCTTAAAGGGTTATGCAGAATTGTATGGACCGAATATTGGAAGTTTTCAAAAGATAACTGGGTGTTTATTTTTGCATTACGCACATGTTTCAAGGTATTTCAAGGTATTCTAATGTATTAGAGTAATTAAAAGACTAGAATAGGTATCTGATGCAAGAGACAAGGTAGGATTAAAATATAAAAAAAAAATATATATAAAAAAAAAAAGTAATAATAATAATTTAAGTTCCATAAACGACATAATATTAAGAACTGATTTGGAGTAAATAAACTCACAAAATAATTTTTTTCTGTTATACGTAGAAAAAATTCAACCAGAAACTGGTTATACGGAAAACAACGTACAGAAAGCGGAAATTATAAGTAAATTCAACTACATTTTACATACCGTCAATCCATACGAAATAGAGAAACTGCTGAAACAATTTCATCAATCAGTAAACAAAACTGTGAAAAATATGAACTATAGAGCATTGATACAAATGTTGTGAGTTAAATAATTATTTATTTAACTCACAACACAAACAAAAATCATCTTAACCGAGAATATGCTGCATACGTTAATGCCACATAGGTTAAAAAGAGGACTTCTTAATGCAGGAGATCGTCTACTCAGTCGAAGGGCATTTGGTAGGATGGAAATAGAATAATTACGATCTAATCGCAGCTGAAAATCTCTGAATGATCAGACCAGCATAAATAATAGCTTTAACAAAACTGTGGAGAAAATAAAGGAAGTGATACAAAATGATCGAGAAATTATAAAAACAACGTCAAGGCGCTAGGAGATATCCGTTGAGATTTATTGGACGAAAATATGGCAATTGCGCAGTTGTTTATCCTCACGAGTCTCCGAAGACAAGTTGAACGGATACAAGAAAATGTTGCTTCAGCAAAATCAGGAATGTTACAACCAAACATCTTGCGCCGAGAGGAAATACAAGGATTCGATATTGGGTTTGAAAAATTGAGATACATTAAATCAGGAACGGCTACGTTTAAGGAAAAGTCAATTGTGTTCATAATAAAAGTACCAGCAGAGACATTGACATTAGAAAAACGGTTAATAGTTCCTATACCAAATGCTAAAGAAAACCAAATAACTACAGTTTTGGAAACAAGTGTGACAAATCGGTTTTTGAACTAAAGCTAAACGCTACCTGTGTCTTTACCGGAACACGTACAGTAATAAGAAATACAGAGGAAAAGGTTTTCGAAGTTGAAAGCGACATGATAATTCTGATAAATGTACAAAAAGGCAAATTAAACAGTATTTGTGATCAGAGAAGACTAATATTGAACGGGAATTACTTTTTGAATTTTAGTAATTGCCCCATACAAGTTAATAGGTTAATTTTACAGAACCAAGTACTGAAGACACATCAAGTATTTGTGCTGCCTCCAAGCTATACAGAAAATATTGAAGGAAGAAACTAATCGCTAGCATTCGAAGATATTCTCTGGAGACAACAGGATAACCTTAAGAGAATAGAGGAATTACATTTCCATGTGAAAACTGTAACAACAGCGATGACAATATCGGTAGCCGCAGTTATTATTTTTTCAACGATTATATATGCACTATATGTAAAATTGAATAAATTTACTTTAAACGAATCAGAAGCACCACCCCTTCACAGAACACCGAGTCTACAGTCGGTAATAAGCAATTATCCACCTTCTTTTACTGTGCAAAGTACGCCAAAACAATATACTAATTCATACATGGCACAAACAGCACCAATTCTTCCACGTCCCCCTTCACAGAATACGCGAATACATATGGTGCACACCCTAGACTAGCACCACCGCTGCCAGTACAGTCAAGCAACATCATTAACAACTTTCTAAGAAAAACCATCAAAACCATAAAAAACCATTTATCGTAAAATAAAATAATAATAATAAAATAATAACACGGTAAAATAGTTTCAAAATTTTTCTTTTATTAGTTATAAGCGTAGTTTTTTACATTTTTTTTTTGGGATGGCATTATCCGTTTTAATTTCTTAAGAGGTGTTAGTTTCTGTTTAACCGGGGGATAGAGGATTTGATCGATGTCAATACATCTAGGCGCTTGGTAGGCATCTCCTGTTTCTTCATTAATAATGGTATCCTCCGGGGTTGACTGCGCGAAGTCTTCAGTGAGTGGACGAAGCAATTTCGATATCCACACTGCAGTTTTCCGGTTCAACTCCTGATCGTCCGAGTCGTTGGAGGAGAGGGAGAGAGAATTATAGTAATCCAGTTGGCTCATGACTTACGTAAGGGAATAATATTTTAAAACCACACTATTTATAGTACAAATATAGTGTAAGAAAATCGACACAAAGGCAACTAGAAGACTTAAATATTTTTATGAAGACTTGACATTTTTTAACATTAACAACTTTTTCACCTAATTAAATTTGTAATAATTCGTAATACTTTAAATTAAATGGAAAAACTTTTTGATAAATAAATTGTAATAATTTTTGAAGCAAATATTTTTAAAAACTTTTAAGAAAAATTGAAAGCTCTTAATAAGCAAAATTGTAAACCTATTTCATAATATTTACAATTTTAATGAAAGTTGTAAACTTATAATAAGTAAATTTTTGACATAATGGAATTATAGAGTAGTAAATTATAAATATTTTAAGAAGAAAAAGTCACAATTTTTTAATGTGAACCTAAATTTGATGCAAGTTTAATATAGACCATTAGTTGTAATATTGTGTGCTACAGTGTTCTTCATAACGGGACGGAATGTTATGAGTTAAATAAATATTTTATTTAACTCTACGGGTTTTGCAGTTTTTCAGAGAAATATGTGTAGTATTTTGTTTTTGCACGATCTTAGTTGATCGTATATTTTCCTAAAAGTAGGCAAGGTTGTTTGCATCTTGACAGTTGTTGAATAAAACCCAAAACATCAGGGCCCTGTTGCACCAACACTTTTCACTTTTCACTTTGCAAAACTTATGAGTGACTTTTTTTTGCAAAGTAAAAGTGAAAAGCGTTTCACCATTGAGTAAAAATATTCTTACTCAATGGTTGCACCAAAGACTTAACATAATTTACTTTGCACTTTGCAAATAAAAATTTCACTGCAAAGTCTTTGCATAAAATGCAAAGCAAAGCGTTGCACCAAAAAATTAGATCACTTTCATTTTGTATTGGTTTTTGAAAGCATTTCGATTCTGTATGTATACTTGTTTTTTGTTTGTTTGATATTTTGATGCTATGAGTACATGATTTATGCATAGTATGTACTTATGAGTTTAATTTTTGTTCAAAATAAAAGTTTTTAAAATAATATTTTATTTTAATAATTTATATTATTACAATTTGTAATATTTGTATAATTTTAGTACAATTATATGTTATATATTAATACAAAACACAAAATTTTTGTATATGATTTCTTTTATTGACATTGAATCGTAGATAAAGAAGTTGTGTATATCCATATATATTGTGTATATCCATTAAAAGCATTTTTATGCTTTTAATTTTTTTTGCAGTTTGAAAAGTTATAAAAAAAGAATTTAAATGTAAAGAGTATGAGTATGAGTTGTTTTAACAACAATTATATTGAAAAACAAAGTTAACAAATATAATAAGTTGCTTTTATATAAAAATTTAGTTGAAAATCTGTCATTATTATTTAATTTTAAAATATTATAAGTTATTAAAGTATAGTTTACTTGTCGCTGTGTATTATCCTAATACAAAAGAAACCTACGCATAAAGGGCCTAAATTACTGATTTTATTTAGAACATTTCTCTCAATTTATACATTTTTATACATTTATATATTTTTATCTTATAACTAACTTAACTAATTTTATTAATTTTAGTCTTTAGAAATATATTTTTATTATCATAATTAGATACGGATAATTATATATTTAAAAATGTTACAATGTTAGCTATTATAGGATATTTTTTACCCATGTTTTTTCTTAGTTCATAATTCGGAGAATTTGAACGATAACAGACTTATAATAATAATAAACTGATCATTATAATAAATAAGTGTTCATGCTTGAACAATAATTCACATAAAATATTTATATTACATGTATTATAAAGTTTTTTAGAAACAGAACTCTTATATTCACAATTTAAAAGTATTCTCCGGTAATATATCCCTTTAATTATTGCAACTAAATTTATTTCAAAAACAGCAATAATATTTGCTTAAACTAATTTTCTATTTCTATTTTTTTAAAACTATTTTTATTTATTTATTAATGATTTCTTTCATTTTACGCATTGAAAAAAATCACTTTGCAAAATTTGCAAAGTGAATTAATCATTTGCAGTTTTTTTGTAAAGTTTTGCAGTTTACTTTTGCAAAGCGCAAAGTAAAAAGTGTTGGTGCAACAGAAACTGCAAAGAAACCAGTTTTTTGTCAAATATTTCACTTTTCTTTTCATACTTTACTATTCATTGAAAAGTACTTTGGTGCAACCATTGAGTATAAATATTATAGAGTAGCAATCTCGTACAAGCAAATTTTTGTATGAGGTTGCTGCTGCTGGCAACCTTTTTGCACTCAAAAAACACTCCATTCTCTTCATGTCTTGTTTTCTGAATTGCTTTGGAAATTAAAGTAAAGGGCAAAACGATTCTCTCAAATAACTCTTTTCGTCGTTTGTTATATTGATCAGTGCTTCTGCGAATTTATTAGGAGGGTATATGTAGGAAAAAATATTACTCTAGTCTTTTTGAGTGCTTTCATATTGCATGTGCACTTTACTAGCATACATACAGTAACGAACAAAATTATTGGCACAGTAAGCAAATTGAACTATTAAAAATCGCATTATTAACAGGATAAAAATAGTGCAAAAGTTCAATTTGCTTGCTGTGCCAATAATTTTGTTCATCACTGTATATATTTACATATTTCTTTTCTATTTCTCAGCATGTAGGTATGTTTGTATTGATTTTGCATCCAATATTAAGAAATTGTAAGCGTAAAAAGAAGTTTGGTTTTTTTTGTTTCATATCAGAAACAATGCTACTATTATTTTTATTGTTTTGATTCTGATTTAAAACTCTTTTTAAAAATATCTATGTATATGTAAAGGCTTACTAATTGCTTCAGTATACACATATGTATGTATGTATATATTATAAGCTTCATGTGTTAATAAATAAATAAATAAAAAGAATAAATATAAAAATGTTTAACCAATTCTGATGGTGCAGTTACAACCTCATCTTCTTTCCGTATTTGGGGCCAAAAATCTATTTCTCTACGTATATTATATATACGTATATATGTATATATATATATGGGAATGTAAGGAATATATGTATGAGAATAAACCCAAAACTAATAAAATTCATTAAAAAAAACATGAGTACCCTTTATTTCTAGGAAGTTCTGAAACAAAAATAATAATATGTTCATATGCCTATGCCTATGACCATAAAATAGAATATATTCCTCTATTTAAATTTGGTGCTGAAAAGTGATATTTAGTTTCAATGAAATAAAAATACACAAGGGTACAAAATAGAGTACAAGGAAACAAAATCATAACAAAAAACTTACATGCACGTGCTCACTATGTTATAGAGCGTTGTAGAGAAATTCATTGTGCTCTCTATTTTATGTAACATTGTTACCCGCGCCCCCACAGGTCTACTTAGCAAATTGAGTTTGTTTTCAGATTTCTACTCTATAATATTTATACTCAATGGTGCAACGCTTTGCATTTTTTGAGTATTTTCAAAACTTTGCATAACTCAATTCTCAAATTAATGCTCAATGAGAGAAAAATGCTCAAAAACTCATAAAAATTTGCAAAGTGAAAAGTGAAAAGTGAAAAGTGTTGGTGCAACAGGGCCCAGATCGGCAGTTCGACGATAAGAAATGCTGATTTTTGGTTTTGGGTTAATAATTGGTGTTATAATGTAAGTGACTTTAAAAATATTAAATACGGAAGAATTGCAAAAATATATAGAGCATTCTTTTAATAGTAAAAACCCAATGAGGTAATTGGGGCAATATTTCAATTGACAGTGAAATATTAAAGTGTGCCACTGAACTTTGGTTTCCCAAAATTAATAAAACAGAAATGATATTATTCAAGCTAAATTAACTGTTGTTTAAATTTAATACGTGAACAATAAAACTTATTCAATTGAGTTAATAACCACAGTGTTTATTTAAAAATTATATTATTTGTAATGTTATGAAGAAAAACCATAACCCGTCATCAATTAAACCACAAATTATTGGATTTCAGCATACGTAAGGCACCCACGCAGACATTAATATCCTTCCTTAATTTAATACACAACAAAGTTCTACTTTAAATATTGGTCTTTTATTTTTTTTTAGGTCTTTTATTTTTATTTTTAATATTAAAGATGGACTTTGTTTCAAATCCGGATACTGCAAAGGCTGGTTTTATATCAGATTCCGGTACGAAATATTCTATACCTTTAATTGCCACATAAGCAATTAAGCCTTTGCTACTTTTTAACTGATAAGTGTAGTAGGCTTTGTTATTGGGATCGAAGAAATTTATAATTTTTCTATAGTTGAATTCGTCGTTTATTTGGATTTTTGTTTCATGGACATTTCCTTTCAAGAGTGAAATCACGTATAAATGCTTATTGCCGATAATGGATGTCATCTTCTTTAAGAGATTGGAGGTGGTTTATATTTTTTGGTATTATTTTCAGTACTATCGCTTTCATCAGTTGATAAATTTTCAAATCTATTTTTATTTAAGGAGGCGCGGTTTTCAACTAATTTTATTTCTTTAGCTTTCTGATTAGTTGGTTTTGTCATAGAGCTGCGTTTCCGCTTTGTAACAAGGATGTATCTATCTATTCCTGTCTGTATTTTATCGCTGCTGTCTTGTTTAACAGCATTTTGCATATTGTTTTTATCTTCAATATTGATAGACTCATGCTCGCAATTATTTGATGCGCAATTTGGCAATTTTAGATTATAAACATTTTTCTGCAACATTTTCTCTGCTACATGTTTTTAAATGCTGTTCTGATATGCAACATTTTGTTAAGTTAAAACGATTATTTATTATATTTTTTATTACAATAACTGTAAAGACTCTGAATGTTGTAATTTTCTGTTATATATTTGATATGTAGAAGTTTTAAGTTAAATTATATCAATCTATTCTTTTTTATTCGATAAAACCAAAAAAGCGCTCTTTATCCCCCCATTGCACAAAAAGAAAGAATGTCCGTCCCCATTCGCTTTTTCTGCCACTCAAAGCTCTAAAAAATATAAGAGTGAGCTATGACATCTTATAGAATTTATTATTTTTGCAAATCGTTAACCAAACTTTTGTTTGCCATTTTTTACGGTGTTTTCGCTTCTTTTTAAGGAGCTTATGAATAAGTGGCGACGTATTACTTATCTTCTGACTATAAACCTTTGAAGGTGTCTATAGTTCCCCTGATTTTACAATAATACGGCATTTACATTAGCCACAAATGGCTCACTTTGGTCAAAAATCGAAAATGAGAAGCAAATGGCACATTCTTGCACAAAAATTTCAAGCGCGAATGAGAACCATTGGATCACATTCTGTATGAATGAGTTGCATTCCAAATATGTTCCAAATGCAATGGAATACATTGAACATACCATAAATAAGCTTTTCATGACATTTTGACAGTTTGAGAAAGCTGTATCTAATATATTTCCAAAATAGGTGAACAAATGTTTGGTGGTTGCATTTTCTTAAAAACCATGCACCTCTTTTTAGAACTTCTACTTCCCAAGAAGTACTTAATCGAAGTTAAAAATATATTTTCAGTTTATATTGTAAGGTTTGAAGGTATATTTAACCTTCATCCAACATTTTTTGGCACAGGCCAAAAATCAAATCAATAGGCAGGTTGAAAAATCAATTGTTTGAAATGGGAACAAATGACTTACAGCGATTGTAAACACTTTCAAATGGCTCATTCAAAATGAGCCATTTTCGGCCAGTGTTAACGCCATCTAACATTGTTAAGATGTACGATTGCGCTATTTATATCGTTATTGGTTTTAAATGCTAGGTTAACTCTAAGTACCAAATTAATATATTCACGAGGCAGTATCACATTTAATATTATATGAGAAGTTGATTACAATTGGTGAATGATGTCAGCTGAGGTCTAAAAAACATTTTATAGTCATATTTCTTAGAAACAATTTTTACAAAAAAAAAAAATATCAATCGTGG
>NC_051847.1:241807952-241814693 GCF_002237135.1 Teleopsis dalmanni | reverse complement strand
TGAATCCTCAAATACTGAAGATGAGTATGAAGATGAATCCAAAACAAAAAAAAACTTTTACTAAGAGAAGAGTTTACATATTTCAATTAAGAATTCGTTGACAACAAACAATATTTTCTTTCCTCTCTTGATTGATAAATTAAGTCTTCCGATTACTTAAAGTTTCCTGTAGAGTTTCATGAATAAGAAATTATTTCGGAACATTAAATACATTGAAATCTCGCTAATATGAATCCAGCGACAACGGCAAGAATGTCAGTCCCGTGAACAATCCCCATTATGTACGCTAATTCACAAGCGCGGGTGAGTGGTGTGTGTTCACGCCAAAATCTTCACATATTCTCACTTCAATAAGGTTATGTGCTGGTGACAGCTTTAAAATATTGTGTCTTGCCGTATGTTCAGTGTATGTGTTTTGATAAACTTAACCTGGTTAGCAGAGTTGCAGAGATTTTTCTTACGAGTACTACATACGAGCATTTGCTGTGTTGTGAATTTGTTATCAACTTACAAAGTTCAAGATTTCTCGCTGGGAATATGCGAATATTAGATTTTTATAAATTTTGTCATATTTTTCCTAATTTTGTTTCGTATAAAGCTTTTTTTCTGATAATTTTGAAGTAAAATGAAGTTCAGATGGAAGGAGTTTTACTTTATAAGCCATGTGCGGTGCTTAGTTGAAAGATTTTAGTACATAAAAAATTTATTTTTATATTTATTTTTTATAAACTCTGACATTTTAATATTCTTAGATAGTTTTTTCATCTTCACACTTTATTAAAAATTTGTTAAATGTACTTATTTTATATAAAGTATGTGCATTTATGACATTTTTTCATTTACGAAAAATGTAATTTTTCAGATTTTCATTTTATGTAGAAAGCCATTGTATTTGAGCGTCAGACGTTATTTGCTGCTTCTTCAGGTACCTCATCAGTGTTGGTTAACTGTAAGAACTGATAACAATATTTAAAACATTTATGCCACGTGCTGTGCACTTTGTGTAGTGACGTCATGGTGTGATGTTAAGTCAAAATATTGGCGTGTTTACTTGGCATGTGATTTTGTCTCCAGCTTTGTTCTCTCTTCTATATGACATTGTTGCCTTGCCGGTGATATCGTTGCTGTGAGCAACTGTACTGTCCTTATTATTGTAGCTGCTGCCATTGTTGTTGCTTCTACTGTTGCCATTGTTATAATGACAGGAACTTTTTTCCGTTCTTCTTTTTTCGCAAACAAGCGCTTATCCTTTTTGCAGTTCCTTTTTATTTTACAATATTAACGTTAAAATGAAAATGATATTTTATTATTTGCAATACAATAAATTCTTTCAAGTGTGTTTTATAATGCATTGCAGATATTATATACATTTGGTATATGATATGATGATATGGGTGTATGATGATACACTCACCGAAGAACTTGAGTGTGGCATAAATATTGAAGTATTTTCTAATGAACTGCACAATGAGTACGTGAGTAAGCTACACTGTGCATATAATATACTAATATATATACATAAGAGATCTAAGAGGATTTCATTTTTAAAGATAATGAAGCGAAAATACAATAAATGAGATTTAAATATATGAAAGTGTGTTTAAAATGAAACCTATTCAGATAATTCTGGGTATAATATAATGAAACAATTGCAATAACATCATTGAATAAATATTTTAATTATTTTTTGAAGATTGTAATAATATTCTATTAAGAAGGATTTAATTTGTATTACTGAAATACATACATATAATTAGTTTTAAACCCTATAAAATATAATTGTAACAATTTTGTAATTTATTTAATTTAATGTAAAATAATTTGAATTGCTTAATGAAGACTCTAAGGTTTTTAATCACACTTAACATATAAGAGCTCAAACAGAGATCCTTCCGTATGTGAAAATGCTTCAACGCTTACCTACCGTTTGTAACCAAAATTGTGCAAATATTTAATTTCGTTAATTAATGAATACTGCAGTGTGAGTATATGTGTGTGTGTGTGTTTGTGTTTGTGTTTGTGACTCGTTAGTGTTGTGATTTTCCACCACTACAGCTTTCATATTCTTGCAACGAGTTGCATTGCATTGCATGCATTGCTTTATTTTATAACACTGGCATTCGCAAATGTAAATTCCTTTGAAATCCTGACTCGTACACACACACAAACATTTTTACACACACTAGCGACACGCGAATACAGAAATCAGAGCTTAATTTGCTTACACTTTTGGCGCGTAAATTCTTGCAATCTCGCGTCAATTAAAATTAAAACTTTTATTGCACCTTCTGAATAATTTTTGGATTGGTTTACAAACAAAATAAATGCTTTTCTGCATGGCAATAAATTAAAGGAAAAGCAGGAGTTAAAATTATTCTAATCTCTAAGACGACGTGAGTAAATAAATATCTCAAAATTAAATACGAATAGCTTTGTGGTATGAAGTCAAATTAACATACCACTTGAAATAAACATAAATTATTTATATATTTTTTAAAAGAAAATTAATTATATCGCAAGTTTTCTAACAATTTGAAAATTATAATTAAGTTCGAGAATAAATATTTCAAGAAAATTATAAAGCAATTAGCGTTAGTTTTAATTAATCGAGTTTAGTGAAAAAAATAACACATAATAAAAAAATTATGTGTGTAAACTAGAATTATGTGTGTATACTCGTATATATAGATTATCAGAGAAGTAAGTCTCATAGCATGGCAATTATTTTTTAAAGTTTTGAACAATAGCAGAAAAGTTTTTAATTTAATTTTGAAATAAATGAGAGAAAAAGAGAATTAATTTAAAATATAAAAGCAAATAACACTTGACATTGACAAATTAGTTTGAAAAGATATATACGTATACTAGCTAACAGGACGCACAAAAGCACAGAGTATAAGCACATTCCAGGATATAAGGATATACATACATACATATACATGCATACACTGAACAACACACCAGACTTGCACTCCAAAAAATACTTCATCAAAAAATGCGTCTGACAAATAAGGAAAAGTTTTGAGCATTAAAACACATAAAAAACAAAATTAAAATAGAATAGCATACTTTGAGGCTGTTGTTGCCAATATGCGTAGAGCAACAAAAAGCAAAGAAAAAGTAGAATTATAAGAAATATAGTAGATTTCTTAAGACAATATAACAAAAGGCAAAACTTGTAAGCAAAGAAAGTTACTTAACGTCTAGTTCAAGTAGTCTAGCAAGCTTCTCAGACACAGAAACCCACTGCAAAAGCATAACTCTGTTTGCATGTGGTATGTCGGTGTGTTCAGTGTGTTCAGTGTAGGTGAGATTTAAGTTTGCAAGTTACTGCAGAGAAATGTAACTGCAAACATGATAGACAAGATTTTTATTTAACATAGATTGGAAAAGTTTCGACAGTTGTGCACAGGAAATTGTCTTTCGGCCATTTAAAGTATATTAAACTGAAATGAACTTTGTTAGTTGTTGACGTTAGCCAATACAAAGATGTAGCATAGCAGTACAGAAGCAGCAATTTTATGCCAATGCCTAGCAAGTTGACTTGGGGCACTGTAGACTATGGCTTCTACTAAAAGATAGTAAAAACGTAGGAAAAAAATTAGTAAATCGATTTAGTGTTAATCGAATCAAGCAGATTAGAACTGCTGACTTGTGAAACTTCCTATGCAACATAAACTACAAGCCAACATTGATTAACTAATATTTTAATTAAAAGTTACAGAAGTATGTAAAAGTCATTTAAGTGCATATACACTGTTTAGAACGAAAAAAATCCACGCTTTCGCTTAATTTCCCTTACATCACATTCATTACTCACTACTTCTGCAGCATCTTCCAGAGGCATAGGGCATAATTTGGGTCACAGTACTTTGTTTCCCAACACTAGTGCGTTGGCATTAAACAGACAGTCGGCACAAATTTATTGCATAGTTTCAGGCTTGCTTGAAATGAACGAGTAGTTAATGTTGTAATATAAATCTCTGTATCCACTGCTTTGCAAAAATACAAAAAATACAAAAAATACGAAAAATACAACAAGTGCAAAACCTCAACGAACAGTTATAGTTAAATGAAGTTGAACAGCTGCAGAAATTAAAGTTTGTAATGGTTGGCGAAATATTTTGCTTTAAAACTTCACAATGTTGCCATAAATGAAAAATACTTTTGGGAGTTTTAAAATAATTATTTCAAGCACTTAAGTGTACCACTACAAATTATGCAAAACATTTCAAGTGTAGCAAAACTTTTTAATGCTCGTACTTGCAAAAAACAACAGTAAATTACTAACGCTCGAACAATTTTTAATAGAAGTTTGATGCTCGAGCAAATATTTTTCTTCTTATATACAAGAATGATATTTACTCGACATATATAAACATAATATATATGTGAATTTATATTCAAGTCAATGAAAGTTGATAAATCCACAAAACAATGTCAGTAAGTTGAAAATATATATTTATATTAACTAAAAAATAGTAATTAGTGCATAGGAAAGTAGTTATGACTACCCTCTCTGTATTCTACGGGTCAAAGAGTTGTTAACAATTAATAGAAAATAAATTATAGCTTTAAATAACAATAAAGTAGCTGACTGGATAAGATATTGTAAGAAGGTAATATGGAATAACATGCTACTATTAAGATTACTATATAAATGAGACTATTTAAGTCAAACGTCATTTCAGTATTGCTCTATGGATATGAGACCTAGCTTGAAACCGACTTTCTTACTGAAATAATTTAAATTTTCGTCAACAGATGTCTTCTACGTATTCTCAAGATGCGGTGGGCAAATGTCATTAGTTACAATAGGAAAACATATGTCGACTTATATGAAAAATGTAAATTGGAAATAAATTATCGACAATCTCTTGTTTGGAACCCCCAAGGGACTTGTAAGACGGGACGTGCTAAAAACACATGGAGAAGAAAATTGCAAAGTCGAAGAGTCCGGTGAAACTTAGAACGAGCTGAAGAACTTGGCGAAAAACAGAATCAGATGGAAGTGCTTTATTGAGGCGTTATGCTCTAGTGGGAGACACAGTATCTGATTATGATAAGGATATAAGTAGGTAACATTTTCAATATAATAAGACTGGTTCAGACCTACTAAAAGTTGGAAGAAGTTATGTGATGAATTTATTATTGTTAATATGTCACTTTTGTGAATTTTAATACTAGGAAAATCACGTATTTTACTTTACTATCATACTTTTATGTATTTCTATTATAATATCATTATTACTTATTTTATCATCTCACATGGAGATGGTGGATCCGTAAACCCCTGGGAGTGGCTACACAAACCAATATAACGTATTGGATTGCACTTGGAATATGATAGTACGATATTTATGCCTATTAATTGACACAAAGTCTCTATGTGGTTCACTTTGTATTGTTTCAATCATCTGTGTGTACTCAAGTAATATTGTTTATGGATATATGAGGTCACACTCATCGTTCTTAGAATCCACCACCTAAAACACAACTTCTAGAGGCAATTTTAACTCTGTTATTTGCCATTGTGGAATTTTTTATACTCTAGGCCAAAATAGGATCTTTTATACTAAAGGATTTTTACGCAAAAATTATTGTAATAAAATCAAATTGGATATAACATAGCACAAATTTTTCCCAGCAGAAATTATTAAAATAACTTTTGATGAAATGTTTATGTTCATCGATACTGTTATCGAGAGAGTTTAACATTCAGCAAGTTTTGATTAATCTTATGTAGACATATGATTATAATGAGGTAGCAGATAAACTTAAAAGAGCGGTATTAAGTATCCGTATTATTCCAAATGGAATATAGTTGAGTATGCTAACAACTATCTGTAGGCCATGATCAAAAACTTTAAGAATTTCTATCTATTTTGAAAGAGATAGAGTTGTATATGCTTACAACTATCTGTAAGTTATGATCAAAAGCTTTGTGTACTTAATCAATACTCTTTAAATTTTTCTGAAAACTATCACTATTTTACAGATTAGGAAAATGTTAGGCTCAAACAAAATAGACCCCAAATGATTGATTAAAGTATTAATAACAAATAATAGTAAGAAATATTTATAAAATACCTAAACTCATTCAATTTTCATTATGCATTATGATACATTAAAACAATGCTGCGGTCAAGCCTTGGCCACTATTAACAAAATTATTTTGATAAGCAAAACTGCTGATGCGTCCAAAATTAAATACACAAAAATTTTTATTGAATAACAGAACACAACATAACAACATAGAAACAACAAAAACTTTTAGTTAGGGAAGCATAAATTTTATTCAATTTAGAAATAATGTTTCAACTTCTATTATTTTCTTTGCGCATTTACTGACAGCAAATATTCAAAGTTAGTTGATTGCCTTGGCCCCTATCAAGACGTAATTTTATTATTATGCGCACGAAAGTAAGCAAGGAAATTCCAATATTTATAAAAATAATGAGGCACATCTTAAACTGTCAATCACTGGTGGCCATGTTCAACGAATACTACGAATATTACGAATATTAGAGGCACAATTTGCAGTTCAGTGCCTAAGCCAACTGTCAGCTTCCTTTCCACTCTCATCCACTCTCGTCCAACATCCTCCAATCTCCTCCACCTACTGCTGCATAGCGCTCTTATAGCACAATATATTGTTAAAAAAATGAATTAAGAATATTTTTGCTTGTTATTTTTATTTTTATTTCGATTATTATTATTATTTGCAGATTTACAACTTTT
>NC_051847.1:241783055-241807852 GCF_002237135.1 Teleopsis dalmanni | reverse complement strand
ATACCAGAACAAAAACATTTTCATACATTGTGTATGAATTTCAAATTCAAAGGAATATAATCTCCTCAATGCAAACATTATTCAATCACAACAATTTTGTGTGATTTTGAATTTTATTTGCTTTTAATGCAAATAAAAATCTTGTCCTCGTCCAAGTACGAAAGAAAGCAATGCAAAGTAAAGGATTTGAACATTGTTTTAATGATGACTTGAACGTAACCTTATTAAAATCTAACAACTTTTGCTCTATCAAATCTTCTTACGGCGAAACGAGCAACAAACTCAACTAAATAAGATGAACACGGATTGTGTTGTGTTCTGACTCTGCTGACGGTAGAAAAAGTACACAGTATCTTCGGTGTAATCATTATGATGGCAATGTAATCGGTGCATAACAGTGAGGGAATCCATCAGTTTGTATATGTCAGTATGTAAGTTTTCCATGTAAGATGAAACACATGTGCCTCCTGGCCAAAAAAGGTTGTCAAAAGCTGCTGCGCTTGTACACGAGCGCACTCCCAGGCAGACTGGGGTACTCGAACTAAGTTCAACATCAGCACAAGCACCAAGAAAAACTGGAGCTGCAGCTCATCAAAGAGCAGCTCTCATGTACACCCAGGAAGTAAAATTAATAAAAAAAAATATTGGAATTACATTTTAAACACTTCAGTCTCATTTGGCAGGATACATTTGCTTAGCTTTAGTTTTGTTTTTCGATGCTTGTTCACTTTAGTTATCCTTTGTTGTTATTATTGTTGTTGGATTTGTGTACGGATGCGTTATATTTTCCTGAAACTTAATGAAGCAATTCCATTGGCCGTAGGCTGTACATGGCAATTGGCCAAAAGAGGTTGTACTTGTACTTGTTACTATCATTGACTTGGGTTTTCGGTTGTTGCAGTTTTAGTCCTTGTTGTTATTTTCCTTTCATCATACTTATTTGCCATTCCTTGCCGTTCATTTGTGTTCTAAAATTTATGTTCCGCATACAATTTTGCAATTACTTGTCCTCTTCGGGAGCATATTGTGCAGTTTTAACTGAATTCTTAGTAATTTTTTAATTCCATATAAGAATGAGTATTAATTTAAATACTAATGTTCTTCTGTGAACTGGAAAAATTATTTCAACAAAAGTTTTATATACATTTTGGATTACATCCATAAATTTTCTAACTTCTAATATAAGGAAAATCAGTGGTTAAATTGTATTAAATATGCTGAATATGTAAAAAATTGTCAAATTCACTTCCATATCCCTAATATTTTTCCAAAGAATATGAATTCAAATCTATCACTCCAAAAACTAAGTTCTGTTTTGGCAATGTCTTGGTATCTTAATATTATATTGCAAATTGCTTAAATGGATGATCGGGGAAAAATGGATGATCGATAAATATATGCGGTAGATATGTACTATAATACAATCCCTGAATTTTTGGATCACTTTTTAATCTAGTGAAATAGTCTTCAAAATAATGAAATTGGAAACCTGTTCGAAAAGTTCAGCCCTGGGAAAAGTAATATCTTCTTAAAAGTTAGAAGGGTTCGAATAGAAATGAAAAGACAACAACAAAAATTTTAGTTAATTTATTGAAATTTGGGTGTTTTGAGTATTGTCAAGTACTCATCATTCGCAAAGAAACATATTTACATACAAAACTTGAATATTGAATCAAATAAAATTAAATGTAATAGCCATTGCAACTGGCCGCAATACCAGCTTCTGAGTCCTTTGTACTCTCTTTTAGGGTGGTAAGTTTCCCATTATTCGATTTTTTTTGACAGTGCTGCTTACATATATATGTATAATTACTCGGATAAGCTCGAAAGTCCTTTTTGTTTGAAGTTCAGCTAAGAATTTAAGGTAAACTACAACACGAACTGAAAAGAAGTGAGTCCAGTTTTGACTCTTTCTTGCGCCCTTATTCTATTACGATTAAATCTGAGCTGACACTGATGTGGTTATATTCACAATGCTTACTTTCTTTGATTTCAATTATGATTAGTATAAATTTATAGTTTCAATTATTGCTACTATAATAGTATAATAGATTACTATAATAGTAATGTAAAACAAACATTGTATAGTATATTTACATAGGTTTTTGTTGCATTTTAATAATGACTGCATAAATTTTATTAAAGACACTTTTTTATCTTACAAAAAACTTTAATATAATATATAGAAGAGTCGGCAAAACATTTTGAATCATAAACGTAAGCGGAAATACGCATGAGAACACGCAAAATGCGTTCTAGAAAATTGTTAATTAAAAAACGGAGGTTTTGCTATTAATAACAGAAATTTCCTAGCACAGGGACGGTTTCTGTAAAGGAGCTATAAGTAGAAAAAAAGGGACTATTTACTAACATTAATGTGGTTAAAATACTTATGATACTAGTTCGTCTACTGGTTTTTATATTATAAGGTTTATATATTTAACATCGCAACTCTTGACGGAAGCACTTATGTTATGAGCTGATATCTAGTAGGTGTTCTCAAGCTGTAAAACATTGTCACATATTAGGGTTAACATATATCTCGACTTTCTACTTTGAACAGTTTTTTATTTTATATATGTAATATAACTAAAATTCATCTCTTCAATTCTCATAGTCCTTGAAAGGCTTTAGCCTGTCAATATAACCAATGACTTCACCAGTTGTATATATCAAAATTTATTTCTTCTAAAAATATTTCACCATATTTATGGCATAACGCTACTGGCCTCGATTAACTCGCACTTTCACTCCGAGGTTTTATGGCATTCCATTATATGGGAACCCTAATTTATGGTTCTTGTATTTTAAAGCGAGCCTAATTGCTATTCATATTCTGTGTATTTTAAAAATTATATCAGATTATAATGAAATGCATTTATGCCTGAGTGCATATTAAAACATGAGTGCATGCGTGTAAATGTAAGTCAGTGTGTGCCTGATGATGCAGTCTAGCCTCCACTGTTGCTCGAAATACTGCAATAGCAGAACTGCCATTGCATTAGTAGCCTTAGTAGCCTACAACCATAAATCATGCATTTTTTACCACAATTATTGTAAATGGATACGCATTCACAGTCGTTTCTGTGCACTTATTAAACCATATATACAAGCCATTTACATATTTACAAAATAATCCAAAACAATGTAATGTAATAAAAACCTTTAGATGTGGTTAATGATTAAAGTACATTGTGGAACGTGTACTATCGTATTATATATACCTGGGTAATTTGAAAAAGCAATAATTTCATTTAGAAAACGTGGACATAAAATATTATTTTACTGTATTTTACCTATTGGTTGATATATAGAGAAAAACTTTTGACTTTAAGTAATTGAGGTAGGATCGATTATTATTTACCTACCCATACCAGTATTTAGTTTTATTAAGTTACTTAATAACATTGTAGTGATTAATATTTAGTTAGAGTTAGATTTAGATTTAAAGTTAAATTATAGTGTAAAGTTGGAGACCTAATTAATAGATTAAAATAAACTTGCTTATTATGGTGATACTAGTGTTCTACACACGTAGACCTAATGACCCATTATGCGATAATGGTAAATAAAAAAAATAAATAAAAATGAAAAGTAGGTAAGCAATTTTGGAAACTATTTGCAACTAAATAGTGCTAGGTTAAATAAAAATTTACGGGATGATCCTTATATCGTCTTGTGTGTATTTGTCAACAATAACCCACAATCAATACAATGATGTATTGTTGGACAGCAAAAAGTTTTCGGAATTAGTCTACTATAAACTGTTTCATGTCAAATTTTATGAAATTCGTAAAATAAAATTCATAAAAATGGCCTACATAATATTCTTATTTTTTTAGGGGTTCGTTTTTATTAGCTGGTGCAAATCAATACAATTTTTAAAATTTTTTCATTCTGGTATATATGTTATAAAGCTCAGACCTCATGTTATCTACGACGTTCTCTCGATTTTCTAATCACATTTGTGCGAATTATATACTAGTGATGGCGACATAGTACTGTTCCTGAACTATTATCTGTTTGTAGGGGTTTAAATATTTTTAATTTTATTTACTTCATTCTAACACAGAGTTCCAATTTACATCTCTCTGATCTGACCTTTTGCTATATCAAAAATGGCCACCTTTATGTATGATCTGCTTATTCGCCCGACGAATAAAAACCAAGAATTGTAACAGCTTGATATTTAACACATACATTAATAGCAGCGTAACCAGTACATAAAATATGACGACTCGATTTCTGTTGTTTTTTAATTTCATCCACCGTATAAAACCATACAAAAAACACGACTGGACTCGATAAAGACGATTGTGACTAATTTTTAAATTCTCGTTACTTTTTGATCACAACCCACGTACAAACTATTACATAAAAATCGCAACGCAAGCTAAGAATTGTAACAGCTTTATAATTAATAAACATAGTACATTAATCGCAGTGCAACCAGTACATAAAATGTTAGCCAGTTTTAGTAACGTTTCAATTCTTATTGTTTTCTGATGACTCGCCTTAGTTTGTCGTATGGATCGACTTGAATGATACAATACAGCGCAACCAATTTTCAAACAATCACAATATATATGACTCCACTTGATAAACACAACACAGTTGGATTAATTTTTAAATTCCCGTTACTTTTTGATCACTCTAATTGATAAATAGGGCATAGTGTGAACATTATTAATATTGTCGTTATTTTTTAATCACATCACGTTTTGAAGATGTGGAAGCATGGCCTGCTATACATATATCTACCTAATTAAATAGCAATAAGAGCGACTCATATGTACATGAGTTAGGAAAGGTACATCCGATATATTTTTTTGATGTATAAAATCTATATACTTTATTGTTATTTGCCATCTCGCTTACAAGTCTTGGTAATCATATATAGCAATATTCCATTGTTGACAGTTAAAAGTTCTCAATTACCTCCTTTGTTTCTGGTCATAGTTATACGTTTTCCAATATTATTTTTTCTTCTCAAATTTGAATGTATTAAATCCATATATTTTATTCTCGTCCATGCCCGTCCGTTATGGTCTTATGGTAGGACAAATAAATTTCATAATTGAACTATAACCGATTCTTATTATAATATATTTATTATTGTTATTACTATTTAATTATAGTGGTGTCATTAAACTTATTACTCGATTGTTGAGAATTGCTTTAGTATTTGGTTACAGACTATTAGTTTATATATATATATAAGTCTATATTTATTTGTATATAACTATGTATAAATATAAATAATTATTTATTTATTCATAAGTTGTAAACATTTTTTGTTTGTATGTTTGTGACTATATCATAGTTAGGGCTTAGAAATAGGTCCATGTATAATACCTCAATAAATGCTGTCTCGCATCCCAGTCAATCTCAAAGCACAAAGTCGCCGGCATACTCATTAGTATGGAAAAAGAACATATAATTTAAATGAATATTACATTAAAAGAGAAAAAAGTACAGTGGAGTCTCTAATAAATTTCGTAAATTGGTACTTAAGTGTTTACCTTTCAGAATGGAAATGATTTTTTGAAATCAGATAATTGTAGAGGACAGGACTTGTATGCAGATCGGAAAGTATTTTTGCATATTAAATGCTATTGCAATCATTTCGAATTGCTGTGACCTATCAAAAATTTAAATTTCGTTTTAATGGCGTGTGCTAGCGAAGGGAAGGGCGGGGAGGCTTTTTTATATTGGCTATTAGCAGGTTATTTGCATTATTTTGCCATTAATGTGAAAGACTATTAAAATGTGACATGACGGCCTGCACTGGCTTGGTTCACAGCATTCCAAAAAAGGAAAATGCTAGCCAACAAACATCAAAGTTAAATAAAAATAAAAAATTATGTATTTTGCATAATATCAATTGAGCGTACATGTGTACTTTTCTCACATGTATTCAGAAACCATTCGAGTCCCGCTACTACAGTTCGGCACCTTTCACAATATGCAAGTGCGTCGTCTCCTGCCAGTGCCAATGTTGCCACTGCCTAGCAGCAAGCGGCCATATGAGTGGATGTGCGTTTGAGTTCATATCTGCCATAAACAATTATGACCATTTTATATATAATATATATATATATATGTATATATATTTTTTTTTTTGGCAAAATCATGCGAGCAACGTATAAGGACATATCTGATTTGGCATATATAAAATCGCAGGAAAATGGAAATTTTGTGTTTATTCGAGCACTTAAATTGCACCAAAAAGGGTGCGTGTAATTATCATTAAAGTTAATGTTGTAGGCGTTGCGCTGCTCAAAAAGCAAATAGCACATAACATGCATTTGAGCATTTTCCCATCAAATGATATCTTTTTCATTTTTCCACTTTTCCACTTTTTCACTTCAAGTTTTTTTGTTCTCTTTGGACATTTTTTGGAAATTATAAATTTGTCCATATGCACAGTAGTATACCCAGATACGCGTTCCAACAATATTTTCTAAGCCCATTACTTCTTCAATGAGTGGCAATGCCATTGGCTTGTTTTCTACTCTCCCACAAATGTGCGTGTATGAAGCACTTTTTTATGACACGGCGCGACTTTCGGGATTTTGTGGAAAATTATATTAAATTTTATGCGTGTGCCATGTAATGCAAGTCTATTTCGTTTTATGTATTACACAGAATAATAAAAGATGAAATAATATAAAGCATTTGCAATGATACCGCTGTATGTCTGCTGGACATATTCCTGTAATTACTTCATAATATTGCGCACCGAGCGCTACTTACTGCCTTGGAACATCGATGCCTGTTGCTGTGCCAAGGATTATAATCTGAAATAATACACGTAATAAAAACAAAATAATAACGTAATATCACATAAATACATTTTCTTGTCATTTGTGCCACAGGGATGCCAGTTGACTTCTGCATTCCGTAAGAAATGTGAAAAATTAAAAGACCAAAAAACAAAAGGAACACTAAATTAAATTTGAAATTCTTCGGTAAACCCTAAAACCAAAACCACACGGCATTTTTGACAACAACAGATTAAAATTTTCGGCTTGTTTCCATGGCAAAAGCTGAACTGCTAGGATCCAATTTCTCCTTTTTTTCGTTTAAATATTATTTTGTAGGAATATTATTGTAACAATCGAAAATAATATTTAATAAAAATAAATATGAAATGTTAGTTCATTTATTTTTATTTTATTTTCTGTTACTTCGAAAAGGATAAGACCATGGCTCAAGGCTTAATTTTACATTAAATAAATGCAGTTTAAAATTTAAATATACAAGAAATTTTTTAGAATAATTAAAGTTTAAATAGAACATTTCATCGGCAGCTTCCAACGTGGGAGGACCTTTCGCCGGTCCTATAGAAGTATATAGAAGCAGGGGTTCCTCAGGGATCGCCACTTTTCCCCACGCTCTACAACATTTACTCGTCTGATATCCCAATGTCAGGTTCCTTGACTCTAGCATTATATGCTGACGATACATGTATGGTATACTCGGATAAATGTGCTCTCAACATAACCAACACACTTCAAGAGCATATAAACCTCATTCTAGAATATTTCCAGAAATGGAAAATAAAAATCAATAATGAAAAAACTAAGGCTCTGTTTATTATGCGTAAGTAAAGACAGAACCCGTCGAAAGTGTGGGTGGGAGATATGATAATATACTAGGAGGATAACATTAAATATCTCGTTATCACGTTAGACAAACGATTCATATGGCTTAGACATGTTGAACTAAAAAGAATTAGCTGTGCTAAAATTCTCCATCACCTTTAACCGCTATTCAAAAATGAAAGTCTCAATGCTAAAAACAGGAAGCTGATATATAACCAAATAATTCATCCGTCACTTCTACATGGATGTGTAACGTTTTACAAAGCCCCAAACATTCGAGAAACATTTTTTAGACGAATTTTTTTGATTTAGTGTAGAAACTGCTGAAAAATTTCAATTTTATCTTATTTATTGTTAAAAATGTTCAGTTCTCAGTATTTGTTCGAGTTCGTCAAGTAGAAAATAGTTACAGAGTGTCATGGCTTCAGCAAACCTGCAGTTTGTGTGCTTACTGGAGTACTAACGGGGCACTGTGCCATTGCACCCATGCTCCAACGGTGGCGAGTTCCAACAAGCGGTTTATGCAGGAGTTGCCAAGATGAAGATGAGGTAGAATCTATCAACCACTTCCTATGTCTCTGTCCAGGACTTCAAACAAGGCGACTTCAATGTCTAGGAGATCGCTTTTTCACTGGCTTGGACGAGATAACGAAAGCAAACTTATCGGATCTCCTCAACTTCATCTGGAAAACCAAATGGTTTAACAAGGATCATAAAGGTTAGCAACTCGCCTCTCCCGGCAATATTTTTTGAGGGCATCACAATGGGCAAAATATGCCTCCGAGTGGAAGTGCTGACAATTGGCAGCACGCGCCTTTCGAACCTAACCTAACCTACAGAGTGTCATATTTAAAATATAGCGTAACCATAGCATTATAGTGGTATTATATCTTACACCAAACTGTTTGACGAATGGAAAGGTTATCAGTAATTTCACAATAAACCCTGCTGAACTTCAAAATTGCTTTGGATGCCTCTTTTGATATTGCTATTTCTTTAGCATGCTTTGTAATAGTAATTTTTGATTAGCCAATAAAAACTGTTTTATGTTTTTCTATGTTTTTGTTATAGATGAATGTGTCAGGACGCCAAGATCTTAAGCCTTTTTAATAAAGATAATGCTTCAATCTTTTTGAAAACGTTTATAGTATTCATACATTTGTGGTGGTGATCCTGAGTTGAGTTTCTTCGCAAAAGCCTATACTGGTCTATTTAGTTTTACTGCGATTGAAAGTTAAAAGGTTTAATCAAGAAAGACTTTTCTGACTCGGTGGTTCGTTGTTTATCATTTCTGTAGTCTTTGTGGTTACCCAACAGTACCGACTACTAACGCCGCTACTATATGCTTCTATTCCACACTCCCTGCAGACTTGACTATCTTCGTTTAGTGATGTCCAAGATTTGTTTTTATTCTCCGAAAACAAATTTGTTTAAGAAAAAGTAAAACTATGGGTTGATTTCCTAAATCTAAAATAATAACAATGATTCTACATATAAATCTACTTATTGGTCATTTAAATCAAATTATTTATAACTTTTCTAAAATTTTCGCGATAGAGTAATTAAAGTGACCCTGTTGTCCCCATTATTGAGTACAAATTCCTTGGCTAATTTCGTTCCAATACCAAAACTACTCATCAATTTATAAAATTTATAGGAAATCTTTTGTTCCTTCAAAGGAAACATAACAAATAATTACAATTTATTTCGGTTTCCTTGTTTTTCTTGCTGCAAAACAAAATTGTTTATGTTTTTTTAGTTTGTTTCTGCTTTATTGCGTAGAAGTTTGCATCGAAACATTAAGTACGCAATTTCGACTACATCCTAGGTTGACATACCTAACGGCAAGGATAAGAAAACTTGTGTTCTGCTTCTTTTCATATTTCATCGAAACCATTTTCATTTGCTTAATTTTCGTACGAAAATTGTGGTAGACCACATTTCATGTCTCTCCCAAGGTAACACTATCCGCCCCAACCCTTAATTGTGCACTTTTTTGCTATAAAATTCTACCGAAATGACCATCACGCCTTTTAATATAGTCGAGTAATGCGAACATTAACAAAATTCATTTCGGTGCTGTGACAAACAAATTTATTGCTGGTTAAATTGGATTGTTTTTATTCCCTGCTTTCCTTCTTGCTTTCCCTTCGGTTGCTTTACTTTCGTCCTATTGAAGAGCAAAGACGAGTCCTAGTTTGTGGAGAAACAACAAAGGCATAGAAAAAACAAGTAAAACTGAAAAAAAACAAAAAATACAGATTATACACCCTTTGGAATTTGTATTTATTTTAGGGCTTATTTCTCGCAATCCTTTCCAGGAATTCGTATTATTTTATTATACGGGGCCACAATAAAAGAACCAGAGAATACATGTTGAATTGTCTATGGATGCGTGCCACAGTTAGTTAGTTAGTTTGTTTGTTAGATGTTAGTTACTGGTTAGTTTCTTGTTATTGTCTAAACTAACGCTGAACAATACTCATGATGACCGTAATGAAGTTTAATGTCTCTATTAGAAAAAACGAAAGTCTCCCCTGTTGTTAAGTGCAATCGCTTGGATGCATGAATCACATTTACTATTTATGAGCGGAGCATGAAAGTTTGTTTAACCTTGTTTAATAGTTTCAATAAAATAGTAAATAATATTTATTAGATGCTTAATTCTGATTATAAATATTTTATTACAGAATGGCAAGTTACCTGCAGATATTCCACTACAAGAACTGGAGGAGTCATTGGATGAGATAAAAGACTTGACAACAGATGGAGAAATTAGTAAGTGCAACAGTTGAAGATTTTTACTTAAATGAAAATTAAATTTAAGTTAAATGAACGGTTCTTACATATACACTATAATCAATTTAAAGTATCTAATTCGATTTTTAATTAAATTTTATTATAATAGAGAAATTAATGTTTCGTACTAGCTTGAAAAATGTTCATTTTTAATAACTGGTGGACAGAACAAACCAGCCTCATATGAAAGCCACTATAATCAAGAAAAATCCACAAGAAACAGACCCACTTTTAAGTTTCAGAAGTATAAATCGGTAGACGTAGGGCATTTCACTTAGCAGAGGTCATTGCCTGATAAGTATACAGGCGACAAGCTTGGATGACCTCAGTACATAAATTGTCATAACGAGAGCAAGAAAGAAATAGTTGTACAGATGTTAGGTTACTGCCGCGTTCTTCTCAGGTAAAGGAATAACTTCTTAAGATATTTCTAATTTGAGGAATTGGCATAATTGGTTTCAATTTAATAAAAAGTATAAATCTGTTGACGTCAGTCGTTACAGGTCACTGTCTGATAACCACGTATTTCACAATATTAGATGACCTAATTACAAACTTTTTCAGAAGTTGTCAGGACGAGAGCAAGAAAGAAACAGTTAAACAGAAAAGTCTCAAGCCTTTTTAGGTGGATGTTTGACTACTTTCATTCGTACATTAATTCTTTGTGGAAAATTCTTTTGCCGTAGTGTATAAGAGTTTGGTATTGTCCAAGAATATTAAGGAATGTTTCTTCGATTTCCGTTCATAGTCTACATTTGCCGATTTCTAATAGTTTTAACCTCACCTTATAATTGTTTAAAACATAGTGACAAGTTATGACTTTAATCATTGTATTTGAACTCGTGAAGTCCGATTTGTTCAGATTTAATAAAAATGTGTTTTTTTTTCAGAATATTAAGGAAAAAAATACTAGTAGTATACTGGAGTACTATGAAAAGAATACTGGAGTATTTTTGGATTATTGGTATAATCCAGCAATGACTTCAATCATTGTTTTTAAATACTATCTCTCCAAATTTAGAACGAGTTTGATTTCTTCTCGGATTATTTTGGGAAGAATACTGGTAGTATATCGGAGTATTTTGGAAAAAATACTGGTAATATATCGGACTATTTATGCACTGATGGTATGGTCCCACAATGACTTCCATCATTGTTTTTAAATACCATATCAGACTTAGTACGAGTTTCATTTTTTCTCGGAGTATTTTAGGAAGAATACTAGTAGTATAATGGAGTATTTTTTTAATTGGCATGTGTTCGGTATACTTTTTACTTCAATTTATCTTTTCGTTCTTTCAAAATAACAGATTTAAAAAATAGGCGATACCGCAAGTACAATACTTTTATTTAAGTATCTGTCTCTGAATTCAAATTAGGATACCTTCAAGTTGCTAGGGTCAGTTCTCATTAAGGTCCATTAAACATTTTTTGCGAATAGAGCTCACAGCAATTAAAGAGATACTGTGAGAAGTATTTGAATATAAATTAATCTACACTATTTGAGGTCAATAATTGTGGGAATGATTTAATAATTATTTTTTTAAAAATTGTATTTAGTAATAAAAAATTATTGTTTTAAAATATTCAAGAGAATACTAGTACTTGGAAGAAACTAAATGTGTTTCCACCAATTTTACTACTAAAATTTCAATACTAAAATTATATAAACAATTTCAATTATACAACTCAACAATTAAAGGAATAAGGAAAATACTAAGCATTTTCAGACAAATATGCTGAGATTTCTTGGGAAAAAATCAAGCCATGAACTAGAAACAAACACAACAAATCACATTAAATAACTTCTGTATTACTTTATGTTCCACATAACGTGAATACAATTACCTAAAGTTGGTGAAATAAATTAAAACTAAATTCAAGGATGTATAAAAATATGAAAAATGTTTCTTGCGAAACTTCTGAGATTTAATAAATTCCGCAAACTTGTAGAATTTACTTAAAACGAGGCCTCCAACACCACTTGGGTGCGTTACAGCGTTACAGCGTCAGTGCGTAGTGCGCCTCTTGGAGCATAGTTTCGATACATTATTCACGCAGAGCGACTCGTACCGCACTGGACATGTGGAGAAGTGTGGCTATTTGAGAAATTGCTGAGCAGCTCCAACTGACAGACCAACTGACAGCAACTAAGTAAAGTCCAGGAAGAAAAAAATTATAATACGAGTACAAACACAGTAAGCAGTGGAACAACAGGAACAACAAGTTTTAATCCATTTAATATAAATAAGGAGAAAGTTTTCCGTTTGAATTTTCTTCTTAACTATTTAGCAAAATAAGAAATTTAATGAAAAGTTTGTGCATTAAACAAAATGAAATATAAGGAAAATGAAGAAGAAAAATTACAAAATAATATGAATAAATCACAAATTGTGTCATAACCGTGGGCATTGATGATGCTGTTTCAGCTCAAAACACTTTACTGTGCTTTTTATTCTCATTTTTATACTTTTACGATATTTTAATAGTTTTCATCGTCGAACCGAAAGTAGTTATCCCACTCGGAGTGGAGAAACTGTGGAGGCACTGAAGAAGCTGCATACCCACTCGCTTGCATTGGCGCGTATCCTTTGGAATCCAAACATAATTCTAGTCCCTTTTTTTCGTTCGTTTGCGTCCTTTATTGTTTTTCATGCTGTTAATATAAATTTTCGGAAGTTTATGTCGAGTTTGTGCTTTGGCAAATGAATGCATTAAACTTTTTATGACTTTTTTTAAGTGAAAAAATTTCACTGAATTTATTTTTTTTTTGAATTATTGCACCAAAAAACTAATTTCTTCAAATTACAGGTGCAATGGAATGCAGCTAATGGCTCTCAAGAGCAAACTATGCAATAAATTGCAATAACAATAAAACAAACTAAAAAAAAACATATGCGAAAAGTTTGTTTTTTTTAATTCAAGAAAATTTATTTATTATTTTAAATGCCACAAAAATAGTGCGGACCCAAAAAGATAATTTCTAGTGATTGTGAAGATTACTTTTTTCATTCAAGGTATCTTCAGATATAATTTAATTCAACAGAAAATTATTTTGTTCTCATTAGCTTTTTATTATATTCACTGCATTCTCTCGATCTAAAGGAATGAATAAATTAGTAACTTTTCTGACAGTTCTTTTTACTAGATGAGAGGTGTTAAAAGTACCCCGTTCAAAATATTAAACCACAACATCGGTCTTCCTAGAATATTCGTAACACCGAAAGATTTACAGTAATCAAATGATACGAGCACTACAGATTCCATTTCATTACAATAAGGATATCATTTATTTAGGAAGCAAAAAGTGTTTAAGAAAATTCAGTGTTCTCATCACTGAAAATGTGCATAACAGAATCGCGGGTTATAACAATAACATAACAACAATTAAACAAAAAATGTTCATCAGTATAATCCGAGTTATTAGTAGTCTGCTGTCCTCTGATATAAAAAATTCAGTTCTATTACCATTGATTTTTAATAAGACCATTGATTTGCAATAATTTTTATATAGCAAATATTTGGACTATCAACATATTCTATACTTCTAATCGATGTATGACCCAAAGAACAGCAGATATATTAGTTGAGTCTCGAAATTCACCAAGGAGATAACAATATACAAACATACAACTGATATTAAGTCTTAACATCACAGTGTTTTAAAGCTCGTATCAGTATATTCAAATATTAAACATCCCCATTGAAATTGTAAGCAATTCGCTAGTACCAATGGAAGCTATATAGCTTAGTCTTTTGGAGGGAACAAGGCCCATCTAAAACCTCTACTGTGTTTTGGGACACAGCACACAATTCAGTGTAAAATGCAGTTCCCTATTGAATGAAAACAATAAATATGATTATTTTACCCGCGGATAGTTTGGTTTACGGCACTACGTAATTCTCTCTAAGGAGCCAATCTTAATTGGCCAAAACAACCGAGACTGTGTGCTCTGTGGTATCGGATTTACAACTACGATCGATTGCCGCAATTAAAACTATGTGAGTATTACTTATATTTTAAATAGTATCGAGTGGTGCCTACTGGATTTTAGTTATCTCTTACGGCAGGCATGTCTCACTTCGAGAACATTTCAACCCCTTTCCCGCCAGGGTCAGTTGAATGGCAGCGGAATATCGGCTAAAGGAAAGTTTTTATTCTTATTTCTGTTATAAAAAGTGATATATAAATTTTTGAATAGATAGAGAGTCAGGTCTAGGTCATGAGCTGTGATGACCTACAACTTCTGATGCGAGTTGAGCCTTACGCTAAATCTCCACTTACAGCTATTATCAAAGGAAGACCTTGCGTTTATGCAGTAATCACTAATGGAACAGTATACTGAGTATACTGAATTCTTTAAATTCTTAATATTGAAAAAGAAATAGTTGTGTAAAATGTTTATTTTTAATAATATATTTTTTAATTAAAAACATTACAATGATAACATTTATGTTTATGTTTACAAGAAACATTTTAAAAAGAATTTATTTCATAATTAAATTTCGCACAGGTATACTGAAATATGAGGGGAGCGTTTAATGGGATCTCGTGAAAGAATTAAAAGGGACTTCTTCTTTGCAGTTCTTAGCTTTGCAGAGTGCATGCATACTTAATGAAGAGCTTAAGACTCAATTATTAAGCTTAAACATAACCTTTGCCATTTTAGCGATTCGATGGTATTCATCCATAGATTCTTTTCCAAACAGTTTTTATACTCGTTTCCGAATGAACTTCTTTGCAATTGAATGAATACAAGGTACGAGCATCACTAAAACCAAGCAACGTCATTGTTCACCGTTTCCCTTACAAATGCATTCCCTTTAATATATTCAATGTTTCACTGCTTTATTTACAATTTTTTTTTCATAGCAGTTGTTATTGTTGTTATGGATTTGTTTGTTAATATTAATTTTCTTCTTTTCCGCACTAACATTTACAAAGACAAATACATGCACATACATACATATTTGTGTTAAATAAAATACTAACAAATCTGCTATGACTTGCTCCAATTTATATCAGTTACAAAAATACAGCGAGTGCAATGACAAGGAGTACGGGGGTGTGTGGTGGCTTTACTGTATGCTGCATTTATATATGCATAAGTTAGACCCTTGTCGATTTAAGTTTGTTTGCATTCACATCAGCACCACCGCATGTTTTCCGCTCTTCTAAATACTTGTTCAGTCAGAAATTTTTGATTTATTTATGAGGCAAGTTTTCATTTTACACTTGCACTCATCGTATCACGAAACTCTCCCCTGCCCACATACATGGTCTACATATTCCCTACCATCAACAACACTTCAACTACCAAACATTAACAATATATACAAACAACAACAATAGCAGTGTTGTTGCATGCTGTTCCATGCTGCCACCCAATATGACCACACATGCAGGCAAATGCGCCCATCGTCGCTACAGTACAGTTCTTCAGATTTAATCGCTCACGTGAGCCGCATATGTGCATGTGTTTGTTTCAGCATTTCCATGTGTGTGTGTGTGTCAGTGTATGTGTACTTGAATTTGCTTGCATTTTTATTTTGTATATCTGCTCCTCGAAAGCGGATCATGTGTCGTCATGTGTGCGATGGAGGACTTTTGCATTTATAATGTTAAGCGTGCGTGTATGGAGTTTTTGTTTTTTTTTTGTTTTTGTAAATATTTCGTTATATTTTTATAGTGGCGCCTTTATTATTTTGTTCTTTGCTTTTATTTATTTTTTGTTTTTGCTATTTAATACGCCGATGTGTTACTGTGTGCAATGTCACTTATGCGCCAAGCACCTTAGCAATGCCCAGTATTTGCCACTGGAATTGATACCACGCAGCTCAACTTAAGTGCTTCTTTCCCCGCGTTTGCATATAAAAATGCAAAAACATACAGAAAGTGGATTCCAGAGTAAAGAGCTCTGTGTCTTTATTTTATCTTTTTAAGCAAAATGTGAGATATAAAAAATAATTCATCAAATTTAAAGGATATCCATTAAAATTTAAAGAAATTGCAGTCTGAAATTTGTAAAGAATCAGTTAAGAGGTCGAACTTTTTCTTAATATTGCTAAGAACATTCTCAGCAAAATCTCTTAATTGTTGGATGACATCCCACCATCCATTTTCCCCCTAATAACTTACCGCAATATCATATATAAGGTTCCATAAATGTGGTACTTCCAAAAAAAGAAATTAATATAGGCATTGTGTATTAATATAGACTACAGAGCATATGTTTGATCCATTGAATAGATAATAGAGATAATTGGCTGAGAAGATAGAGATGTGAAAGAGTTGCTATACATCCTTACTAATCCGGTTTATTTATTTCAATCGAAAATTATGGCACTCCATATTGAAACTAAGTTTTTTAGCATATATCTGAGAATATTCTTATTAAAATTTTTTAATTTTTGAAAGTGAGCCTAACTAATAATAATAATAAATGTTATAAATAAAGGCAGCTTGAATTTAGTTATTCGGAGAGAAATGAGTTCAGACATTGAAGATTCACACAGATCCTTGAGCATAGAAATAGAATATGGTAGAAACTAAATAAAGAATATCATTAATGATGCTACCTATATATATTTTTTAAATATTTTCTAATCCAGCTCATTTCTTCCAATGGGAAGTTTTTGCACACTATCTCAAGCCGAAATAAATCTCTACTTTCTAATTTTTAAGAAAACTACAGGAATATTTTACCATTTATGGAGGTAGATGTTCTATAAATGTTTCCTTATATGTTCCAGATTCCATAGAGCTAGACAACTATAAAATGTATTGCCCTCAAAAGGAGTGTCGACAGAATATATCGTTTTGTCTTAGATATATAAGGTTTTTTATCTGACAACATTCAACAACCATAATACATAGTTATCCATTTTTCGGTTCCAAAAGCAAACGTGGGTAAAATACGTTTTCAATATAGCTTTTGATCAAACTTTATATATATATTATATATTGTTTAGGCTTTGCCATGAGATGTGAAATACAATATTATTCACATCTCCTTCATGTGATGTCTTATTGTACTTCATCTTTTTAAAGTAATATTTGATGATTTATCCGTACCAGCAACAGCTCGGCCATAGCTTATCGGATGTTCGTTTTCAAAGTGTCGAGTATTTGAGGGTTGTCCGCATAAATATGGTTATTTGCGTCACGCCATACTGGTGACAAATCACATGATTTCGGTGTCCTATTCCGGAAACGTGAAATTACACATCCTGGAAGTTTCAATTGCAACAAAGCCAAACAGGATGTGTTGTGCACCTTGTGGTTTCTGGCATCGTCCAGTTGAAATCACATATCTTCTATGTTCATATATTTAATTACACGAAAAAAATTTGAAATTTATGATCAAATTAATATGTTCAGTGGTTGTTGAGCGGTAATGTGGTTTATATTATAAATAGTCAAATCTAAAATATATCATAATATGTTTTGGATGACAGTTCATAATATATATTATTGTCACTCAAACACTGCTTTATAATAGCGCTCAAATTTCAGTTTATTTTTTTTATGTTAATATAAATTTAATATAAAATATATAGTGCGTTCTAATATGTAAAATTATTAAAATCGGATTATTTAACGGATTATTTAAATAAATTATACAAAGTTATAATATTTCTTTGCGAAATAGGAAAAACAGAAATATTTACATGTTTACTACATTTTCTAATTCACTTAAAAAATCTTGGTTCCAAAATGTGTCCAAAAAAAAAACGGATACTTTTTATATCACTCAAAATATGCATTTCTATTCTTTATATATCATACAATGAAATTCATTATATATCATACAATGAGTATTTAGTATTGTAAGGAAAATTCTTTTCTAGAGAGGATTAGAAAAGAATGTTCCGCTATTGATAAAATTTTACTAGGTAATACAAGTAAGGTAGAACTTCTTTAAGTTCTAAATTACAAATCAATCAATATCAATGAAAGAACTGACAGATTGATATGAAAGACTAACTTAAATCTTTCTGCAGAGTCCCTAGCTTTCAGCAAAGGCATGTAAAAAGTCTTAGAATGTTGATCTTCCGCAATGAGAATAAACTGACTTTCTCAAAATCAGTATGAATTTAAATTAATTAGGGGTTTTTCAACAAATTATGCAACTATTTCAAAATAGGTCCAAATGGATAATAGGACGAAAAGCAAGGTACTAAAATAATTATATAGAAGGGTTCGAATTAAAAATGATCTTTTTAGTTGCCTATTACTATTTCAAAACTGTTGTTGTTTCTTCATTAATATTCGAACCCTTCAAGTTACTTTTCTTGTTAAGATGCGCTACATTCGATTAAAAAATTAACATCTAAAAATGTAATATGTTCTAATGAATCTAATTGAAATTCTTGGCTGCATTCAGAACCCTCTTTCAATAACTCGATAAGTGACTTGTTGTCGCCAGTTGATAGCATCGAGTGCCTTTAAATCGTTGGTCTGCTAGTTATTCTACCGAATATGCGGGGTATCATCTACCGCTTTCTCCCATTTGCAAAACATGACCAAGACAGCTTATTCGCTAAATTTTAATGTGCTTATTTGTCAATATTGTGGAATAGCTTGTACCGCTCATTGTTTTATCTAATTCGATGCTCACTTTTAACATGTGAGGGACACATTTTAGTTCATTTGTTTTATATGCTATAACTACGATAATATAATTACTTAATCATCTCCTTGAAAAGTACTCCAAAAAGTATTGGAGTCATATTTTTCTTTATAATTGTGAGGGTTTTCGTTTTATGCATTTTCATTGCAACTCATTCTTTCTACTCTTTTGGTTTCTATTTTGGCACTTCATAAAGACAAAATTAATCCTGTAAACCGCCTTTAGTGAAATAGATTCTTTTTACTACTTAAGTAGAACATCATGTTAGCATTGCTTGTTTTGACTTCGAGATTAACAAAATTTCTTATAATTCGAATATTTTGCATATTGTGTTTAGAGATATTAGTATATTTAAATGATTTTATTAGTTAACAGTTTTCGAGAACTATAGAACTTCACACAATACCTATAAAATTATAACAGTTTCTTCAGCTATAAACAGTTACTTATGGAAACATAATAATATCCCCTTTTTTATTTAAACTCACAACCATTTTCGCAATTATCCTGCGAATAGAAGTAAACACCAGACTTCGAATTTCGTGGTTAAGAACCAGGATGTCTCATTGCATTGCTTGGCAATTTATTAACCAAATTCCTTAACGTTTGAAACTGAAAAATCAAACAATTCCGAGAGTAACGATGAGGCATCCATTGCGCATGTCAGAGTTGGCTACTACTCTGGAATTTGTTACTTTACTGTCGTTATGTGGCTCTGAGACCGAGAGAATCTTTCGAAGTTCTTTCTAAGTGCCGAAGTGTGAACGGTTAGTGTGTCTGTGTTCGTTAAACGAAAACATTGCGACTGCCGGGCCAACACCAACAGAGACAACAGTACAAATCCGTTATCCTGCCGATTTGACTATTTTTGAAAGCGACGAAGGAGCTTCGCATTCAGTTTGAATTGTGTCCTCGTAATGAAAGGATATTCGTTATATTGTTGTTAAGTTGTTATTATAATTTTAAAAAGCAAAAAAAAATCAAATCAAAAGAAAGAAATATAAAAGGATACAAGAGTCTAAAGTATAAAAGAAAAGATATTGGATGCCATGATAAAGTCTAAATCAAAATAGAAAAGTGTAAATCAAAAGAAAATAAATTAAAGTGAAATTAATAAAATTACATAAAATTGAAATTAATAAAAATAAAAATTAAAATGTAAATATGAAAACTTTTTAATATATTAAAATAATTATAAGGACAAATGCTATAATTAAAAGAAAATTTTTAAAAATGTCTATGATATGAAAGGATTCTTAAGACTTTATTGAGATCGAGAAGAAGTTCAAATTTTTATTTAATTGTTTATTTTTTTCATTTATGATATAGAAAAATATATGTGGTTGTCTTGAACTTAAGTTTTTAGAAGATTTTGTTGTCCTTTTTGAATTGGAGTTCATTGCATGAAGTGGCTTGCAGTTTGGGACACTGACTTCAGTTCCTTTGTTTCCTTTGTTTGCTTTTGGTTTCGTATTCCAGACAACTTAAGTCAAATTTTGGGTTCGCTGACTTTTCCATTTTATATGTTAAATATTTGCATATTTTTTAAAAAATCATTTGGTTATTTACAAAAAAAAAAAATATTTTGGAAAGCTTACTTTTTCTTGAAAGGATGTGCTTTCGTTAGTTATTTTAACTTTGAGTTTTGACACTTCTATTGGGTAAAATCTATACTGAGAAGGTTAGATATATTTGCATTTTCATTGTTTTGCAAAGGACATATTTACATAGATTTTATTTTTTAATAATTTTTTATGAATGTTTTTCGGTTTTTATGTAGAAATCGATTTTTATTTGTATATAAGCGGCGTTATATTATGTATTTTGTTCGCTTTTATGTGCGATCATAAAACCAAGAAGAAGGAAAGTCATTAAACGCTGAAACTGTGCCGAAACGCAGACTTTATTCCATACTTCTTTTTTTTATATTTTATATATAAAAAAGAAACATAAGTTTATTTTCACGTACTTCAGTCATAAAACCGGATGCGGAGCGTACGCCAACACATGCCGTTTCCGCTAAATTCACATAATAAAAACGTACGAATGCGTATCTGCAATTCCTAAAAATTGTGCCACTTAACAAATTCCACGCCAGATTCCCTTCGATCCTTCCACTCGTCCTGCACATTGGCGGCAGCTAAATCGTAAAATTTTAAATTTAATTTTGTAAATGATGTGAAAATGGATTAGGTTTGATATATCATAATGAGAATTTGTTGTGAAAAGGATTCCATTTCATTTTTAAGGAATCATAATAAAAAATTCCACCTGATGTAAGTAATAAAAAGTTTCTCAAATTTATATAATGACTCAATAAATTTGGTTAGGAAATTGGTTGAAAAATCAGCAAAATTTCAACGAAGCTTGAGTATGGGAAATGAAGCCCTTTAATAAAAAGGATTAGCTTAAGATACATAGTACTGGTACCAGGAAAGGAATAAAAATAAGAAGTTTTTTTTATTAAATTTCTAATTTTTGGTTACTAGCTTTTGTAGATTCTTAAACAATTTATCATATACATTTTATTTTGTTAATATATAATTACATGCATATATATTAGTCGTTTTTAAAAGAAATATCTTAGCTATGTAGCTTAAGATACATAGTTCTGATCCCCGCAAAGCAAAAATATAAGAAGTATTATTTTTTAATTTTTTATATTATATTATTAGCTTCTGTAGATTTTTTAACAATTTATTAATATACATTTTATTTTATTAATATTTAATTTTTTATATTTTATTATTAGCTTCTCTAGATATTTAATGAACTTATCGTATACATTTTATTTTATTAATATTTAAGTATATATTTATGTATTAGTCGTTTATAAAAGTATTAATTTCGATAAAAAATTAAATTTTTATATTAAGGACTTTCTGTAATTTTATAAATATATTTTACATTTTTTGACAATTGTTTCCACAAAAAAATTTTTTTAATGTCCAATTAGTCTCTAACGTAGTTAATGTCCAATTATACTCTTACGTAGTTAAAGTATGGGAAAGGAAAACATTTAATAAAAAGGATTAGGTTAAGATATATAAACCTGGTACTAGAAAAGGAAAAAATAAAAAATTAATATTATTCATAATTTTTTATTATTAATTTTTTATTTTATTAATAATCAATTATACGCATATGTAATAGTCCTCTATAATAAAAATAGCTTCCATTGTTACAAAGATTAATATTTTTTATATAAATAATTTGTTTTAATTTTTTTAATATTATTGTATGTAAATTTTATTATTTATTTTATATATATTCAGTTTTATGCAAATACAATAGTCAGCTTTAAAAGTAATAATTGTTTTAGGTGAAAAGATTTACATATTTATATTAAAGATTTCCATTAATTCTTTGATATTGTACTTCTCAGATATTAAGGCAATTTTTAAAAGATTTATTTATTATTTATAAGTCCAATTATATATATATGCAACAGTCCTCTATAAAAATAATAACTTCCGTAGTTAGAAAAATTAAAGTTTTTAGTTTTTTTTTTTATCAACTTAGCCACAACTTCAATTTCAAATAACAAAGAATTTAAAAAAATTTTTTTTTTAATTATAAAAAGAAGAAAACTTTTTTTTTGGTACAAAAATTTGTTTTGTACTGTCAGTTTATCTGTCATCTATTGCCACAGCAACTAGAGCTCCTGTCATTTATTTTATCTTTCAACTTCTCTAGAATAAAGTCAATAATAAATTTCGCATGAGGCAAATTGCAATCCTTTGGTCTGTGATAAGTGAAGGTCAAAAATAAATTTTAATGCACATTTGAAAATCAAAGCAACCATAGAGAAATCTAAAATTTTAAAATAATTTAATATACCAAACAAAAATTGAAATCAAGACAGTTGTTACAAAAAAAAAACGTTAGAGAAAATTTTTAAGCTTAATTAGTAATTGAAAAAAAAAAATCAACAAACTGAAATAGAAAAGTCTGGTTTCACATAAAAAGAAAACGAACTAAGAATTTTTGAAATTCCAAAATTTACCTGTGGAACTGAAAACTAAAAGTTGTAACCTAAAAAACTTATTGCAACAAAACGGCGTTCATACCTTATATGAAGATAGACCGGAACTTGTAACCCTTGAGCTTCAGTGTTTTGGAGGAAGAAATTGCAGTCTTCGAGCAAGTAATTGACAAAGACATTGTAGCAGCAACTGGTTGCATTGAGATTGATAGTGGATTGTTATCGTTGTCGAGCAACGTTACCAAGTGAAACTGTATATTACGAAAATGTTGGCAATGCCGACTCTCATGATGCCAGCCACAGCACAAATGACGCTTAGCAGTCAACCATTGTCAGTTGGAGCTCCTCATAAACCATATGAGACGAAATTATTAGCCATACATCAATCCCACTTGCAACAAACACATCATCAACAATCTGCCAGTAAGCAACAGCAGCAGCAACAGCAGCAGCAAATGTCTGTTGCTGCGGTTAATCAACAACAGCAACAACAACAGCAGCAACAGCAAACTCATCAACAGCAAGCCCAACAACAACAGCAAGTTGCTGTCGCACACCATCAACAACAGCAACAAGCTGCTGCTGCTGCTGCTGCAGCATGTGTTGCCCAACAACAAGCCGTGGCAGTTGCTGCTGCTCAACAACAACAACAATATCAGATACATTCCCAACAGCAATCACCGCAGCAAGTATTGAGCGTTTCACCAAAGCAAGGTAAGTCAATTTGTATATATAGAAATGTATTTTAATATATATGTTATGTTATATGATTGATTTGTGATATATATTTATAATATATTAATAATGTAACTATAAGATATAATGTATATTTATAATATATCTATAATATATTTATAATATATATTTATAATATTTTTGTAATATATTTGTGATATATTTGAAATATATTTAAAGTATATTTATAATATATTTCAAATATATTATACGATTTGCGGTCAATTTCACTGCCTCGATTTAAGTTTAAATACTGACGTAAGTATGTCTTAAGTAGCCAAAGCTATAGACTATAGCATACTGATAGTAGGCAGCATAGAGATTTAAGTTAAGGCTGTAAAATTGGCACTTAATATATTACATTTGGTAAATTAAATATATATACTTTAAATATATGTCAATCCTTATATTATTCTTACACTAAGCTTTGTCAAAACTCTTTAGTACATTTTTTTTATGGATTTTGTGTGGATATTGTGGGAAAAATTGCACATATCGCTGTATATATTTCATGTTAAGTAAAATAAGCATAACGCTAGAAAACTTAATAAATAAGTGACTAATAATATAAAAAATATAAGAATAATATTAGAAATTGGACCAGAGTAGAACTAAGATTTATGCAACCACTTTTTAATTGTTAATAAGGTATTATAAAAATAAATTATTTTTTTTTGGTTAAATGAAACAGAGATCCGAAAATAATTTGTTTAAAAAAAAAATAGATTATTTCTTCGTCGATATAGTAACATATAGTAACAATCCTTAAAATTGTCCATTTTCTCGTTTTATTGCCCCCAAAATATCTCACAAGAAAGCTAGATTCTATATAATTTAGAGAACAAAGTTTTGATGCTCATAATTTGTTTAAAAAAATACATTCTTGCGCAAAATTAAGAAGATATAACTTGAGAATTCATTATTGCTTACATAAACATTCAGTCTATTTATTTTGTAAGAATTTTGGCACAATTCGCTTAAAACGATTTTATGCAAGTTAAACAGTTGTTAAGAACTGATTTATTTGATCTATATCTT
>NC_051847.1:241777843-241782955 GCF_002237135.1 Teleopsis dalmanni | reverse complement strand
TCAAAAAGGTTATTGAAAAATTGAATGAAATCTATAGTATTGTTAAATGTTATAGTATTATCTATTAAATGGCCTGAACTAAAAAAATTATATTTTATTTAATATATTAAATCTTAATCAATTTATTATTTAATATTTTACAATTGTATTAAGTTATTAAATCATTTTTTATTTAATGTTATTTAATATATTTTTAGAGGATTCTGCCAACGAGCTTCTACTGAAGACTAACGACTGTATTTATGAATTCTTTCCTAACGACTTTCGAAGACACGACTTTATTAATGAAACCTTTCCTAACGACTGTCACTTCAAAGTTTTTCCTTTGATGCCTGAAGTCGTTCATAAGAGTTTTTGGATTGGATTTGACCAATCAAATTATAGCTTCTTAAACTTCTCAGAATGTTCTAGAAGCTTCTTATCTCCATCTTATAGGATTGGAGCTTCTATTTTCTAAAGCGCCTCGTAAGCGTCTTTAGCTTTGGCGTCAGTAGCCAGATGACGATATTTGTGTCCAATAATAATTGAACATTTCATCGATCAAGTATTTCAAATGATACTTGATATGTTTTCAGCAAGATACTTGCACTTTGAAAAAAAAAAAAACAATGTGCAACAATGTTGCCATAAGAAGTATAGGCATTAGGCCTGATTGAAACAGTGGCGCAGTGCCGTTATGTTAATTTAGGGTTTTAACTTCTACGTTCGAATCACAGGATTTTGTAAAATGAAATAAAACTTCTTGATTAGAGAAAATATGCTTTATTTCGTGAGTAGTATTAAAAAAACTTGTATTTTACTCGGAGCAAATTTTGGAAACACAACTCAACTAAAACTAATTCCAACTTTTAAATATCAACTGACATAATTAAATAATATTTAATCGTTCCATTGCTTATATGATTAAATTCGTAACAATATAATATCTTCCCAAGAGACTTTTAAGCTTTTAAAGTGTAAACAATTTTTGCTATTTTCTAAGCAGTTTCGTGTGCTTTTCAGCAAGTGAGAAGAATCATGAAAGAAATAAATTTTACCACCGTTCACCTCAAAAAATGGATTGTTTACATTAACTCCTAAGCTTTTGGCTAAACTAATAAAATTTGGCATGGATTTAATCCTATACTTTGAAGTTGCTTAATTACTTCAATAAGATATCTCTTTATAACTTCCGCTTTACAACTTCACTAGTAAAGAAGTAAGCAAAAGGCTGTGACCATTTATCTCCACCAATTTCTTGAACTAAAAAGTTAAAAACACTACTTGCAATTTTTGAACTGCGATTCTCGTCACCGTAATCTTCAAGGTCAACAATTTTATCGTTTTGCCTATCATATTGCAGATGACTTTTTAGAAACATTTCGTCACAGGAAATTGAAACATACTTCTGAGCGTATGTGAAGTTCCAACTACAAAATTCAATGGACTTAAGGCTACTATTTATGCAGCCTGGAGATTTGCGCCACTTTGAAACAAACTCCAAAGGAGTTCGCCCTGTTGGCCAATTAAAAGAAGTTCTTAAATGTCTATAGGTTATCGGTAACAGAAAAACCACCCCTAATGCGAGAATCTTTAAATTCTTATACCTATAGCCGTATACCGGCCTATCGCTATTCTTTAAACAATTTCTAACAGAAATTTGAAGATTTTGGGGGAGCCTACCACAAAACTCCTCTAAATTATCCCCCTCTGGCACTTCAGTGATACTGGTAAATGTCTTACTCATTATTTGAGGGCCTAAGCTTTTCAATCTCTAAATTTTGTTTTGAAATAATTTTATCCCTAACAAATAAACAAATTTTTATTAGTTTATTATTTACTTCTTGATTTTCTTTTCCTAGGAGACAACTCTGAAGACGTACTATTTCTTTGGGGCTCTATGTTACCTATTGGAATTACCTCATCTACCTTTCCTGTCCTTTCTACTATTATATTATTGGTGGTGGGTGGAGATAAAATATTTAAAATTATGTTGTTTGCTATACTTGAATTGTGAAGATAATCTATTTTTTTCAATGAAACATGTATGTTATTCTTCACCATCCACTACTTTAAGTGATTTTTTCCTAACACTAATTGCTAAAGTTTGTTGAGGCATTGCTTCGTGTGATGTCATATTAGACAGAATTCTATCCATGGTTTCTATTAATTGTATGTCAACGTGGGTAGGGGATGTTAGAAATATGGTCGATTCATCTTCTGTGAGGAGGACAGCTGTAATTTAAATAATATAGAATATTTATTTTAGATGTCTTAAGATGGAACATATTTTTCAGATTACATATTATGATATGGTAATAATGACAGTTTTTAGATGAAAGTGTGTTTTGTATAAATATTTTAAAGGTTGTTAGATGATGTAAGGCAGTTATATGTAATATTTATGTACGAATTTATATAAGATATTAAAAAATGTAAGAAGGGGGACTAAATGTCTAATTAATGATGCATTCATCCATAGGTTATTTAGGATATGAGTGTTTTAGGCAGTTATGTTTGGATGGTAGATTGTGTAACTTTTTAGTACATATTTTAAGGAATTATTATATGAAGAATTGTAATAGATCATGAATATTATTATATTCGATGATAATTTAGATGATTTTTATTGAATGAGGTATATCTAATAATTTACAATTTAAATAGGTTATAGGTGTTAGGAGATTATAAAAATGATTTTATATATAAAAAATTTTTTGGAACAATTTGGATATATACTGACATGGATTTTGCATCAGGTGTGATGCAGTCAATGGATGGGCCATATGGCCGTGAAGTATAGAAACTGTAGATGGATTTGCGGTGGTGTTTGGGGTAACAAGCGTGTCTATAGCAGAGTGATAAGCGCAAATGAGCTCCTCATCCGAAAGGGAGGGATCCATTTTTATATTACAGTATAATAGCTGGAAAGAAATAGGTTACTATAAATGTATAAATAATGAGATATTACGTACCACGTTGGAAAAAATCTGATATTGTGAATGAAAAATTCAAATTGTGGACTCGGTTTTGGTTTTGGTTTTGTTTTTATTTTAATTTTTATTATAAAAAACACTTTGATATATCAATTCATAGAAAAGATCAGCAGAAAAAAATATAGTTGAGTTAATATTACACTAATCAAAATTTATGTGGAATTGTTTATATGTGATTTTGTATATTTAATAGTAGTGATAGAAGGTTGAATATTAAAAAATTAGTTAACCGTAGACACAATAGATTGCTTGACATGATGATGAAATTGCTGCATTAAAAGTAATTAGTGGAAGGGTTTTAATAAGTGAAGTCGGGTTGAGGAGAAGATTAACAATGTTTTAAAAAACAAAGTGAACATAATTTGTAGCATAGAAACTATTGATATAATATACAAATACTTTTAGTGGTATGATTAAAACACAGATTATAGTACAATAAATAATAATAACAATTGCATTCTTAACTTCCTTCGTCATCGGTTGCTGGAAATTTGTATAGCGTCTTGTAAGTAGCACAGTCTCTAACACAATGTCTACCCAGCTACAAAACATTAATTTATAATTATATACACTAGTATTTTTAAATCATAATTATTATTATTTACTAACTTTATTATTATTTTAAAAAAATTTATGATTAAATCACTTTGATCACTTTTTGCTTTATACTTTTTCTCATATTGGGCACAAATTAATATTACTACTTCTTAACAATCATTTGCGCGGTAATTTTTTTTAAAAATGGTACAGTGCAATCAAATTTTTTTTCGAGGACCTCTGTTTTATCAAAACAGAGGTCCAAAATTATGCTCCCTGTTGCACTCATTGCCCATACAATATTTCTTAAGTGTAAGTTAAGGTTCGTATTCGGAGCAAGTTAAGGTCCGTATTCGGAGCGAATAAGGACCTTAACTTGCTCAAGATGGAAATAATCGTACGTTTTGAGATGGTATTAGTGCAATTTCTGCGAGTGTGTTTGTTATTTTGTGTTGTGTTCATTTAAGTTTCCGTTCTGTATAAAATCTTCTTTGCTCTTAACTGCCAATGCAATAAAGGGTTCGATTCAATGTTATGACTAGCTAATTTTAATCCACATTCTATCGATAAGTGCTCGAACATAGTTAATCTTTTATAGTTTATTAAAAAAATTGTCTTTTATTTTATTTATATTATATTAGTAAACTACAAAAAACTTTAGATTTTTATTCAAAATGACTAGAGCCATTTTTGAAATATTCTAATCTATATAAAGATTAGATTAATCAATCGAATTATGGTTTCAAATTTTCCTTCTCTATTGCTCTTCTCGTATTTTATTTCATTTTTTCACTTATTACTTTATGATCAATATGTAATCTATTAAATAAATCTATTGGTTTCATTTTAATGGAGCAATAAATTGAGTTATTATAAAAATTTATCGATTTTATAATTAATTCTTCAGAATCATATATATTTCGTGAATTTTTAATAATTCTGATATGCACTAAGAGCGTTGAATGAAGCCTTTCAACATCGGAGTTTCCTGTATGAGAATGTGGGGTTGTGAAATGTGTCTCTATATTATTTTCTTCACAAAATAACCTTTTTAGAACATTATTAAATTCATTATCCATAACTAGCTTATCGGTTTTCCTAAAAAAGCAATTCTTTCTTTCAGTTTGAAAATTATTATTGAAAGCATGCATTTTTCTGTTTTTATCTTAGAAAAATAAGTGTAATTTTAAAAAGATTTAAAATATTTAAAAATTCAATTCTTCACTAAGTTCATCCTTCTCACTTAAGGACATTATAGTGTCTTCCAGTTCATTAGTAGGAAGGAGCATTTTTAGATCTTCCTTTGTGAAAGGCTTTGATGTTTTTTTTGGCTTGCCTCTCAATCCAATCAGAAGAGGATCTGATATTAATAATAGTCTATTTAATATATCTGTATTGCAGGACTCCCGAGAAAATTTTCGTGCGTAGTTCTTACGATACAATCTGAAATGATTATTACGTGCTTCCGCTGCTTCTTCTGATAGTTATCCTACAGGTAGCTATGCATTTTTAATGACAATTTCTCCATGAATAAGAATCTTATGCATAGTAGGCGTCATAGGATACCATGGGTACATGGTTACTGAAATCAGTTAGGTTA
>NC_051847.1:241769039-241777743 GCF_002237135.1 Teleopsis dalmanni | reverse complement strand
AAATCATCTGGTTTTTATGACAAACTTTACTAGGTTCATTAATTTAATTGTACCCAATTCTGCTCATTTTGCAAAATCAAATATTTAAGAAGATTTGAAAAAAACAAGCAATCTTACATTGTTTAATAGCTCTTCCATGTCTTCTTTCTAATAATTTCTTTACAAGTGTCTATTGTGGCACCCAACTTAACCGCTTGTCTACCTTATAAGCAATGACTTATAATGACGGACGTAAGCAGATTAGTATTAATCCCAGTTAAACTTAGGAAAGTGTTTGTTTTTGGTTGTAATATTTTTAGAAATAGCTATTTTGGTATAATGTAGGTTCCTCCTATACATTCTAGTACCTACCAAAAGAATATAAAACCAGATCATGACTTTTGTTTGTTATATGTCCCTGTTTCATTACAATATAGCGACTATTAAATATAATATAGGGACTATTAAAATAAAATTTAGTGCAAGGAACGAATATCATTGCGATGAATTATGTAGTATTAGAAATGTATTCAATAAAACTGACTATATATTTCTTGGTCTCACACTTTTCATTATTTTCTTCAGCATAATACTTCTTAATGAACAAAAGATTAAACTATAAGTAATCCAATGAACTTTTAAAGAGTTTAGTTATATAGAGTCACACAACGTAACGCAGATTACATCCATATCTTTTAACTGGACTTATTATTTATTCATTTTATTTTGCCTTTAGTTTTGATTTGTTATATATTTTATATTTTATTATATTATATATTTTTTTTTGAAAATAATATCATAATTAATGTAATATTTGTCAAATAAATATTTCTTTAGAATAATATTCTCTTAAAGACCAAAAAAGTCTTTTTAAAAAATTTTTTCTGTTAAGATTTTCGTATTTATGACTTAAATTTATTTAAATTCAGTTTTTATATATCTTGATATATTTTTAATCTTAATAGATGGTCCCAAAATTAACGGTAAAAAGACGAAACGTAAATTATATACACCTGAGTGGAATGAATAATTAGATATTAGATATGTTATTTCCTTTACTATTTTCAATTACCTTTTTTAATCGAAATGAGCGGGAAAGATCAATACTATATGCTCAACTTATCTTACGGATAATAAAACAATTAATGTGAGTATGCCAGCTAATTGCATCAAATAAATAAAAATAAAAGTATGACTATTGAAATAAAATAATAATTTTATTAAATAGATCAAAAAATATGAATAAAAACAAAATTTTCAAACGGCACTTTGTTTTAGTAGTAATTAAGTTCTGTAAAATTGAAAAAATGAAAAAGAAAGAAAAAAAGTAAGAAAAAAACTTAATGGCAAATAAAACGGCCACTTAGACTTAAGTTTTCTAAAAAAACTAATTACATTAAATAAATTTAAAGAGAAGAAATAGTTAATTGAAATTACTTTAGCACACAAATATCTGAAATTGAAAACAAATTTTGAGTTCTCAATTTACTTTACAGTATTTCGGTATATTCTCAATACATTATTAGAATTTCGCTTATCTGGAGTTGAAGAGAACCGAATGCATTTTCTTTCTATCTTCTACCTTCTACCATAACGATTAAATATTATAGTAAAAAATTATTTTTTATTCGTAAAAAAATTGTTGTCAAGGACATTATTAGGACATTTATTTACATAAGATAAGTATCAACTAAGGCACTAACCACAATTTCCTAACAAGACGGCAACACTCGAATTTCAATAAAAAAACATGGAAAAAAAACAAAATTTAAATTAAAATAAAAATAAAAAAATATATATAAATTCAGCCCAAGACAAAAGCGCACAAATCCACCCTTTTGGATTTAAAGGATAAAAATGCACAAAATTGCATAAACAACACAACGGCAACAACCGAAACTGCAATGCACAAAAACTGCATTCATTGCGGCTGCATTTTTGAAAGAAAAAAACAAACAAAAACGCATATCAACAAAACTTTGGAAGAAATAATGCAATAATGCAATAAAAAAAAAACCTTTTTGAATGCATTTTTGGGCAAATACGTCACTACTAGCTGCACAACAAAATGCAGGCAAACAAATAAAAAATAATAAATAAATAACACACAAAGGAGAATATAAAATAATGTGCATAAGAAATATCAATCAAAAAAGGGACACAACAAAAGAGTTGGAACGAAAGAAAAAAAAATGATTCTGCAGACCAAAATATACAAAATAAGAAAAATCGTAAAAATTGCATGCTGCATCTTTAAGATGCAATTTATATGCAAGAATAAAACCGACGACGCTGAATATGTGTGTGTGTGTAGGAACAGTGTGCGAGCTGCACTTTGGTGAATTTATTACAATGTGCGTTGACATTGGTGGTGTGTGATGTGGTGTGGTGTGGTGATAATAGAAAGCGCAAGTGTATGTATGTGTTTTGCTTACCCAGTAGAAAACGGATCGATCCGTCATCGAAGACGTCTTCAAGACATGGATGCATACATGAAGACCGATCGATCCAAATGTATGACGGTCTTCGAAGACACTTTCATACAAATTAGCCAAATGTCTTCAATGAATTTTTGCGTACACGTCTCGAAGACCGTCTCGAAGACCATGTCTTGCATAACGGACGCATTCGACAGAAAGTTGTGCGCTCTTAGTGCAGTGCTCATAAAATTTTTTCACCTTTTTTTTTATTTCTACGCTCTTTAAATTTTAAATAAATTTCAATTTTCTCTTTAAATAAGTAGAAAGAAATTGTTGTATTTTGTACTTTTATTTATTTTATATAATAATTTTTTATATTACATTCAAAATTAAAAGTTTTAAAAGTAAATTAAACTTAAAAACTAGTAAACGTAATGAAAATTAATTTAAATAATTAACTTAATATAACATCTAATATCTAAAATTAACTAAAACTAATAAAAAATAATTTAAAGCATTTCGCTATCATCAATTGTTGAAGTCATCTCTCTTCCTTTTGCCCGAAAGTTTTGCTTATTTAATCGATTTTTTGCTAGTCTTAGCGCACTCCACAGGTCTCCTATAAAATCATTAAATGATTTTCCGTTTCTTGTCGATTCTGTAAATTGAAAAGAATTGTTATTTTTAAAAAGTAAATGTAAAATAAATTCAGTAATTACCAAAAATAGCATCCAGCAAAAAGGGATACTCCCGCAAAGACGTTTTCCCTTTTACCCCACCGCAGTTATGAGATAGAATTATGCTCTTGCTGAAGATGGCTTCAATGTTCGCAACATTCCCCGACAAGATTTTCTTCATTGATTCAATCTAAATAAAAGTAAAGAATTTAGGTTAATATAAATATAATATAGGTATATATTAAATGATATACTTAATGAATTAAAAATATATATATTCATAAGTATATTAAATAAAAATTTGTTGTTAAATACTTACAATTTCCAATTTTCGGTCTCCTTGCAATTCCTCATTAATAAATATTATTTCCTCATACGTTTTAAGAGGAAATTTTTGTGCCCACTGCACTAAATGTAGCCCCAAATTTTTTTTTAATAGAACATTGTTTTCGGCCAACATCTCTTAATATCAATATAATTTCCAGGAACTAAGTCACTATTTAATTTGTTTTTATTTAATTTCTTTTTTTTTAATATTTCATAGTTTAATGATTTTGTTTCTTTATTCATTTTGATTTTTTTAATATTTATTTCACAAATGTTTATTCACTACACTTCAAAATTATTGCGTCACTTCATTTATAAAACAAAGCGTCATCTGAGACAAAATTCAAATACGTTGCTATGACTACAAAAAATGAGAGAGAAAACAAAGAAAGAGTATTTACATTCATGTTTTGAGCAATTGTTTTGCAAATTTGCTTGAAAATGCGGACGCGGTATCAAAGACCGTCTTGAAGACAATGTCTTCGAAGACCACTTTTTCTACTGGGTAATTAAACTCATAATTCATGGTGAATTTCGAAATCAGTGGTGAATATGGCTATATCTATTATAATTACAACAGCTTTACACTTGACATTAAGCAAAAACTTTGCATATGTGAAGCAGCCGGCAGAAACTTTATGATTTGAGTGACGTGCGCATGTGTGAGAGCGAGCTTGTGTGTGCGTGAGTGAATTAATAAATCAGTCGTACGCTCAATTAAGCTCAGATGTAAAGCGCTCGCTCAGTTTGTTTTTGCGCACACCTATTGTGCTTAACTCACTGAGTAGATCGTATCGTTCTCTTAGCTATGAGGAATGCAAATGCAATTCGAGTACCAATTTCATTTAAGTCTATCAACTGTTAATTTGTTCATTCAACATGCAAATTTCTCTATAGAACGAAACTCACATTTATTACGTTAGTATGGTTGTTGTGTTGAGTTACTTGTGCTGCTGCAGTGAGCTGCAGTTGTTGTTGTTGTTGTTGTTGGCGAAACGGCGTTGCATTAAACAACAACGTACGAAGTGCAGTTTGGAACGAAATTCGACTACAATTTAAATTTTGTAAAAATATTTTTTTTTCAATTATTTTTTTTGTTTGTAAAAATTTTCTTATTGTAGTCTTATTTGTTGTTGGTGTTGTTGTTGTTGTTGCTGTTGTTATTTTTGCATTTTTGTGTCTTTCAGAGGCATTCATGCGAAAATCGAGAGCAAGGTTCAGTTCAAAAAATTAATAATATATATTTTATTGTTGTTGCTATAGTTATTCTTGTTGTTGTTATTGTTGTTGTTGCTGTATGTATTTTCGTAAACGAACATTTGTAAAATGCATCTACAAAAACAAAAGCTAACAAACAAAAATAATATCTTAAGCTATTCGTGAAAATGCGCGAATTATGCTCAAGGTTAATTTGGCAATTTACTGGAAAATTAACCTTTATTTTTGGTTTGCTTAAAATTAATTTTCAATTTTCATGCACTTCGTCGTTATTTGCACACAAAATGAAGGCTTGGCAAATTTACTTGGCAAATTTACTTGGCTTGGTTACTGAACTTTGTACACGGCCATACCGGAGAACTGAAGCTGGGCGTCGAGCCGCTCTACGTTTTGGAGTCAATGCAAACCTTGGTCACGTCAGTTTGTCAGCGCTTGTTTATTTTTTTAGCAAAAATATTTTGAAGGTCTTAGCTATGGATTTGTATAGGTTGAGGCTTGAAAAAATAGTTCATATTTCTTTAACGAATTATTTCAAATTTGAAACAAAACTGCATACAATGAATTTCACTGGATTTCTATTGAAACGAGCAGTTAACTCTTAATTACTTTAATTTTAGTGTCAAATCTATTTGGTAAATGCCAAATAGTTCTAATTTTAACTAAAATTGACGTTAAATAAATTTAAATGAATATCTTTTGCTTACGTTATGATCTATATTGCACGTTATGTTGTCCATCACTTAGTACAACATTTAGTTAAAGAACTATTAGTTAACCATTAAAAATCATATATTTTTCATAAGAAATTACACAGATTAGATTTTAAAACGGGTTGGAAACTTGTCACCACGTTACTGCATCCTTTAAGGATTATTCTGACATACCCACTTTAGTTTCGTAGACGAGTAACAGTTAAGAACACCACTATGTCCTTTGGAGAGTTGTTGCCTAGTTCTGTTATAAGTGGATAAGTACCGAAGTATAAGTCTGGCGAGACTATCATAGTGACATAAAATGTGTTCTGCTGTTTCTTCTTCTTGACAACAAAGTCTGCAGCTATCGACTCTAATAATATCTAATAATACCAAAAGAAACCTCTTCATTGGCTTATGCAATTAGTGTTTTTTAACTCTGCAATGCTCAGTGAGAAATCCTGTGGCAAGTCTGATGCGAGCGTATGTTCATAAGTTCTGTTCAGCATAAGTAGCTCCCTAGTTCTGGCTTTTGATAAGTACGGCATGGATTCTTTAGCTTATCTGCAGGCAATTGTATTACCCCAATCAGTCTGAGCTTGTCTCTCCAGCCACGCATTAATTTTAGGTTTGAAAAAGCTTCATAAAGGACCGCAGACTAAAACAATTAAATGATTAAAAATATTAAAATCATCAATCTGCACAATAATTGCTTTACTAAATTCAATTCATATCAATTACAAAATAAACCTCTTTAATTTCGTTGCTTAAGCAATTAGTGCTTAACGTAGCTCAAAAAAATACATTAAAGCTAACAGCACCAAAAAAGCGCAATCAAAAAATTAAAAGTGGTATAGTAGAATTATCATTTTAAAAATTTCCTCAGTAATTCGTACTTATATCAATTATAAAGTGGATTTTTTATTTTTTTAGTGACCTATGCAATTAGTGCAAAACATAGCTAAAAAAAATTAGGTTAAAGTGGAAAAAGTGCCAGCTAATATAAAAAAAAAAAATTACAAAAAAAACGACGTGGTGTTGTAGAAACATCACTCTAAAAATTATTTTATTAAATTGAATTAATTTTATTTTAAATAAATTATTTACAAAGTTAACCTTTGTACTTACCTCAAATATATATATTAAAGTGGCATGAAGTGGCAGCTAACAGCACCAAAAAATGCAAAAAAAAACAAAAAACTAATTAATTGCTTGAAAGATTTTTGTGGGCTAATATGTAATCATTGTTAGGCTAGATTAGATTGGAGTGGGGATTTGTGATCATTGTAACTTGTTAAAGAAAATGCACAAGTATTCATGAAATTTTTTTTCATAATAAAATAGAAAACACAATTATACCATAAACTTGACTTAAGTATTAAGTGCTTGCTTACCACTTTTCAGAGAAATACTGCATTAAGTGACTGCTAAACGACTCGCGTGACACTGACAATTCCTCATACATAAGTTAACATTGTTATTAGATTTTTTTAGACAATTATTTAAAATCAAGTTTTTATCCTTACGACTTAACTTCATGTGAACTTCCGCTTCTTTAATTAAAAGAACTGATATGGGCGAGTTTTTCTTGTACGCCAGACCACAGAAAAACCCCGGATTTTCTAATTATTTGTGTGTTATAAATTTTGCTTCGATAACTTTTTCTATTAATAAACAATTTTTCAAATAAAATTATTTACTGACTTTCTTTTCTTCACTTTTTTTTGGGTTTTTTAATTTAAGTCTTTTTCTGGTATGAAAGCATAAAACGGAAACGATTTCCAGTTGGCTCTAAGCCTCACATCCGTTTTATTATCAATTTGACAGCTGAAAATCAGTTATTTTTCACCATGTAATGCAAGCCAACAACAACAAGAATAGTAACAGCAACAACAACAACAACAACAACACTAACAACAGCAGTAATAGCAGCAGCAACAGTTGTAGTTGGTAATCACAACTACATGCACAGATAGACAAACTTCCTGCCTTTAAGTGTCATAACAGCTCGAGTTATGGCCACTTAATTTTGCTGTTGTTGCTGTTTGTCCATTAACCAACACTGGAGAACTGCAGCACTGGAGAATTGGTTAATGCCGCTACCAAATGTTCTTGCCAAACTTCTTTCTGTCTTCCAGTATTTGTTCGGAAGCATTTCACTGGAAATAATGCTGAAGTTGTTGCAATTGTTGATGTTACTGTTGTTGTTGTTGCTGTTGCTGTTGCATTTGCTTACCTGGCATTTGCCTGGCTTTTGGTGCAATCTCACGAATCGAGTTCTACTTCCGTTCTAATGTGAAAGTTTAACAAGCCACAAGACTCACATTGCCACACAAATTGGAAGCAGTTTGAGTAGCAGCAGCAGCAGCAGCGGCAGCAACATATTTAGAACATTGTTGAAACGAGCCCGCAAACCAGAAGCGCCTGGCGGGCAGCTCTAAATAAGTGGGCTGGCACAGGAACAAGCACTAAACACAGGAAATGTTTGTGATTTAAACTGTTTACTTTATTATAAAATTTAATTTAGCACAAAATATAGACTTGACCAGCTCGACTACACAGATTTGTGCTTAATTTATGAAAAGGAAACAGGAAGTTCAGTGTTAGGCAAAGAAAAGGGACTTAATAATTTTAATACATAGATTTTATTATTTATTACAAAACTCAATTGCAATTTGCAGTTTAATATTCATGAAACGATTCTGGGAACTTGTTTTTTACACTTAAGAATTTTTAATACTTAATATACAAAAAAGTATTACATTATAATTTAAATTGAGTTTTAAAATAAAATGTTATTTAAACCGAAATTGCAGTTAATTTTATTCATAATAATTAGGCTTAAAACAAATCTACTATAACATATTGTATTTTGGCGAGCTCTAACATTAACTGCTTCATCACACTGCGTCCATTGATGAGGTATTATATCCTAAACTATCCCTGCATATCCTAAAATAAACGATGGGAATTTTATATATATTATTCTATAAAAAGATTTTTCGAACATTAGTGAACTACAACAACAAAAATTCATTTTATATTATTTTAATTAATATATAATTAATTAATATATACTGTACGGCTGACCATACAGTATTGTCAAATACCCATCATAAGTGGACTTGAAAATAATTGTTGTATTTAATTATTCGTAAATAATTTTTTAAAACTGCAAGTACCAGGAATCGAACTCGTGCCCTACCAAATTTGAAGCTCAGAGTCAGCGCACCTTAACCAACTGATCCAAAGCAGAACTTGACTTTTATGTTCGCGTATTTTTCTGGAGTTTTGTTAATTTGCTGTGAAAATTGTATTAACAAATTTACTTGCTGTGTTTATATTAGAACGAAATCATAAACCAGCTGTAGAATAATTGAATTAATTAATT